>NC_091545.1:5385000-5707500 GCF_030788295.1 Drosophila virilis
GTAAGATTTTGACATGAATTTCGACCAAAATTTACGTAGTCAGATTTGAATGCCAGATTATTTAAGAGGGAAAACTTTGCATAAAAAGCAAAACTTCTTGAAAATCGGATGAGATTCGACCGAGTTATGGAGATGGGAAATTTCGACTTATGTACATATACGAATCTAAGGGGTAAGATTTTGACATGAATTTCGACCAAAATTTACGTAGTCAGATTTAAATGCCAGATTATTTAAGAGGGAAAACAATGCATAAAAAGCCAAACCTCGTGAAAATCGGATGAGATTTGACCGAGTTATGGGGATCGGAAATTTTGACCCATGTCTATATGCGAAACTAAGGGGTAAGATTTTGACATTAATTTCGACCAAAATTTACGTAGTCAGATTTAAATGCCAGATTATTTAAGAGGGAAAACAATGCATAAAAAGCCAAACTTCGTGAAAATCGGATGAGATTTGACCGAGTTATGGGGATCTGAAATTTTGACCCATGTCTATATGCGAAACTAAGGGGTAAGATTTTGACATGAATTTCGACCAAAATTTACGTAGTCAGATTTAAATGCCAGATTATTTAAGAGGGAAAACTATGCATAAAAAGCCAAACCTCGTGAAAATCGGATGAGATTTGACCGAGTTATGGGGATCGGATATATTAACCCATGTCTATATGCGAAACTAAGGGTAAGATTTTGACATGAATTTCGACCAAAATTTACGTAGTCAGATTTGAATGCCAGATTATTTAAGAGGGAAAACTTTGCATAAAAAGCAAAACTTCTTGAAAATCGGATGAGATTCGACCGAGTTATGGAGATGGGAAATTTCGACTTATGTACATATACGAATCTAAGGGGTAAGATTTTGACATGAATTTCGACCAAAATTGACGTAGTCAGATTTGAATGCCAGATTATTTAAGAGGGAAAACTATGCATAAAAAGCCAAACCTCGTGAAAATCGGATGAGATTTGACCGAGTTATGGGGATCGGAAATTTTGACCCATGTCTATATGCGAAACTAAGGGGTAAGATTTTGACATTAATTTCGACCAAAATTTACGTAGTCAGATTTAAATGCCAGATTATTTAAGAGGGAAAACAATGCATAAAAAGCCAAACTTCGTGAAAATCGGATGAGATTTGACCGAGTTATGGGGATCTGAAATTTTGACCCATGTCTATATGCGAAACTAAGGGGTAAGATTTTGACATGAATTTCGACCAAAATTTACGTAGTCCGATTTAAATGCCAGATTATTTAAGAGGGAAAACTATGCATAAAAAGCCAAACCTCGTGAAAATCGGATGAGATTTGACCGAGTTATGGGGATCGGATATATTAACCCATGTCTATATGCGAAACTAAGGGTAAGATTTTGACATGAATTTCGACCAAAATTTACGTAGTCAGATTTGAATGCCAGATTATTTAAGAGGGAAAACTTTGCATAAAAAGCAAAACTTCTTGAAAATCGGATGAGATTCGACCGAGTTATGGAGATGGGAAATTTCGACTTATGTACATATACGAATCTAAGGGGTAAGATTTTGACATGAATTTCGACCAAAATTTACGTAGTCAGATTTGAATGCCAGATTATTTAAGAGGGAAAACTATGCATAAAAAGCCAAACCTCGTGAAAATCGGATGAGATTTGACCGAGTTATGGGGATCGGAAATTTTGACCCATGTCTATATGCGAAACTAAGGGGTAAGATTTTGACATTAATTTCGACCAAAATTTACGTAGTCAGATTTAAATGCCAGATTATTTAAGAGGGAAAACAATGCATAAAAAGCCAAACTTCGTAAAAATCGGATGAGATTTGACCGAGTTATGGAGATGGGAAATTTCGACTTATGTACATATACGAATCTAAGGGGTAAGATTTTGACATGAATTTCGACCAAAATTTACGTAGTCAGATTTGAATGCCAGATTATTTAAGAGGGAAAACTATGCATAAAAAGCCAAACCTCGTGAAAATCGGATGAGATTTGACCGAGTTATGGGGATCGGAAATTTTGACCCATGTCTATATGCGAAACTAAGGGGTAAGATTTTGACATTAATTTCGACCAAAATTTACGTACGAATCTAACGGGTAAGATTTTGACATGAATTTCGACCAAAATTTACGTAGTCAGATTTAAATGCCAGATTATTTAAGAGGGAAAACTATGCATAAAAAGCAAAACTTCGTGAAAATCGGATGAGATTTGACCGAGTTATGGGGATGGGATATATTAACCCATGTCTATATGCGAAACTAAGGGTAAGATTTTGACATGAATTTCGACCAAAATTTACGTAGTCAGATTTAAATGCCAGATTATTTAAGAGGGAAAACAATGCATAAAAAGCCAAACTTCGTGAAAATCGGATGAGATTTGACCGAGTTATGGGGATCTGAAATTTTGACCCATGTCTATATGCGAAACTAAGGGGTAAGATTTTGACATTAATTTCGACCAAAATTTACGTAGTCAGATTTAAATGCCAGATTATTTAAGAGGGAAAACAATGCATAAAAAGCCAAACTTCGTGAAAATCGGATGAGATTTGACCGAGTTATGGGGATCTGAAATTTTGACCCATGTCTATATGCGAAACTAAGGGGTAAGATTTTGACATGAATTTCGACCAAAATTTACGTAGTCAGATTTAAATGCCAGATTATTTAAGAGGGAAAACTATGCATAAAAAGCAAAACTTCGTGAAAATCGGATGAGATTTGACCGAGTTATGGGGATCGGATATATTAACCCATGTCTATATGCGAAACTAAGGGTAAGATTTTGACATGAATTTCGACCAAAATTTACGTAGTCAGATTTGAATGCCAGATTATTTAAGAGGGAAAACTTTGCATAAAAAGCAAAACTTCTTGAAAATCGGATGAGATTCGACCGAGTT
Organism: Drosophila virilis; assembly: GCF_030788295.1. NCBI lineage: Eukaryota > Metazoa > Arthropoda > Insecta > Diptera > Drosophilidae > Drosophila > Drosophila virilis. The sequence continues at coordinate 5,387,925 of NC_091545.1, forward strand.
ATGGAGATGGGAAATTTCGACTTATGTACATATACGAATCTAAGGGGTAAGATTTTGACATGAATTTCGACCAAAGTTTACGTAGTCAGATTTGAATGCCAGATTATTTAAGAGGGAAAACTATGCATAAAAAGCCAAACCTCGTGAAAATCGGATGAGATTTGACCGAGTTATGGGGATCGGAAATTTTGACCCATGTCTATATGCGAAACTAAGGGGTAAGATTTTGACATTAATTTCGACCAAAATTTACGTACGAATCTAACGGGTAAGATTTTGACATGAATTTCGACCAAAATTTACGTAGTCAGATTTAAATGCCAGATTATTTAAGAGGGAAAACTATGCATAAAAAGCCAAACTTCGTGAAAATCGGATGAGATTTGACCGAGTTATGAGGATGGGAAATTTCGACTTATGTACATATACGAATCTAAGGGGTAAGATTTTGACATGAATTTCGACCAAAATTTACGTAGTCCGATTTAAATGCCAGATTATTTAAGAGGGAAAACTATGCATAAAAAGCCAAACTTCGTGAAAATCGGATGAGATTTGACCGAGTTATGGGGATGGGATATATTAACCCATGTCTATATGCGAAACTAAGGGTAAGATTTTGACATGAATTTCGACCAATATTTACGTAGTCAGATTTGAATGCCAGATTATTTAAGAGGGAAAACTATGGATAAAAAGCAAAACTTCTTGAAAATCGGATGAGATTTGACCGAGTTATGGAGATGGGAAATTTCGACTTATGTACATATACGAATCTAAGGGGTAAGATTTTGACATGAATTTCGACCAAAATTTACGTAGTCCGATTTAAATGCCAGATTATTTAAGAGGGAAAACTATGCATAAAAAGCCAAACTTCGTGAAAATCGGATGAGATTTGACCGAGTTATGGGGATGGGATATATTAACCCATGTCTATATGCGAAACTAAGGGTAAGATTTTGACATGAATTTCGACCAAAATTTACGTAGTCAGATTTAAATGCCAGATTATTTAAGAGGGAAAACTATGCATAAAAAGCCAAACCTTGTGAAAATCGGATGAGATTTGACCGAGTTATGGGGATCGGAAATTTTGACCCATGTCTATATGCGAAACTAAGGGGTAAGATTTTACGTAGTCAGATTTAAATGCCAGATTATTTAAGAGGGAAAACAATGCATAAAAAGCCAAACTTCGTGAAAATCGGATGTGATTTGGCCGAGTTATGGAGATGGGAAATTTCGACTTATGTACATATACGAATCTAAGGGGCAAGATTTTGACATGAATTTCGACCAAAATTTACGTAGTCAGATTTGAATGCCAGATTATTTAAGAGGGAAAACTATGCATAAAAAGCCAAACCTTGTAAAAATCGGATGAGATTTGATCGAGTTATGAGGATGGGAAATTTTGACCTATGTCTATAAAGGGCATTTGAGGGATTCATGTTAACATACATTTTGATCAATAATAAGTCAAGAGTATTAAGGTCAAGTGTTATACACTTAAAACCAAACTAATTTGTGCTCTCATATCCCTATTATTTGAATTGTCTAAGTTCTTATTGCCCATTGCCCCATTCCTTGTTCCATTTCCATTTTGTTCCATTTATATTCGACGCGAGCTGGGCGAGTACTTGAACAAATTACCGCGCCCAGCATTAATCAGCGTCAATAGAATCCTTTGTCTAAGCAAGCGCGTCAGCTATTTTTTGTCCTTCCGCTCTATTCGTAAACTCTATTTGCTTATATCATTTTGGCCATTCTCCATTGGATTTGTTGCCCTTTTACTTCTCCCTTTATTTTGTTTTTGTGTGTGTTGGTGACAAGGTCTGACGAATGACTAACGGTGAAATATGCTCGACAAACATAAATTCGTGTCCGTTGGGATTTGTGAACTGGTGGAGCGAGCATGTCAATGGGAACTGGTTCGCATTTGGGTTTGTTTCGGCGCACGGAGTTGGGGGCCATCTGCTGTGAGTGAGACGTTGCCGTCAGAAACATATAAAAAAAAAAAAAGGAAAAAAAGAAAACATTGCCAGCAAAAAGCCAAGGTGCAACGTTTTGTTGACAGCGAATGGGATGAGTTGGAGCAGCTGGCAGGTTATGCCTTGTGCCAGGTGCGTGCACGAAACTGTCATGAAAATTCTACAGTTTTTCGCATTTCACACACAAAGCACGACGCCCACCGCCCACCGCCCACCGCCCTCCGCCCACTTGTCACACGCAAAGAAAAGGCAACAGTTCTGATACAGATGGATACATGTTCGAATCTTTTATCGCAACTAGAAGTTTTGAAAAACTTTGCGTGTCTTGAAATGACATATGAACATAAATATTTATATAGATCAAATCTAACACGCACAACTTTAACGACTTACCTGCAACATTCTCGTGATTGTCCTTTTCGTTTTTTTGTCCAATATTACCTCGTACAGATGTCAGTCTGCATAAAATCCTTTGAAAATAAAAACGGCTTGGTAACATTGTTTAAAGCTGCTTTTGTGACGTCATAATAAACAGTGTGACCCTCACAGAGGCTGTAAAAGTCAACAATTTACATTTTAAGCACTGGTGGCAACGCCGCGAAACATAGAAATTTATATTAACTCTTCAATAGAAACGACTTTCTAGTTTATTCGGATTATTTTATTAAGTCTCAATTATGTACAAAATGTACAAAATACAAATATAAATGTTCAGCTGGTGCTGTGTTGCATTCACTAAAGCTGGCAGTGATGATTCTTTCATAAGGGCAGTTTCGTATGCTCTATTTAATTGAAACCGAAATATATTTTGCATCTTAACTTATCTACTCTTTACCGAATTGAGGTAGTCTTGGGATAAATATATCGTTTGTATATATTTAAGGCCTGCAGTGGGACAGTTGTGGAAAATTTGGAATAATTCTTTCTCGGTTTCGAATTATATTAGCAGCATTTAAACTAGTTTATTTGACGGCTTCTTAATGCTTTAAACTTTTCAATTAAAGTTGATTATGCTTTTTGCTTAAACTTCTAAGAAAAAAGAGTCATTATATGAGTATTTCGAATCCATTGAGCATATAAATCTAGTCAGTTCCGATGATCTCTTGTAAATACATATTTTTCTCAACGATTTCAATTGAATTTTGTTTTCTTTACCAAAATTTTGTACTTTGAAACGAGACATGTAAATATCGAAATTCTAGCCTAGAGTAGAACGAGAAATTGCGTTGATTACGTATAGAAAAGACGATTGTCTATATACAAATGCACATATATATATATATATATATATATAGATATATATATGTCGTATGTCTGTACGTATATTGCACGCAGTAAATGAACTTACAAAAACAATTGAATAGAAACTATAAACTTATTCACTGTCCAGTTGGCAAACAAATAAACTAAATAACAAAAAACTTCAACGAATCGCAAAACAAAAATCAATAATTCTAATCATCAGAGCTCTTTCTGCTAGACTTGAAAGTCATTAAAGTACGTTTGGGTGAAGCGTATCTTCTCTACGCGCATATTGAACAGCGTCACACCGTTGAGCACATTGAAGGCGACCGCAAAGACGACCAGGGCCATATAGGTGCCCAGCGCTATCCACCAGAGCAGCTGCTCATGCAGTTTCTGCTCAAAGTTCTTGAGCACCAGAAGTCCGATGGTTAGACCCGCCACGGCGCCCGCCAAATGGGCCACATACGAAACGGCCGCTGGGCTGGCGGCTAACTGTCCGGGCGGCAAATCCTCTCCAGCGTAGCGCGCATAGATGGCGAAACCGAAGTCAAAGGAGGCTGCAAGCGCAAAAGTTTAAGGAACCACAAATCACAGCACAATCAAAACAAACTTCAAGCCCTACCAAAGATTAATATAAATGCCAGGCGTACCACGCCGTAACGCATCTGATGATAGTTGATTAGCACATTGGCCAGATGCGCCGCCAATAGGGCATAAACGCCGCCGCTGGCGCCAACCAGAAACACCTCAGGATCAAAGATGCTGGTGCCCAGCGAACCGGCCAGCACGCCCGAGAAATAGATGCAGGCGATGCGCGTCGAGCCGTGCACCATTTCCAGCGGCAGACCGAAGAGCAGCTGAACGACCACGTTAAAGCCCAGATGAAACCAGCCGGCATGCAGCACCATATAGAGCACAAAACGCCAGATCTCGTGCCGTTTATCTGGCCGATAGATGAACATGGAATCGCTGGGTATGGGACCCGTTGGCGCCGCCTCGCCCGTGGCCAGCGTATGATACACAAAGAAGCCCAGCTGTCGATTGCAATACAGATTTACAGTTTTCCAGATTCAGTTTTCCATCGAATGGCAGTTAATGTTGTGTTGTTAAACCCACCTCTACGATTGTGATCAGGATGATGAAAATTGGCGGCGGGCAACATGTATAGCGATCCGCATAGTATTTACGATCGCGCTCCTCCGGCAGCACCTCCAGGGCGACCGCATGGACCATCTTCCTAAAGAGCGGCGGCTCGCTCAGCACCAGCTGAAAGTCGTTCTCAGAGCAAACCTCACGATCCCGATGATGAACCGCGCATTTAAAGCTGCGCGTTCGCTTGCCGCTCATCTGCAACACGCCGGAAAAATCAAGCACATATTGAGTTATTATATAGTTATCCACAGATTTGTCCTATTTGGCATCGTTGAGGTCGAATCCAAAATAAGCAGAATTTGAAGATCACGAAAATCCATGAAGTCCATAAAAACATAATATTACATACAAAAGGACCGAGGGAACCGAATTTTAAAACAATCATAATCATAAGATGAACTAGTTTTTGTCGAGCTTGGAACTGATTCTGGACGGAGAACAATTTGGAGGTTATTTTTCAACACTATTTGCGGCAAAAGCTAAACAGAGCGAAAGATAAGATAAAACGCAGCCACACTAAATCAATTTTGAACCAGTTATTGTCGAGCTTGGAACTGATTCCGAAATTAGAACAATTTGTAGGTTCATTTTCAACACTTTTCAAGCATATGCCAAACAGAGCGAAAGATAAAGCCACAATAAATCTCTAGGTGTATGTTCCAATTGGACCATGCTCTAGGTTTCTTCACGTTCCAATTGGACATATCTGTCGGCCAAAATCAGCAGAAACATTTATTTTAACCCCAAAACTAAACGAGCCATAAAATTATGAAAACGATTGTACGAAAAAAAAAACTCAGGGACTGACTAAACTAGAGTTAGGACCGAGGAACTTACAAAACGAAATAATTTTTATTATGTAATTAAGATGTTCACATCAGATGCACGCCGGGCGGACCAATTAAGACGCGCTCATAAAAACTAACAGCAAAAATAACAACAAAAAAACAGCACAAAAATCTGCAAAAGGCGGAAAATGTGTATTGTGTTTAATTAAAACTGAGACTGCGACAGCCAGACAAGAAAATCCAAATGAAGCCTACGCGCAATTAAAATTCACGATTACGAAATGCGAAGCAAGAAAAAACAAACTAGACACTTTTCAAAATTGCCCGACTAGCAAAATGAACATGTTTCATTTCATAAGTAGCCATATTTGCTGTTTACATACATTTACGTATGATACCCAGCTTGGGCATTTGCCGAACTGCAGGGTATACAAGCAAAGCAAAAACAATCCACAAATTAAGCTCGCAAACTAAATGGGCAAAAGGGAAGGCGAATAAAATAGTTACTTCCGCTCGCAACCGCAACATGGTTGTTGCGGTCACCGCAACGGGGCCGTGGGAGGTAACAATAATAAGTGTCGCTGCTAGTTAGCCGCGCGACAGTCTAATATTAGTAATTATCAAATTTGTTTTAATTGATGAATCGCCTGCGGTGCCCATAAACTTGCATTTATATTCTCTCCTTCTTCCACACTCCTACCCAAACGCAAGGTGGCAACGCTTCAGAAGTGCACACTTGCGCACACACACACACACACACAGGCACACACGAATAAGCTAATTAATGCATGGGTAAAATCACAATTATAACGGCATTGTGTTTTCATTGAAAACGCGTGCTTAATGGAAAATAAAACTATTTTACAAAAGCAAATATATCTTATCTACATGATTTGTATATTTTTGCAGCCTACTTACGCAATGAACTTGTAACTTGGCGCGCTTTTAGTTTATAAAACTGACACAATTCCCAGCGGCACTTATAATTTTTTAACGACTTGTATAGCGCGATAACATAATACTCAATATTGCATTTAAGCCACAATTAACGCAAGTACATAAAACATTTAATTTACAACTTTTATATAGCCCATTGACAAAGTCGTCACCACCGCGATGTGCTTAACTTTGCGATCTTTGCTTTGCGTTTTCTTTTTTGCCGGCGTTGCCCATTTGCTGCCCACCCAGAGTTGCATTGGCATTATCTCTCCACTCTTTATGCACACTTCCGAAATAATTCAAATAGGGCATGTTTTACTTCCGATTTGTCGTTTCTACGTATTAAATTGTTAGCTGTTGACAAAGGATTTGAGCCAAGAACAATGGAACACCCAAATGCATTGTGAAATTGTGATAAATCTGGTTTGGCCAACATAACAAGAGATCAAACGTTGAGGCGACAACAAAATAGGACCAATTGCCTCCGCCGCCGTAAAATTTCTAACAAATAAAATGTTTATCATTTGTTTTGTGACATGCACGACGGGTGTGCGAATTACATTGAGCCCTGGTCACTGCCGACGTCGTCGTCCTTTTGCGGCCTGGGCCTGATAATGACATTACCAAGCGGCCCAGCACCGCATGACGTCACGATGCGGCCAGCCCAGGTATACATATACATATGCATGTACATATGCTGGATACCTTAACTGTATTACTACCCATTTCTATTTATGCTTCATTCACAGTGGCGAGTAGAATGTGTGGCAACGTTGTTTTTAGGTCACAAACATAAAGCGACAAATTGACGCAAAACATATAACGCACTCCTCCGCCCCGGCCACGACCACGACCACGGACAGCCAACAACCAGGACATGGTCAACATGGGTACAGATGGACGGCGGCGGCGTCTCTTTATAGAGGAACACCTAGGAAAAAATTCCCTTGAATTACGTTGTTGCACCCTCTGTCTGCCTCTGTGCGTGTGTGTGTGTGTGTGTGTGTGTGTTTGTTAGCCCTTGGGTTATGCGCAAAAAAGGACATCTTCGCTGGCGACGAAACGTTATGCACTCCATTATGCATTTTATGTGCCCTCATTGAGCGTGTTGACATTTTTATTCCAAGCAGTTAAGCAATATTTATAAACTGCCGCCCGCACGCGTATGGACCAGGTTATAGGCCAATAGACCATAAAAAAAAACCCTGGACAAGCTATCTGAATACTGGGTATAAATAGTGGACAGGCATGCTGAAACTTGAGCCTGAAAAGCTATTGGCAGCATGAAGAATATCTACAAATTCTGATAATTCATTGAAGATTCTTAAGCAATCTCTCGAAGACACCATAAAAACTGGGGTCCGCTTAGAAGAGCTTTTATGTATGTATATATATGTATTCCAATGCCATCTAATTAACACACAAATATTTTGGCAGCTTAAGACGGCGCTTATTTATTGTTTTTGGCCAGCTGCTTAGAGACACCTTGGAGCAGCATCAATGACCGTGGAAGCGCCTCATCTAATTGAATCACAATATTTTTTCAATTTGCATCGCTTGCCCTGGTTTGTGCAGGTGTAATCCGAAATGCAATCAACAGCTTTTGTATTATTTGGCGGCACTTGTTGTTCTTGCCGGTGTGGGCTTCGCCCGCCCAGTGCGCAATTTACCGGACAAATGATTTTTGGTGTAATTACCGAAAAGGTAGCGGCAAACGGTTTGTCTTTGTCGGCCTCTTGGCGTCTACTAATTATCACATTTTTACTCATTAAAGTCACATTTGCCTTGCAGGACCTGCCGTCGCTGCCGGCTCCTGCTGCTGTCAGATCCATCTCCTGCACACTTTGGCTAATTATAGGCCAAAAGGCAACGGCGTCTCCTGCTAGGTAATCAGCCTTTCAGTCGTTTTGGCTACTGTACTGGATGATGATGATTGATTAGCCCATTGCACTGATGAGCTTCTTATGTGGGCCAAGCGAGCAGCCAACCAAGCCAAGTCAAGCGGGTTTCTTTTGCATCTGCTGGCTGCGACAACTGTGCAAATTTAGCGCGTGCCGGCAAAGAAAAACCTCACAGAGCAGCTGAAGCTGTAGCTGAAGCTAAACAACAAATCGAAAACTGATTTGGAGCGGAAGTTCGTTTGCACCTTTCTGCAGTTTCCTGTGTGCAGAGCAACAGCAACAGCAGCAGCAGCAGCAGCAGCTAAACACACTGCACTACACAAACAAACAACTGTATATATGCATGTCTATCGTATGTATGAATCGTATATAGCACACGCATGTCAAGACTTCATTTGTGATTTGCTTGCAGACGCGCTGCTTTGACGTTTGGCCTTTGACGCCGCATCTTTTGTCTTGGCGAGGGACGCGGCGCGGAGCGCTACATTTGCAAATCAAAAGCTATATACGCCTGGCTATATAGATTAAGATTGTGAGTGTGCCCTTTTGTATATGCGCAAGGATCTGTGCATATGCAAAGCGCTGCCAAGGAGCAGCTGTCGTCGTTGTTTGATTTGCGATTCGGCGGCTGGCGGAAATGGAATGACACGCAAGGCACAAAGGCAGCCCGGCAGCCCAGCCCAGCCAGTCAGTCAGCCACTCCACGTCATTGTTTGGCAGCTCGTCGCTAAAGATTGGCAAAATGGAAATGGAAGTGGAAGCAAAAAAAAAAAACCAAGGAAAAATAGTTTCCTTTTCAGATTGCCGAAGTTGAAATACTCTTAATATAAGCAAGCACCGTTGTGCATATATAGAAATTCAATTTCCGATCGATTTAGTCAATTGGAAGTCAGATGTTGACGCTAACAAATGTGATCTACATAATTAGTAGTCCTATCCTTGTCTGGAAGCAAGGCTGCTAGGCTTATAAATAGGGAACTAGGCCATGGCAAATACAATATAAGAACTGTTTTTGTCTTATTGGCCATGAGTTTTAAGAGGTTTTCAAAGAAGGAAACGAATTCTATTTTAGGCAATTCATTATAAGTACTTCATTTGTCTGTTGATGCGTAACACAATAAGTTAGAAGTTCATAATACTCTCATCTAGAGTACAAGAAGACTTTATTTCACTTAGCGCACGCATTGTTGGCAAACTAGGAGCACGCGGGCAGCCCCCTCGCTAATGCCAGAAACGGCGACTGCCTGCCAGGCTTACATATATATATATATATATATGTGTGTGTGTGTACACACGGTTTGTATGTCTAGTAATCGGATATCATTGCCACTGACTAACAATCAAAAATATTCTTTATAGAGTTTTCCGAGCGACTGCACACGGCAAACACGGCAATGCATCCGCCTAATACCCCTGGAGTCGTCCATGGTGCACAATCAGGGCGCGCGCGCGCTCAGCTGCCGTTGTTGCAACAAGGTGTAAACATGGCCAGCGCGTGTCCTAGGAGAGTGGCGCGCACTTGATGTCTCATTACCGGACGACAGCGCACACAGGTTAATGATGCGCACTCTGTGCCCGCGCCCGGACGTCACAATTATGCGAGGCACTTGAGCTTGAAGCGAGTGCACAGGGTCAGCCAGCACCATGATGTCGCTGTTTCATTGACCTTTGACGACTGCCAAAAAAAAAAAAGAGACAACTGAATTCAAATGCCATAGAGCTGGGTCGCGCCGCTTGGCCCAAAAACAAACATTTCCAGCTATGTTTTAAGTGCCGTCATAAATGTCAGGTGCGTTGGCCATTCCAAAATTTATTCAACATAATTAGTTGTGGCCATTACAGCAGTCGCTACACAATGTGCGGCAACTAATTTGATTTCAAACCTGGCCACTTGACTAATGAGCGGAGCACAAGGTCTACGCTTGCACCTAATACAAACACGAGGCAGGATCCCTGAACTCGGCAATGCTCTGTTCTAAGTTTGATAACAGTTTGATTTGAGTATTTGCTGGCCAACTATAGGAATATCAACCTAGCTGGCTAACTCTAAGACTATAAGCCCAAGTCTGTGGCTTTCAGACTGGAACTTGAAAATGTCTGTTGCAAGGGAGCGTGGTGGAAATATTTTTGGTTACATCTCTAGAAGATATTACAATTAATCTACTTGCCTATGGCTAACAGGGCTGTAAATCCGTTTGGATTGGAAACGAACTAATTACGAGCTGGATTACTTCATACTATGAAGTGACACTTAGATCAATCAAGAGCAATGCAAGTAAAAGAAACTTAAGATTCAGCACCAAAGCATAATCAGCTGTGGCCCCAAAGATTGGACTGATCTAACCATATTTGGTAGCTTCCAATTTCGGGCAGAGATCAAATATAGCCCGCATTAAAAATTATATTGTACGATACAACATTTGAAAAGATATGAAAAGGGCTTGAGCCAAAACCTACGTTCATGGATGTGATAAGCCAGGCTCAGGAAACGAATCTAGACAGGTAGCATTCAGACGGACGAAAGAACGAAAGGACTTCGCATAAGTTCACCAGGCCATGAACAGGGTATTGCTTCTGCCGCTGGTTATGTGACCAGCAAATGGTTATCAATAAATTCCAAAGCATTTACACCTGCAGCTGCCCCGCCGCTCAAAAATAAAGCACACAAATAAACAAAAAAACAAACTGCATAAACGTCTATATTTTGGCCAAGATATGAGAGCAGAGCGCGTGCTGGCCGCAGGATATCAATGCCGCCCGCTTACCCGCCCACCCACGAGCTGGCTGAAAAAGGGTTTAGGAAACGTTATCAGCACGTTTCGTGACTATGGCAAAAATATTGGAAAAGCGGCCGGAGTGTGAGGCTGTCTCTGTGGGAAAATGGACAGTTGCAGTTGGTGCTTTGCCAATTCGTGCTCACATCGTTATCCTTGCTCCGGATGCACAACAATCAAAATAAACTGCTGCCAAATTGACCATTGACCAAACATCGCAGCGCCAGCAACTGAAGCCCCTGGCCACGCCCTCCCCCCCCCCCCCTGTGCCTTGCTTGACATTGTCACGTCCTTGGCTGGGAGCACAAGTCAAAACGAGCAGCCGCAAAAATAAAAATTCTACAATTTTGTGTGTGTGTGTGTGTGGAAGCCAGGCACAATGGACAGATAGATGGATATATAATCGTGGGATGGAAGCTGTGCCTAAACGAAAACAACAATCGATTGGACTTAAAGCAGCGCAGCTTGTGGTTAACCCGAGAGCTGATAAGCTCTAGATAGTACAGATGATCTTTAATGGGTAACACAGCAAAAAATGACAATTTCTTTAATTGGAAAGAAATGAGAAGTAGAGGAGATATTGGAAGAGCTTAGTTCTATAAAGTATTACGCTCTTTAAGGCTAAATGTGCTTGAAATGAATATTAAACCATTAAGTAAAAGCAAGAGTCAGTTCCTGTCACGGAAATTGGAACGAGATCAAATTTGTTGACAATAAAAAAAAGAATCCCGGCAAAAAAATTCTTTACTAAACAGCAACGTAAGATACATTCCTACAGGGACTCGAGACAGATAAAAGAGAGAGCTTATAAATTTCGTCGAGGATTCCAGACTTTTATATAATAATTAACAATCTTTGGCATAATTAATTTAAGGCAGATAAACATATTCATGTTAAGACAGAAGCAAGCATTTCCCACCCCATAAAGTATATATAGTATATATTCTTGATCAGCGCGTCACAAGCTGAGTTGATCTAGCATTGATTTGTTATAAGAAATATTCGGATTTGATTCAAAAATTAGTTTCCAAATACATGATATATTGTTCCAACACTAAACCTATAATTTTGTTGCTTGTTATCAACATAGATCTCAGTGGAACCAAAAATCCAGTTACTAAGGTTAGTCTAATCTTGGCCGCAGCTTTGAAGAGGATTTATTGAATCAAATTGGAATAAAGTCTAGGTTCAGGTGAGGAGCCAAAGCACGTGGAGTTAATAATTTCTAAGATCTGTTTCGATCTAAGCTCTACCAAATGATCTGTTAGATCGAACCAAGTGATTCACCAACTAGTCACAATAGGCAGAGAAGTCTGGACAGCTTCTAGAATTATGATCCAACTTGGAGCTTGGAGCACATTCACACCTTGTCGTCGAACCGCTAAAGTTGTTGTTTAGCTGGAAATTGTTTGAGAGACAGCCGTCGGACATTGTAAAGTGGCCGTTTTTCATGCGATTTGTGATATTATTGTGGAATAATGAAATCGCTAAGAGATTCCAATAATACAATCGACGCGTCGTATGCACCATTTATGGATTGGCATTGATTTAATACCGCGTCTAGGCAGCAACAACTGGACAACTGAACCGAAGCCGCCAGATGACTAGCATCCCCAGAGTACGAGGCGCAAGGCATTTTGCACCTAGCAAACGACGCTGCGGCTCCAAAGTGCGCAGCTGATCTGATTCCGCCGCCTATCAGCGCTGCAAATCAGCAGAGCAGACGCCACCGGACTGGACTGGCTGCCATCCAGCAGCCTGGCTCGGCTTGGTCAATGTTTATTCAATAAACCCGATCGCAAACATCGCCAGCTGGCCAGCTTGGCATTCCTCTCCGTTCGCCCAGCCTCCAGACATTCAGCCCATTCAATACAAGCCGCTGGAATTTCTTGGTGCGTGCTCGGCACAGGTTCAGCTGGCCAGGCCAGGCCAGGCTTTTGGCGTCTGCCAGCTGCGAGCCGCGCTGCGTCCGCTGATTATGATAATGGAGGCGACTCGCGACTCTCGACTTGCGGCTTGCGGCTTGCGAGTGGCCGCCAATTGCTTTCGTTTATGATCGAATGCTTGGCAGCTCCGTTGACTTTCTGATTAATGCAAGAATTCTACGCAGCGTTCCTGCTGCTTCTCTTCTCTTCCATTTTTTTTTTCTTTTCTGCTCAGCCTGCAATTAAAACCCATGTACCCTTCGATGGCCAGCTAAATGGCAAGTGTGCAAATCATTATATACACACGATCATGCCGCAAATGCCTGATGAGCTTGAGCTGCAGCTCAAGGAGTTCCACTGCAGATGCGCCGGTTAAATCAAATCCTCAATTCAATTTAAAGGGTAAAGGCTGCAACTCCCTTTTTTCAATGATCAACCAAAGGCTAAACGAACCCGGAAGTGTATTCTTTTGAAGAAAAAAAAAACCAATCAAATCCTTCAGCAAACTTTCTCCAAATCTTCTGACAGAAATTTCAGCCGGGGCATCGATTTGAACTATAAAACGACATTAGTTTCAGCCCTGAACCGAATCCTCAGCCCGGAACTCAGTTCGAACCGCGAACCGAAACCGAGTCATCAATTGCGGAACTAGTTCGAACCGTAGACTGAACCTTCTGCAGGTTCCGTAAACCTAATCCTCAGCCAGCTTCTCAGTTCGAGCCGTCAACTAAAACTTCAGCCTAGGATTTAATTCGAGCCATGAACCGAACTCTAAGCCGTTGAACTAGTTCGAACCATAAACCTAACAGATGGTTCCAATTGTGAACCAAATCTTCAGCCAGGGAATTAATTCGAACCGTGAACCAAAACTTCAGCCAAGGCATAAATTTGAGTCATAAACCTTTAGAAATGAAACTGCTTCGCACCACAAACCGAACCTTTAGCCGGCCATAAGTTCCAATCGTGAACCAAATCATCAGCCAAGGATTCAATTTGAGTCGTGAGTCGTTCATCCTCGGCATAAGTTTGCAGCATGAACCAAACCTATAGCCGAGGTATTCGTTTGAACCGTGAACTACCAAGTTTTTCCAGCCCCACTTCATCAGCTAAGCAAAAAAAAAAAACACAGAGAAATCTACTTAAAACTGCAACTTTCCCTGTGGCGAGAGGGCATCAGTACTTCGGTCGGGTTAAAATTGTCTTGCCCGTTAAATTCTTGGACTCAGCTGCGTCTGTGACTGGTTCTGGCATCGCCTGCTGTGCGATGTGTGCCCTGGCCAGATGCTCCGCTGACGATCGACCGAAGACGGACGGACGACAGCCGAGAGCCTCGTGCCTGGAGTTGTCATAACGTTCAACACGTTTGCCCCTCGTCGCTCGCCTCGCACCGGCGCCGTCTCCGTCTCCAGCAGCCCAGCCGGCTGCGTCCCTGGCCAGCGCTTATGCGCTGCCATAAAAGGATTTGTCACGTGCGAGCTTTTGTTAAAAATTCAGCAATCATCGGGCAATCTCCATTGTATCGATGTCGCCATCGGGATCGGCATCGGGATTGCATTATGCATGTCACATGCGTCTCCTGGTCTCCATCGGTCTTGTCGGTCTCGTCGGCATTCCAGCTTTAATTCAAGCAGCGCCCCAAACAAGGACTTGCCGCAGCCACATTAGCCACCGGGCCGAACGCCTTACGCCCTCGACGGGCAGACCTCGGGCCAAGCCAATCATTGAAATTTATAATTAAGTGGAAAAATGTTGTGTAGTAATATTGTGGCCTAGGCGGCTGCTGGCGAGATCGTTCGGCTCTGATAAGCGTGTTGCCTGCTGTCACACCTTGGCCGAAGGACGCAGCGACAGGATCTGCGCGATTCCAAAGATAGCACTCTGGCAACAAGGGTGCTCCAGACGAACCTAGACCCAGCTCTCGATAGCAATGCTCAGTAGATGACATTGAAAACTATTAATATAACCAAAAAAAAAAAAACCCCGCTTCTTTCGATTTATGTATGGCTATGCGAAAGACCAAGAATTCAATTGGTTGTTCCTTTAACCTCAAACGACGTGCTTAACCTCAAAGTAGGAAAATTCAAAAAGGTTTTTTTTTTATTGATTTTCTTGTTTTGGGCGGCATCGACATGGGGACATAGCTATTATTTTGGGAAGAAGCTGCATATGTTGAACATTTTAGATCACTAGGTTTTATAATTAACCCATTCAGCGTGCTTAACCTCAAAAAAAGTTTATAATATTTTCTGTAATGGGCTGAGCTATTAAAAAAATGCAAAATAAGTTAAATATGCCTTGCTGGAATGCGAAAGTCAAGTTTTCCAGTCGTCCCAAGTTTTCTATTTTAAATGCCTCTTAGATGTTCTCGTACCTAACCTCAAAAATTGTACCTAACCTCAAATAGCAATTGTTTCGTACACTGATTTGAGTAAATGGAATGAGCTGTTGTATTTTATAATATACCTAGGATATGCGAGGGTCGCAAGATAACTTAGGTTTTAACCTCAACAAAAGTCAGCTCGCAATAATCGTAAGAACTTCGATAGACATTGCCTATCCATTTTAACATTTTCAAAGGGTATACAAATAGCTGAAAACAAACGCATTTAGAGCCCAGCCTACGGAAGCTAATGCCCATAACAGATCTCATCAACGACACATTATGAGCTGGACCACAGGACAGCCGAATTAACTGTGCCATTGACAATTACCGTTACGTACACACACACACACACACACACACACACACACACACACACACACACACACCCACACACAAACAAACACACACACACGCACACACACAAGGGTAAAGGAACCTGGCTAATTCATGACTTTGAGGAGTCTTTAGCAAACAATTGAGAAGCAAGGCGAGGGCAAAATACACTTGACATTCATTATGCACATGTGTGTGTGTGTAAATGTGTGTGCTTGTGTGTGTGTGTGTGTGCGTGTCAATCAAGCGTAGAGTCAATCAAATTGCAATAGAATTGTCAATGGCAACGGCAAACAGTGAAAAAGTACTTGAAAAGAAATGTTGTCAACTACTCAGAGAATTCAGCAATTTGCCCAAGACCAGAAGAAGAAGAAGAACTTCAGAGTAAGCCACATTGCCCTAATCCAACACAGCGCCCGAGTCCATGTTGTTGTCCAGATAAACAATGTTCAAACGGGCAGCAGGGCGTGTCCTAACAGGACGAAGGTGCATTTATTTGGCGAGTGCGAATGGACTTTTTGCATTTGCCACAGTGCAAACAAAAATTAAAAGAAGTTAATAACATGGCAACGACTGCGAGATACTCTGTTTGTAGTGTACCAGGGCTACAAGCCACGTTTAAATGGAACGAGTGACAACTAGGAAATAAAATTTATATGTTTCAATATGAACCAAACCCTAAGCTAGGTTCACAAGCAGAACCAATAGACAGGAACCAAGAACCGAAACAGCGACAACTTTTCTTAGCGTTTGCAGCCCTAGTAATGCCTCTTTAAACAGTTAGAAAAAAAAAACTCCTGGCTCATAAGGCGAGCCAATAGGAAGGGAGTTGGTTTGAACCAGGAACCGAACCAATGACAAATTTCATTTGATTTTGCAGCCCTGGTAATTCGTCCTTGAACAGTTAGAAAAGAATTTCAATGACTCAACTCCAACCAACCTCAACAAACCTTCAAGAAGATCTTGGCTCAGGAGCCGAACCAATAAGCAGGGAGTTGGTTTGAACCAGAAACTGAACCAGCGACAACTTTTATTTGCATTTGTAGCCCTGGTAATGCCTCTTTAAACCTTCAGAAACGAAGTTTGAAGACTCAACTCCAACCAACCTCAACAAACCTTCAAGAAGCTCTACTCTCTAGCTCTAAAAACGAGCGCAGCACTAAACCAATATGCCCTTTTTAACTTCATAAACAGGGTATAGCAAGAGTGCAGTAGTCCGTCCGCCCGTGCTGTGATTTGTATTTGAACACGAGCCTACACTTTGCCGGGTCAGCACATGGCACATGGCACATGGGTAAATGGGTGCATGCACCTGTGTTTGCACTTAAATCCTGTTGTTTGTTTCGTGCGGCACGAGATGCCGCACATGGGGCACATGAGAATTCGATTTAGATGCACTTACCACGTTGACAAAGTCCTGGAACGTAACGTAGCCGGGCCCATGGGGCAGTTGGGCCTTCTTGGACCGTTCCAACAGCAGTTCACGCTTATTCATAGGCACTTGGGATAGAAATTCGGGAGATCTTAATGCGACCAAAAATTCTGTTACGGATATTTCGCCAAAACCCTCCGGATCGAACTGTCAAGGAATATAAATATATAAATAAACGTGTGCATAAGAGTTTTGCTCAACTTTTACTCACCATATCGAATAAAAGCTTCCATTTCTGTTTGGAAGAAAGTATCAAAAGAATTAAGTTCGTTTTTAATTAATTTAAAAAGTTACACTCAGAGAAAAAATCAAGTACTTTGTACTTAAATGAAGCAAAACATTTTGTAAAATTTTAACTAGTTTGAAATTTTTTAAACTGTCTCAAGAACTTTTTTCAACCCGAAATTTCTGCTTCCTTTCGAATTTCCACCCAAGTAAGACTAGACTTTTTCTCTGAGTGTAGATTATTAAAACTTACATCTCTGAGCAGTTCCCTGCGCAGCTCAGCCTCATCAAAGTCCGAGTTCAATGAGGTGTGCTCCGTATCATAGCCGGCATCATTTGTGCACTGCGTATGAAAGGATATTAATTAGTCTAGATATAGGTAAAGGGTTTCCAAAAAGAAAGGCCACTCACGTAGCGCGCCTGTGTGTGCGAGAGCGTGCCAATGGAGGCCAATGATCCGGCTATGGTCGATATGTGCTCAATGTCCGCCAGCGTCTCCTGCTGACTACTACCGCCTGCATTCTGCTGGCTGGTGGGTATCTCCAGAGCCCGCGAGCTGCCTCGCTCCGAGCTGGGCCACATAACGTGCCGTGTTCGCCGTTCGCTCCAGGATTGTCAATGAAGAGCCTTCAATTATCCTTCAATTTAAGCTGGCAGTGATTGCAATGAGTAGCTATTGCTGCACGAGAAACACAAATCAAATGGATATAAAATAG
Organism: Drosophila virilis; assembly: GCF_030788295.1. Lineage (NCBI taxonomy): Eukaryota > Metazoa > Arthropoda > Insecta > Diptera > Drosophilidae > Drosophila > Drosophila virilis. Next base: position 5,405,732 of record NC_091545.1, read on the forward strand.
AAAATAATAAGATAAATAAATTTATAAAATTAAATTCTAAAATGAGATGGTTCAAGCTCCATTCTTGTTTATACAGTTTCCGCAAATGGGTTACATATAAGATACTTATTTTCATCAAAATATTATATTTGAAATATCTCGGAGTATTAAACTTTGGTATTAAAATGAAGCATTCCTCGAAGAGTGCAAAATAAGTATCTTGACAAGATCTTAAGAACTAAGTTAAATTTGACAATTAACTATGCTGATTGCTAATTATAATTCATGTAGCTTTTACTAGTGCTACATATAAATGAGTAATTGAATTTTGACTATATTTTAGTCCGAAATAAATGCTATCATGAATAACAATTCCCAAATATTCTTTATATTACAAAGCACTGTGCGAGCTTTTCAGCAGCCAGCTTTTTACTTGTTTATCAGCTCATGTGCTTGAAATGCTCAAATGCCGCTAAATTCATTGATGTCGTTTTGGTCGAGCACATTCAGTTGCAGTACCAGAGGACGTTTTGTTCTAGCTGGCCCGCGGTTCGAGCCTCCGTCAGACCGCGAGGTTTTACAAATTTTATTTACCGTTTATTTCGCCCCACAAACATCATTTGCTGCAATTTGTCGTGTTTGGAATTGCAGCAAGCGCTTTGCGTGGGCCAGAGAAAATATGATATTCCGTTTAATCATAGACTAAAATCGGTGCTCAATACCTTAGCCTATTTCATGCCCGGAATACATTTTTATTTTTGTTTTTTTCTTTAATACAAGCGCTTGTTGCCATGGCAAAGGGAGCTGCCCTTTGTTATTCAGTTTTGTGCAGGGTTATTGAACGACAGCAAAACCTGGCTGTGGCTCTGCGTGTTGCTGCTTGAAGGGGCCGGCAAAAAGCGGACAAACAGCACTCGAATGCATTTTCATGTTGATGTTATTTTGCCCACTCTTAACTCACACTTCAAACACTTCCGTTTCCATGCGAACTGCGCAGAATCCGTTTGAGGCGTTTCTGTTGTGGCTTTTGTTTTCACTATTGTTGTTGACTTTGTTCAATAAACTTATGGATTGTTTAGTTTGGCAGTAAAATAAAGCAAGTCACAATATAGGGAAGTCGCTGTCCACTTCTTTTCTAATCACATCTTGATATTGCGTTTATTTCTTTGATTATATTCCCAGTGCGCTTGCCTTGCCACGCAACAACAAAACAAAACGCACGCTCGACCGGGCGGCAAAATGGCAACTGACAACTGCGTCGCTTGTGAGAGCAGAGAGAGAGAGAGGGAGAGCGCACATCAGAAGGGTTGCTTTGCTCACCATGCTGTTGTGTGGGTGTGCGAGGGGGTGTCTGTGAGCTTTGCCAACTGCACATGCGTCACATGTTCGTGCGCTTTTCAACTCGTTGGCATTTCATGTACACAAATTGCCCCCCTTCACAACTCGACAGCAGCCAGCAGAGCAACCCCAGCTGAAAACAGTGCAATTTTTAACTTATATATTCACTTATTGGCATCTCAATAACTTTTTAACACAGGATTTAGCAACTTCTTTGCCGCGACAGTTGGCAACACTGGCACCATGACGGCAATTGACACTCGCCAACTGCTGCAATTTGTCTGCACACATGCACAGGTTCAATAACACATGCATACGCATACGTTGGTGTGTGTGTGTGTGTGTGTGAGCAGCTGTCCGCAAGTCTATGAGAGAAATTTGAAGCACAGATGTTAGCTCATAATTTTAGAACTTAAAAATAAATGAAGTAAATAAAATATATGGTATTTAGTATAAGGTCTGGCTGTAGGCCAAAACGAAACACACTTATCTATGCATACATATATACATTTAATTAGCCTAGACTTTAAGCATATTATGAAGAAATTGCTTGAACACGACGCAATAAACAGGAAAAGAAAAACAAAATTATTATCGTTGAAAGGAACTAATCGAAACATTTGCATTGAACACAAAGCGGACAAGTTAATGGGTTTTCACTTTAAGGTACAGCTTAAACTAAGTATTTAAACGCTAATAAATATGAATATCAAATAATAAAAAAACAAATCGAGCAGACATATCAACAGCTAAATACCCCTATATATAAATATATATATATATAGATATATCTTTAAGGAGGCATACATACACGAAAGACTTCAATTGCATAGGATTATTTAATTAGGGTTCTATTTAATATGCAGCTACTTCGTTTGCCTTTTCATTTCTCTTCTTCTATTTTTGTTTTTTTTTTTCGTTAACAATATTTACAGTTTCCGACAGGGCCTTAATCTCGTCTTAAAAAAAATCGCTCGTTTGCTTACAACATGATATATAGTTATATACCGTAATAGATGTATATATATATATATATATATATGTATATATATATAATCTAGTAATTATTATAATAGATATTTAGTGTTCTTTTCTTTTAGCCAAACACGCGCGTTTTTATGTTTCTCCCATTTTGCTTTTTCCTAATTTCTCGCATTTAAAATTTGTTTTTGTTTGCTTTCTGTTTTTTTTTTTTCTTGTTTTTTGCTTTTTTTTGTTGAAGTAAACATAAAAATCGAGGAAGAATCTGAACGATAACACTTGCTGCTGCCTTAAACACAAACTTTACAACAAACTCGTATAGTAAATCCTAGACTCTGGCATACATTGAGGGCTAGCATCTGGCCTAACCCTCCACCATCCGCTCCATGCCCAAATCGCACTGTTCGATAACCAGACGAGCGATGCGCTTTATCTCACAGTAGGGACTCTCGTGCTCGATCAGCTCGGTCAATATCTGTATGCCGTTCTCCTGCTCCACCAGCTGGCAATATTTATCCGGATAGACCTAAAGAGTATAAGAGACGCGATGAGTCACTATAGAAGGACACTTAACATTCAATTAGACTCACCTGGGTGAGATTGGCCAGCGCCCAGACGGCCCAGTGCTGGCATTCGGGCGTCTCATAGCAGCGCACCAGACTCAGTATGGGCTCAAAGCTGCGATAATTGATGTTGCGTTCACTCTTGATGTTCCAGCGCTGTATGGCGGCCACCATGCGTTCGAGGACGTGTTGTCGTGTTGGCGTTTTGATGGTCCACGCATCGGCGCCATCGGATGCAATGTGCGCCAGCACTCCAGCCGCATTGTAGCTGACCTGGAAGCGCAGTTGGTTAGCATTGTCATTGGCTAGTCTTCCACCATGATGACCCACCTCGATGCCATCGCTCAATGAATCAAGCAGGCGCGCAAACACCTCTATAAACTCCTGTGTCATCAGTTTGGGACGCAGCCATTTAACCTCGGCCACATTGCCCAGCAGTCCCATCATGTTTCTCAATAGCTCGTCACGATCGGGAAATGTCTGCGTCGGTTAATATTATGCATTTTAAATTTCGTTTAAATTGACATAATGTTGTTGTTGGCTCACATTTAAACACTTAAGGAAATACTCCATTCCGCGTCCATCCAGAAATTTCTTACAATTAATAGCAGTCTCATCGGTTACATTCCACATGGTTGACCACGCCACCTCCATGACATCATCGAACACCGAACGCGTCAGACGATCCTTGATCAGTGTCAGCATTGTCTGCATATATATAAAATGAATACTCGATTAAATATGGTTTGCATATGGAACATCATCTGGTTGGTATACGCTTACGCTGACCACGCCCAACTCGCCGAGAAAGAGCTTCTGTCTGCCATCCACCTGGCAGGCGAGCGTGTTGAGCAGATAGATGGCAATGCGCTGAACGAAGCCCTCCTGCTCCGTTTTGGACACACCATGCAGGAGTATTTTAATTAGGCGTTCGTATTCGAACAGCTGTAGCAATCAAATAAAAAATTAATTACTTTCGGGTTGTTCAATCTTGAAGATTCAGTTGTAGTCCTACCACATCGACAGGCATATGGAATTGGGTCAGCGTCAGATAGCCATTCCTCAGCATTGTGTCGTCCGTTAGATGCATCTCCATGCCATTGAGCAGCGTCCGAATGATGTGGTTGCGCAACAAAGTGCCAAACTTGGAACGATCACGACCCTTAACTATGTAGAACAGTGTAGCGCTGCCGGCAAAAGGAATTTCGATTTCATTCGCAAAACAAGAACAACTATATTCGACTCGTCCGAATATTGAATATGCTTGTAGAATATGATTTTGTATATATGTGGGAAGAGTAGTTAGACTTTTCATACATGAACTCAATCCTTGACTGATTCCTATTAAAGCTTTATGATATAGTACAGACAGACGGACAGCCGAACGTGGCATATGGACTTGGCAAAATCATATTAAAATAGCCTCGACACGGGGAAGGCAAGAAGCCATAAAGAGGTCACACACCTGCCCGATATTTGCATATGCTTGAACTTCAAATGCCTGTCCATGGCGCAGAGCACAACATCCAGCGCTGTGTGTATATCCTTGCAGTTCTCAAAGCGAAACAGATGATACAAATCATTGAGAACCTGCAAAGCAAATAAATATCAATTAAAAAGCTGCCTCCGGCTGTCAACTATTTGGATGTGCTCACCCTTGTCAGAAGGACGGGCCTGTCGTGGTAATAGCGCGCCGCTGTCAGTATCTGCTGCTCGTTGGCATCGCCGGCCACCTCCAGGGCGGGTATGTCATGCCGTTTGCACGCCCAGTGCGCCGTATGATACAAGCCGAGAAACTGCAGTGGTCGCTGTGTACGCGACGCTAGCCCTGGTATATCGGTGGGTCCAAAATGTTGCTCTGTCTTGGTATTGGCATTGGTGGATTCCTTGGTGGCGACGCCGTTGCCGGCCAAATTCGTGCCGGAGATATCCAAATGTGTCAGATGGCGCAGGTTGTCCATGAGCATGACCAGCGTCTGATCGGGCAGATCATAGGTGCCATGCCCGTTGCCCGAACTCGATATTGAAATGTCCAGAGTGCAGAGGCGCCGCAGACAGCAGATCGCATGCAGCTGGTTCGCAATGGGCCACACATTGAACAGTATGAGCGTGTGCAGGTTGGGCAGCATGCCAAGCGCCTCCAGACTGAAGTTTGCCAGCACGCACGATGTGAGATCCAAATGGCTCAAATCCTGCAAATGGGCAAACTGCAGACGATGATGCATGACAACGCCATTTAGCACCAAACGGCGCAGATGCGGGCAGGTCAATTGAAAGTCCACCGGCTCCTTTTCATGGGGCTCCGCATTCTGCAACAGATGCGAACTGATGCCCAGTTCCAATGAGCGCAGGCTATCGCCATAATGGGCCAGCAGGTGATGTGATTGCACCGTAATCCTATCGCAATACCACATGGACAAAGCAAACAATTTGTGACGCATCAGCGTCTGCAGACCTGCAGGACAATAAAAGCAGAAAGTGAATACAAATTCTAGCCAAATCGAGCCTATGCCATAAGACCCACCTATGCTGCTCAGTGTGCTGTAGCGCAGATTGACAATCTTGAGCGAGGTGCGACGCGTATCGCTGAACAGATTTATGACCCTATCGTCAAGTGGTCTGTGGAAGCGCTGATAGTTCTCGAGGAACGCGTCGCATATCTCATTTGTCAGCACAATGCCCGCGTTCAGGGAACGCTGACCGCTTTCCGTACAGCCACTGAATATGTCCAGATTGTTGCATAGCTTCTGATAAGCGATCTCCTTTAATGTAAGCGGCTCCTCGTCCAGTGAGCCATCCTCCATAAGCCGCACCTTGCAGCTCATCTTGTGCCAATGTGTCTTGTACTGATGTCTTCTCCTGTTCTGTGACTCAATGATGCTACCAACGTTCCCTGACTCAATTGTGTTGCGTTTGCTGCGGCGAAGGGGGGGTAGAAACTGGAATGGTATTAGATGATGATGATGAGTCAGCTTCAGATATACTTGGGGGACAAAAACTAGAATTTTCGAATTGATCAAATCAAACATTAACTACACCGCCAACATGATGGCATACCTGTAAGCTCAGGCAAAAAAATGGCAGCCAGTGAAACGTTTACGAATTCGACACAAAAGGGATACGTTAAAAGTCTTATTTGACTGAGAATACATATGTAGATTATTAACACACACTTGAAATGTATCTCTTTTATAATGTTATTACTTTATTTCCTTCTCAATAAGATTCTTATTGCCAGTGTTCAGAAATGTTAAAGATGTTGACAAGCAACCTTTTGCCCAGGATCTAACAGCAGGCAGCCAAGGATTGGCTGGCCAGAACGCAAAATCAATCTTTGCAGAGCTTATCAGGTTATAAATAAAGAGCTCAGAATAAACTGAAAACTGCTGAAGTCATGCTACATGTGATTGTAAGGTGTTCTATTGTTTTTTAACGGGGTGCTGCCAAAGACATATTACGTAATATGTTGAAATAATGCAACAGTATGTGTGTGTTGGAAAGCGACTGAGTGTGAGGGCCACAGGACGCGCATCGAAAGTCAACAACAACGATCGAGCTGGCAACGCCAAACTGAAGCGAATGAACGGAAACAAATGTTGGAAAATGCATACAAACATACCAATCAGTAGGCAGATATGTGCGTATTTATGTAAATATACAAACTATAGCATTAAAATTGGGCCTGTATTGGTGCGTAGTTATTGCGGGGAAGCTGGGTGTGCGTGTGCGTCGTGTGCGACAGCCAGTCTGCGCTTATCAAGGCAAGGCCAGCGAGAAATTCGTGGCCAACATCATCAACAGACCCATTTAGAGCCCATCAGCTGTGCCTGCCGTAGACATAGCTAGCAGCAGGTGCACCACGCACGCACAAACACACACACAAATTGTTTAGCACAAATTAACATAGAAACAAAGGACCAACGAGATTTTCGTTTTATGTGTACCTTTTTTTTTTTTGCTCTCAACAGCTACGCGAGTCGCGACCAGTCGTCGATGATTGTTGCTGCTGGTGCTGCTGCTGCTACTGCTGCGATGTCTTTGTCAAAAAAAGCTTTAACTGGCTGCGAATGCGATTGATTGAAGGCGCCGCACGGTTTGGAACGCGTTAACATTCCAGTTGCGCGACACAAACACGCAAAAATTGTTGGCGTTCTTTTTTATTCGGCCGAATATCACTTGATTATTCACTTTTTGGCATCATATTTTCTATTTTTCTTTCATGCAATGCTTCTTCTTCTTTCACTGAACGCAAATTGATTGCTGTTAACGCAAACAACAGATCTCTGTTAAATAACAGTAACAGCAAATCGGCACTGCCAACTGGCTGCCAACGCTAACAGCGTATCGGCTTATTGATTTCGATTTGTTGATACCGAAGAACAAAAAAAATATCGACTTAAAACATATAGGTGCACAATCTTTGCTTTATGGGAAACTAGACTTTTATTGTAAGTTTTAAGCGCTCAAAATTATTAAAATGTACACTCTTGTAGGTTTTGTGTGTATGCGACAGAAAAATGAACTGTTGGACGTGCATGTTGGGGAAAACACTTGCACTTGGCTTAATTTGTACAGAAACTGGCGACAATTGCTTGGGATCGGGATCGGGATCGGATCGTTAATACATCAATCACTATCAACATTTCAACTGCCCACATTATAGTTATTATTTAATTATAATAGATACTGTGCTCATCAATCATTGACTTTGTCCAAAAATTTACAATCTCCTTCGACCACAATTCGTGGCTTGTGACTTGCGCGCCAAGTAATAAATAATAATTGTTCGTTTAATTTCTAAGTAAAAAAAGGCTGTTTGCTGCCAGACATAGGTCCGTATCCGTATCCGTATCCGTAAGCCTAAAGATACATTCGCATCCGTCTCTGCTCTCCGCTCTCGGCTCTCTAACCCGATAGATCGCCCTGATCGAAGAGCGCCTGATCGTAGAGCTCGGCGACGACTCGTCGTCCGCCAAAGAAACGTCCGTGGAGCGCATCCTTGCCGCGCACCGCCTCGACGCCCGCTGAGAATTCAACAAAGATCTTGACAATAATCTCGGCCTCGTCGTCGTCCTCGTTTTCGGTTTGCTTTTCGTTGAATATGATGACACGACTGACTGTGCCAAATTTGCTGCATTCCTCTTGAATCTCCTCCTGCAGCGTCTCGTCCACATCATCGGGTCCGACCATATTCCGCAAGATAATGACGCGTGAGTCCTGTGGTCGCATCAGCCTTTGCATAACCAGCTGGCGTGCACTCTGGCCCTTGATGGACATGTTCTCCTGTTGCTGCAGCGTCTGCACATCGCCCTCGTCCATCAGTTTCTTTTGCAGCTCCTCCTGCTGCTTCTCCTGCGCCTTCTTAATGTTCTCCGACAGATTTGCCGCCGTTGCCGCAGCATTATTGGCAGCCGCAGACAAGACGACCGGCGCTCCATTGCTGGCCTCCACCACGCCGAGTGGCACTGCTGCTGCGGCGGGTACCGCGGCTGCCAAAGCCACGGCAGGCGGCGTTGCTAGGAGCGCGGGTGGCGGTAGTGTGGGTGCCACACTCTGCAGCGTAGGCAAACCGACCGGCACGCCCAACAAACTGGGTCCGCCAAGACCGGGCGCCTGGTATATGCCAGGCGGCAGCAGTGCAGCAGCGGGTGCTGTTGGCACCGCCAGAGCAGGATGCAAGGCAGCCGCCGAGGTGGCCGCACTCACCACGGGCATGGCGTTCACTTTGGCGGCAATGCCCAGACCGGGCGTATTTTGAGACAAACCGAGCACCGCATTGCTGGCCACCGCATCCAGGGCTTGTATCTTAGCTGTGGCAGCGGCAGCAGCAACTGCTGCAGCCGTTGGCATTGTCGAATTTGTAGCAGGACACGACAGCACATTTGGCGGCGTAATCGAACGTCCAACACTGCAGGATAAGGTGAGAAGATAAGCAAATTGTCTTAGAATAGAATGATTTTTACGCACCGCAGCAACTGGCCGCCCAAATCGAAGAGATTCATGCTGGCAATGGCCTCGTCCATGGCCTGTTTGTTGGCATACTCAATGAAACCGTAGCCCTTGTGCGTGTGCACAGATGTGCCCTGCGCTAGCTTGCAGTAGAGAATGGGACCGAAGGCCTCGAAGACGCTCTTGATGTCATCCTCCGACAGATCCGGATGTATGGAGGCCACATAGATGCGATTGAAGCTCTTGGCCTCCTCCTGCACCTCGTCGATGACCTGTTGTGCCTGCGGCATGTTGCTTGGCCTGCCCACCTTAATGTTGCGGCCGCCCATCAATGCGCCATTCATTTGCTCCAGCGCCAACTGGGCGCCCTCCGGTATTTCATACTCAACAAATGCGAAACCCTTATGCTTCTGTGTGATGGGATCCCAGGACATATTAATCGATTTGATGGGTCCGAATGGTGTGAAAGCAGCGCGTATGGTGTCCTCCTTGAGCTCAAACGAGATGCTGCCCACATAAACCCTGGCAAAAGCAAAAGCGAGGAATGAGTTTGGGCACAAATAAACTAAGAATTAATATTTAAGATACACAAATACTCAGATCTTATCAGCTAAGCTGCACAGGAAACCAGATGGACCCAAAAACCGACTTCAATAACGCGAAGCAGCGGTCGGGCCACGAGGTTATTCACTTGATATTTTCCATGTTTTGCATCATATTGAAAAAGTCTGGGTATCTTATGCAAATCAAATCGTTTCTTTCATTACCTGCACATGAGCGCCAGGGCCTGTTGCCGCTGCACCTGGGTGCGTTGGGTGGCCAGTTGCTGTTGCTGATGGGCAAGCGTTTGCTTCATTAAGACCATCTTGATGCTCTGCTCCATGGCATACTTTTTGGCCTTGCTGACAAGATCATGCTGTTCCGAGGTCAGCTTGGGCAGTGCACCGCCAAGCAGTCCCAGCAATGCGGATCGGGTGCCAGGTCCGAATTTCACATCGCCCGTCTGTTTCAGATCATACAGTGGCTGCGAAAGGTAGGGAATTTTCGTGTCCGCTGACTTGCCTAGAATTGGGAGAACAGATTAGTGTATCTCATATGATATGATGACAATGGGCTCATCATCGAACCGATCAGCGCTAGGCGAATCGTTTAAGCAATTTGGTTTGAATACGACTTTTTTTTTTCTTTGATTCGTTTTGATTTTATGAGGTCTGTGTCGACTCGCAACAGCAGCTCGAGACCACAGTTGGCCCAAATGCTGTGACCGCAACCAAGCGAGGGGAGGGGGGAGGACACAGCAAACGGGCCAAGACAATGGTGCGGGAGTTGCTATTTGAAGCGACACAAACAAAAAACCGATGCCTGCAAGAAAGATAAAAGACAAAAAGGAAAAAATAGAAAAAAAATCATTAATCATAATCAACAGTTTTGCTGGCCGGCGAACGAACTACATACATATATTGTAGTAGTTTATACATATATGTAACTCTGTGTGTATGTGTGTGTGTGTGTGTGTTCTGGAGAAGATCTGGAACTGCTTGAGCGCGGGCCAATTGCCAACCGGCAGATGATTCAGTCACAGAGATTCGAGAGGCTACAACACAATATGACAATTAAAAGCTGTCGATGCGTTTTACTCGTTAAGTTTAAATGCAGTATTTTTTTTTAAACTGTTATCGTTTATCGGTATTTTTTGCGTACTAACAAAATTTAGTATTTCGTGTCTTGCATCGGTTTGAGTTTTTGAATTAAATAAACGTTTTGAATTTATGTAAATGGATATAGAATATTGCCTGACGGACTGCAAGGCATTTGATTTGTCATACGTAAAGGCTGGAAAATGCAAGAATAAAAAGAAAGCACCCGTAAAAATAAAACATAAATTAGCCTAAGATTTTTAAGTATACGTAGGCTGTGCTAATTAAAGTACGACTGTGTGTGTGTGTGTGTGGTGTGTGTGTGTGCGTAGATTAGAGATAAATGCAATTATAGCGAGTATATATCAATCGAAATATCATTTAAAGCTCTTCCAACGGACATCCAGCCGGCAAATCGTCGCCGCACAAATCGAAACCAAAGAAGAAAATACCCAAGAACTGTGCACACTGTAAACAAAAAATAAGGTTCAACACCCCAGGGCTTACAAAACGAACTGAAGTCAAAATTCAATAGTTATCAACGTTGTGGACAGTGTTGGAAAGCTGGCATAACGGTGTGCACAATTCCTGTAAATGTATTATAAAAATAGAAATTATAAGCGACCTTATATATACATGTGCGTTTCGATACGGTTTCCATGAGTTGGGGGCGTGGTATATTGACTTGAAGGGTCACACATTACATTGCTCAGTGATAAAAAAGAGAAAAATAAAAAGAAAACAAGACGCTGAAACGATAATAAGAGCAACAATATGTTTTTAAGTTGGTTAAGTTTTTCCGCCGTACCTTAATCATGTTGTGTATGTATGTGTGTGTGTGTGTGTGTGTGTGTGTGTGCGTGTTGGTGTGTATGTATTGTGTATGTGTGTGATTTTGTCATATATATGTGTATGTGTATATTTTACTTTAAATATTTCACGTTGGGTTTTTGATCTCGCGGCTAACTAATAAACCTTCTATATACATATTTGAAATCATTTGGAGAACACATATAAATATGCATAAATTTATATTTTAATAGTAGCACTCTTTTGGCTTATCGGACAATTTGTTGATTTGTTATAAATAAAGCGCAATAGTTATGTGTTTAAAAATTAATTCACTCCCTTTTAAAAACTGATGTCTTTCAATTTGGAAAATATAGTCTTCATTTGGCACATTTGCAATTTCAAAAAATTAACGTTACTTTTAGCTAACATCATTTTTTGCTCAACACTGGCACTCACGAAATTTTAAATGGTCGTGACACGAAAAGACACGCGCCCGCCCAACTTCAATGTTGATATTAAATTATAATCAAAATATATATATAAAAAAAAAAGAAAAACGAAAAAACGACTAATTCTGGCTGTGGGGCGGATCAGTCCAACGCGTTGTCGCAGCACATATGAAGACGGGAGACGGAGACGGAGGCGACGACGACGACGACGAAGACGAAGCAGCTCGGGTGCGGGAACCGCGACGTGTACGTTGAAATCGGCAAAAAATGTTGTTAAAAGCAAGTAAATGCAACTCGTTCCCTTATCGGGGGCTGATGTATCTTGGTAGTAGCAGTTGTTATTGGCAATACTCTATTTTGGGGGGCGGCATCTCATGATCGATGTCAATTCTTGATAGGCGACAAAAGAACCAAGTCGTTTGGGCGGAACAAACTTAAGAAAAAAACGCTTACAAAATAAATGGAAAAAAAAAAGAAGAGATATATAGAAGAAATAGAGAGAGAATATATATAGAGAGAGAGAGAGAGAGAGAATAAAGAGAATAGTTATATGCTTTTTTGATTAGTTTTGTTTCGTTGCGTTTCGCAGTGTTGATGCGGCGAGGATTCACTGTACTCATTCATATACACTCTGCGGGCTGGACCCTAGTTAAATGAAAAAATTCATTTTTGCAACTTGTTGTCGAGCCAACGCTTCGATCTTATGTTAACGCATTAATTATATTAATATATATTATGTGACTGGTGTATTTTTTTTTTTTTTTTTTTTTTGTTTTGATTTTTGTGCTTCGCACTCTCTCACAATGACGACACATATCGATACTTTGTATGGACAGTTGAGTCGGATTCGAGTAGGAATCGATTCGCAATTAGTTTTGGGGATCGCGTGTGGTTTGGACTGACTTGACCTGTCTTGTTATTGTTACGTTTCGTTTCGTATTCGTTTTCGATTTGGTTTTCGTTATTTGTTTGACTCTCACCTCACCTCACTTGAGATCATCGTGCGTTTATGAAGTCTGCAATTACTTAAGCAGAACAAAAAGAAAAACCGATTATTTAATAGCGTCTGTGCTGGCCCTTAAAATGCAACGAAGTAGTAGAAAAGAGAGAGAGAGAGAGAGAGAGATGTGTATGCAAATGTTTATGTTTTCAGAGAAAATATAAAATTTCAACTTAAAAAAAATATGATATATATATATATATATATATTTTCCTTTTGTTAGGTTTGTTGTGGCCTGGCGTTTCATTAACCTACATTGTATATATATTTATTTCTCTTTTTGTTTTATGTGAACTTACGCATATAAATATATATATACTCTATGGAGATACATACTTATGCATATAAACAAGTTGACCCCTTCTCCCACCCCGCCCGTAACAAGACGAAACACTTACCCGAGTCCGAGCGTGAACGCTTTGTGACTGGCATCTCGCCGATATCGCGCTGGTCATCCGAACGCGGCGATCTGGAGGCTCTGTCGTTGCTGCCCTGCAAATGCAAAAAAAAAAACCCCAAAGCGAAGGTCACTGGATTAGTAAACGTATGGCAAGGTACGCGACGGCACAGGCGAGGCACGATACATGTATATACATATACATATACATATATATATGTGTATGTATGTAGATACACACGGGCGCGAGCTGTCGACTTTTAGAAGAATGCCTGTGCTTGGGCAGTATATTTTCAACTTTCAACAAGCGTAGCCAACTACGATTTGACTTTATATAAAACGCACATTCACAAATGAGTTCAACGAAATGTAAAAACGCACAATGCAAAAAAAAAAATTATTGCAGGGCACGCGCTTCGACAGCGGCTGCGGCAGCCACGCCAAGCGCAAAGTCGAAAAACAAAGCTGAATAAACGACGGCAAAGTTGGTGTTACTGTTATAAACATACCATCCTATCTCGTTGCACAAATATAACTTGATTTATGTGTATTTGGCTGGGTATATATGTGATTTAAATACAAGTTTTATATTTTGCGAAAATTTGATGTGACGTCAAGAAAAATGGATTCGACGAAAAGTACTTGCGTTGTATCGATAGTGCTGTCGCAGCCAAGTATCGATGCTTGTTTTAAGTGTTGGGCAATGGTGGTGCATCGATATTGCGTTGGCTTTATTTATCGATATTTGTTACGTAGATCTTACTCATCGATATTAGAAATTTGATTCATTTTAAAATGCGTTAAAAAGTAGTTGGTTCGTCGGTTAAAGAATTATCATTCGAGTTGACAAAACGCAAAACAAAACAAGAATAATAATTAAACAATGCCATTGTGAGTGTACGCGACAAATAGCTTATTTAAAATATGAACATAAAATATTTAATATATATACATATATAAAGTATAGTGTCATGATGCTTACTCTTTGTGACTAACTCCTGTTGTCAAATACAAATGCATACGGTCAGACGATGTGCAGAAAGCTGTCTATGTGTGTGTTGGTTAAACAAAAGCAAAAGTGCAATACAAATAGCACACTTAACAAGTACTCTTGATTATTAAAACAAACATACTTTTGTTTATTGTTCAACCAGTGTCTTATTAATTACAATTAAAATCTAATTTACGCATATTTACAACTCGCATTCGCAGAGGCTACGATCTATTGTAAGTATGTAATTATGTAAGTACACAAAGGCAATTTCGGTGTGAACAGATTTGATGTTGTAGACATGGCAGTTAAATTTGTCACGAAAGCAGACATTATGTTATGTTTACGTGTGTGTGTGTGCGCGTTTATGTTAATGGGATTATGTTAAAGGAACTATGTAAACAGATGCGTTCGCTGCCACTGTCTGAAAAGTTCTTGCAATTCATTTATATTATTTGCTTTCTTTATTATTATTATTATTTACAACAGTTTAACCGTTGTGAATCACATTTTTGCCTCATTGTGCAAATGGCAATTATTCATGAACTCAGCCGCATCTAACTATATACTATATATGCATGTATATATAAGTACGTGTACGATTTAAAGCTAATGTCAGTCAGAAGACTTTACTGCATTTCAATTAAAACCTTTTCAAATTTCTCAAAACAAAATTTCCTTCAACCGATCTCAAGCTAAAAACTTAAAAACTACATGAACGTTACACACGGTGAAATTCCTCAAAAATAATAAATTAATGAGACCAAAACTAAACGTAAATGATTGCTAAGTACACGTTTCCATCAATTAAGTAATATATGAATTCAGCTAGGTCTTTGTTTATGTGCGAGCTTTGGTAGAGCACCTGGCGACGACGTGGACCACGACGAGCCGGCTGTGGCGGGCGGCACCAGCTTTTCAAGCTCGAATGCCGCCTGATCGATCCGTGCACGACGTGAACGTTTATGCAACTGGACAGGCGCCTAGGTTAATAGATCATCTTCCATATTGTGTATCAGTATCTTTTTGTCCTCCTTGACGCAGGGCGACTTTCTATCGCGCGCCGCAAATTGTTGCTCCACCAGCTTTGGATCAAAACATGGCTATAAATTGTAAATAACTAATTAGTTAAAGATTTTAATAGGAATCGGATTTTATGCGCACCGTTTCGCAAATGTTCATGTTGCAGCAGTTCTCTATCGTAATCTCGCACTGCTCGGTGGCCAGCGGGCGGTTCGTGAGCGGCGTGTCGCTGGCGGAGTTCAGGCGGGCCTGCTTGCGCACCACGAATGTCTTCTTGATGCGCGGCCGCTTCGGCTTGTAGATGAGTCGCAGGCCGTGCACAATGACCGCCACCAGCGCCAGGCTGGACACAATGCCCACCACGAGCACAATGATCACAGAGCCCGACCGGAGGCTGCTGGGCCCGTCGGCGCACAGCGGAGCTGCCGCCTGGTATTCCGTCACAATTGTGCCGTTGCTTAGATGCAATTCCTCGCAGCTATTGGAGCCAAAAAGGGGGGAAAAAGGTGGGAGGGGCGGTTTAGTGTTGGAAGCTAGATAGCTAGGAGAATGGTACTCACATGTCCACACAGCTGGCGGGCACAAATGCATCCGGATGCTGCTTCAGGTGCTGACAGTAGCTGGCGCAATGCGCCGTCTCGTTGTGCTCGCAGCGTGTGCCCGTAAAGTTCTCACGGCAATCGCAGCTCAGCTCGCCGCTCTCCTTGTCCACGAGACAGTGGCCATCGTTGAGGCAGTGCCCGTTGCATTTATAGTACTCACAGCGTTCGCCATAGAAGTCCTCCTGGCAGTAGCATTTGGGATAGCCCATGTCGGAGATTTCACAGGTGCCGTGCACACAGAAATTATGGCATTCGGATATCTCGCAGCGTGCACCCTTGTAGCCCACCGGGCATATACAGAAGTTACCCCTGCTCATGTAGCTGGCGCCGTTCAGGCAATGCTCGCGCTCCAGTGCATCCATGCGCTCCTCCACGGCGCTGCGTTCGTGTGTTCTATTGTTGAGCTTGTTGTCCAGGCGCTGTTTGACCTTCCTCACGACGCTGGCGCAGTGCGCATCCTTTTGCAGATGCTGATAGAAACCCGTGCGCGCCACTATGCCGTACACATCGTCCTTCCAGCTGGCCAGCTTTGTGGGTTGCGGCTGCGTTTCGCTGGAATTCGTCGCCGGCTTGTTGTACGCCGGCTTGGGATAGCTCCAAACGGCTTTGTCCGCCTTGTCTGTCCAGTAGATTGTGTCCTCCGTGATGGCCAGCTGTATGGGGCTCTGGTGTTTGTCCTTGAGCACCAGCTGGCGATCGCTGCCGTCGAGACGTGCGCTCTCCAATGCAAAGAAGATGCCCACCTTGTCGTCAATCCAGAATATACGATCCGATAGCTGATCGATCACAATGCCGCGCGGCATATCGATATCCTGCTTGATGATTGTTTCGCGGCCCGTGCCGTTCAAGCCGATGCGTTCCACGGTCGCATGATTGATCTTGCAGTTTGTCCAGTACAGCTGACGGCGGCAGATATCCACGGCCACGCCGTCCGGCCGGCCTCCCTCGGCGCTCAGATCCACTAGCACCTTGGGCGGTTCCGTGTACAGCGTATCGATGCTGGCAAAGTAGATCTTGCTCTGGCGCATGTCCGCCCAGAAGAGATTGCGATTGAGCGGATCGTATGCCAGTCCGGATACCGAATCATTGCCCGTCCGCTGCACCGCCTGCTCCACGATGTGCGAGGCAACCGTTGCATCGCGTCGCAGCGAGAAAATGCTGCCGTTCTGATGCTGCTGATCGTTGAAATAGATCAGCTCCTCGGCCTCATCGAAGGCCAAGGCGGACAACTCCTCGAATTCGTGCGCGGCTGAGCCAATTGTGCGCCATCTGTTGTCCACAAACAGAATCTTGTCGCGCAGCGTAACGGCAAAGTCTGAAAAATGCAAGTGTTGCATTAGTCGGCATTCACGCTCAAGCGATTGTTGTTATCGATGACTATCGATTAGATAAGGCAGGCCATAAATTACTAATAAATGCTCGCTGTGAACGCGGGAGGGTAAAGGGGGTTGGGTATGTGCAGGAGCATAGCAAATTAAGTTCAATAAATCGCATTCAATTAAGTTAGCGCCACATGTCCCGTTGCTCTGCCACGCGCCCTCTTAAAGACTCCATATATCTCTCTCGCTCTCGCTCTCCCTCTCTCTCTCTCGCTCTCTCTGTCTGTGTTGATCATAAATATCGTATCGTACTTCAATCAAAGTTCGCTTTATTATTATAAATTTAGAATTTAGATTTGAGTTTCAATTAATTACGAGCCAATTTTATGCGCTGAGCCCATTCACAATGGTTGGTTAGTGTAAATGTATGTATATATATTTCTCGACAGGACGAAGAATTAAGTCGATTTGGTCAAACGCGTTGATCTCGAAGACTAAAAAAGTTAGCGACTTGAATTTTGATATAGTATCTCCTAAAGAGTTTATAATTCTGTATATATTCTCATATTATATAGTTTAGTAATATAGAGTAATGCATGCTTTTTTCAAGCATAGTTCGAATTATTTGATTTAAGATTTTGTCCTATTTGAGAGATCCATTGATGTTAGTCATGAATGCATTGACTGATGCACTGCATCTGTTGCACAACTTTCCCGTAGCAAATCGAATTATTAATGTTCAAACGAGTCTGGACTGATAAGATAACGTGTCTGAACCCAGATTGAAAAACCCCATGTGAAAATCCCCAATGCAAAAAAAAAAAGAAAAACAAAAATATGCACAGGGTCAAGACGCAATTAAATCGATGGCGGGTCAGGTATGCAGCAGCTTCCAACGTAAAACAGGTGATAATACAGTGAAACAAGAAACCCGCCCATCTTCACTATATATTATACGCGGTTAGTCAGATTCCAGAACTGTTAAAAACCCCCCCACAAAAAAAGAAGGCGTTAAAAAGCCGATTTTAAACGTTGACGAACCGGTTTTTTTTTTTTGTTTTTAAGGGGCGCTTTAATTTTTGGCCAACATGTCAGCTGTTAATTGGAGATTTTATTCAATTGATTATGATAAAGTACGCCCGGCAATAAAACAAATAAAGCACGGAAATGGCAGCTAAGCTACCTGGAAAAAACAGCTGACCCGGCAGCATTTCCGTAACGGATATACAAATGCGTGTCGATCCGAAGGCTAATGCAACAGGTGTCTGGCTGGCTTTCACTTTCACACACACACACACACACACACGATCCAGCTTAACGAATACTTGACTCGATTTGGCCATTTGACCATTTGGCCCTAGCCGCAGTCCGTAGTTTTTTTGTGGGTCACTGTCGCGTGCGACTTCACAACTTCATAAAAAAAAACAAATAACAATATTATTTATAAACCAAGTCGAGATACCCTTGTGCAGACATTAAACAGCTGCGTGGTACAACAAATCGACTCTTGCCCCTTTTGCCCGTCTTTTGCAAATGATATAGGGGCACGATATGGGTTTGAACTTAAGATATCTGGCAAAACAGCAAGATCTTAGTTCAGCCAAAATAATTAATATATAGCTCAACAGTTATCAAATAAGTTTCAATCGTAAAAATAGTCGAAAACCTAGCAAGCGTTACAATTCGCTTGACAAAATTAGAATACACGTTGGCCAGGGTATAGGGTATCTTTTCTATATGTGACTATTCATTAGTTTATGCCCATATATAGATAAAGATATATATGCATTCAGTCTGTCTAATTGTCTAATGTAAAAGGTATTGGCAAACCTTTCCAATGCTTTGGCTTTCAGTCTGTCTGGTCTGTTGAGGGTCTTGAGCATAGTTTAACCTTCGCACTAAGGGGCTTTGAGGTCAACGGCTTATCGATGCAGAAAATTTTGAATTCAAAATAAGTTAACATGTTTGCAAACGTTGGCTTAATAAATAAAGTTCAATCAAATAGTTTATCGATTCGTTTATAGTTCGATGAGTCACAAAACTGAACATTAATTTCGTGTTAGATAATAATTTATTAAATTATCGTCCGTAATTGGCCAAAGAAACGAACAAAAACTTGAACTTCAACAAATGTAAAAAAAATGTTAAATTGTTTTGTATTTTTCTTTTTTAAATATGCTTTTTGCGTCGCAAAATTTGTAAAATATCATCTAATGGTCATTGACATTGACCTAACGTTCCATAGATAATCCAAATGAACTCGGCTGGGTCATAAAAAATATCTCTAAGCAGAGATTTGATAGGCTCTCGATGCACTTTACTTCGGGACTCTGAATCTTTCAGGATTACAAATCTCTATGGAAATTAATACCGTTCTTAGTTTACAGTTTTTGTAATGAACAAGAGCGAAACATATATATATATATATATAAAGAAATCTGCATTCAGAGTCACTTTTCGAGATCCATTTCAAAGCGAATACATATTTAAGTGAGATACATTTAGCATACTACGTACTATGTAAATATAAACACATTTGAAAATTTATGGAGAACCCTTGGAATGCCCTGTAGCCAGGGGACGACAAAAGGGTATATTGAACTTGTTCAAATTCACAAGCAAACGCAAAGATTATAAGATCTTGAGAGTTCAAATTTGTCATGTAGTCTCTCTCTCTCTCTCTCTATCGATAACTACAAGAAATCGATAAATATCGGGTTTTAAGATTGTTTTAATCATAGTTAGGATCAATACGACGCATGAAGATGCAGCTAAAGGGTATCTAGCCGTCGATCTAGTCTAATCTTCAGAGCCCTCGCACGCAGGTGCATTGATCTGACAAAATGGGTTTAGCTTTAAAACCTGTTCAATATAAAATCAATATTTAGTAAAAAATAATAAACATCTAATGTAACTTTTCTGTATTTCAGGCGGCAACAAGTTGTTATATGACTGCAAATAATATCCACTTGAATGCGAGGCAACACGTGGATTTCTTGATTAGTTATCGTAACTGTAACTGGAATACACATGCACACAAATGTATGACAGTATATCACACACACACACGCACACATACACATGTATTTATGTGCACACGCACACATTTTCAGAATTCGCCTCGAATTGCCGTAGCTAAAATTCCAACAGACGCAACAACAACAAGACTTGAGTTCGACGCCGGAGTAAGCCGAGAGCTGAGCGTAAACAAAAGTCGCAAGCTTTTTTTTGCTGAAACGTAGCGAAGCTGGGTGTCACACGAGACCAAAATGTTGTTGAAAAAAAAAAAAACTGAAGAAAAACAATCAAATCAGCAAAAAGTGAAAGAAAACAAATTAACAAAAACCGGCAAATTTTTGCGGCATACGTGACAATTAAGCAACTCTCAATGGCGGCTATGAGATTGTTTTTTTTTTTTCTTTTTTCTATGTCTCTGCTGCAGAGAACTGCCGCAGCGCTCTCTCTCCGCTCAGCGGGGGTGAAAGTGCGCGTGCAACACTGTTTGGAATACAGTCGGCGCTAGGATATGCCGCAGCTACAACTGGTTTATGAAATTCCAGAAAAGATTGAACTTGAATTGATAAACATCATCTGCGATAAGACAAATGCGTAGCCAAAGCAAATTGATACGAAGAAAAACAAAATGGCATAATCAGCTGATGGTAAGCATAACGTAAACGCACACGCCACCACACGTATGCGAGACACGTTTAAAGGCAAACATGGCCAAAAATATATAGACACGGTCACATTCATAAAAAAACTAGAATCTCTTTTTATTTACGTAGCTGAAACACTTAAATGTCAGCCGATTATGCAATCAAGCATAAAGCAAACGCATTGTCTGCTGCCAAACCGATGGCAAATTGATTTCTGTGCAAGAGTGGGGCACACTGTTACGTTCAGGTGCACTGGCAGCGTTGCCACAGCCATGCAACACTTTCTAACCAATGCCGACGTAAAATTGTATAATAGCTGCTGTTTAAAAAATAAAAAGAAAAACACACACTTACCCCAGGCAATTGGCGATGCATCTGCTAATGGCGAGCATATATTCAAAACAATAAACAAGACAGCTACACCAAACTGTTGCGATGTACACAATTTCATTTTTTCTAATACTCTGGACAATTGCAAATGGACGCGCGTTTTCTATTGTACGGTTATTCCTTCTCCTGGCAAGTGCAATTTGAGCTGGAAGTCAGAGTAAATGTCGAGCGGGAAGCATGTGCTGCCTATTCTTACGTGAATATCCACTGAGGGGTTTTAAAAGAAACCGACCCAACGTTGCGCACAACCGAATAACTTATCAATTACTAAATCGGTTTTTACTGCCGCCACAAGGAACAGCCCGTGGGGTATCGGTGTGCAGTGCAAGCTGTGGTGTTTTTTAGTACTTTTGTGTTGTGCCAGCGTTGCCATATTGTGAACAGGAGGATTTTAGAAAAACCGATTTTAATTGTATTTTATTTCTCATTTAAACCTACGTAAAAACTTAATTTCCGTGTTAACAGTGATATACGCGTGAAAAGTGAAGTGAAGTAAAATGAATATATGTTATGTAATCAAATTTAAATTGAATAAAATAAATTATGCAAATAAAATAAATTTTGTATTTATGTTAAGCAGTAAAACAGCTGTAAGAGTGGGCATTGATCAATCTTTAAAAGAGATTATCTTAATTGGCGTAAGATACATTGAGGACAGGCTAAAAAACTGCGTAAGATAGTAAGTCTTGCGATTCATTGGAATATTATTTTTGGTGCTAGCTTGGTTAGCATATTTGACACAACCTTTAAGATAGAGCATCAGCACTTACTACTAGCCAACTTTTGTGCTTGCACTTGACCCCGTAAAGTCACATTTTAAAAACGATCACTCAAAATTTGAATACCAATATCCGTTATGACCCTATTATAACAGTAAATATAATAAGTAACCTATCGATACAAATTTATCGGTATCCAAACATTACAAATATCGTACTGCAAGTTGCAGCGTGTGGAAGACGCATAGCAGTGTTGGTAAACAGCTGGAAGGTGGAACTCACTTAATGCGCTACCGATAAAACGTTTTATTTTTAAAAATAAATTCAACGTTGCAGTGCCATGTACAAAAATGCGTTAAAAGGAGGTATACGTACAGCAAAGCAGGCCTGGAAATTCAGAAACGGTAATAACACACGTACTGAGTGAACATTTTTTTATAACAGAAAACAATACGGCTGCATAACAACACGTCTGTAGAGTGCGCAATCAGCTGTGCGGTCCAATACCGAAACGTACCAAGCGCAAGTGGGTCACACTGAAAGCGTGTTGTTTTTTTTTTTTCGTCAGCAGAAGCCGCCAGCAGCTGCCCGCAGTATTCATTCACTCTCTAATAAATTTTCTGCAAAAATTAACTAACATAATTCAGTTAAATTTAAAGTAAGTGCATTCAAACGTCATACTTGCAGAACTTGGCAAACTCAATTTGGATTTAGCCAAAGCCAATTCCGATTTTGAGCAGCATTTGTGCGAAGGTGAGAGAACAGTACAGCCACCCGCAGTCCACCCGCCCGCCATCCGCCACCCGCAGTCTTCCCGCGCAACCCCTTTGTCGTAATAAAAAATAAACACAATTAAAAACCGCTCGTTAAAGCAGTAATAATAACAATAATAATAATAATAATCCTCTGTGCCAGCAATCTTTCACATCTAGTTTCAGCCTGCAACCAAGCAAATCTGTTCCCGCTGCACGCCTCCCCCGCCTCCAAGCAACAGTTACTAAACAAACCGACAGCACTGTGGAAACTGGCTCGCCAGAGCTTTCGGTGCTGCGCTTGTGCTTTTACTAACGCCCCAACGTTGCGCCTCCGTATCCGCCTACGCCCGTGTGTTTGCCTTAGCTGCGTTGATAAGCATTCTGCCCATCTACGTGCAGAGACTTGCCACCTCAATACTTTGGTATCGTCGAAGCAGTTCGTGAAGGTGCAAAAACAGTTTTATCGCGACTACTCGGACATATCGCTGGGCGCGCCACTCAAGACCAGCGAAGCCCCACTGCTGGGCGATCTGTGCAGTCGTTATCGCGACATACTTGCCCATACCTCGGCGGACTTGATTGGAGCTGAGCCTGTTCTAGGCAAAGGACCACAATTAAGCCATAATCGTCGCATACACAGCTGCTGCTGCAGTCATCTTCGTCAGGCGGAGCAATCGAACGGCCACAACAATATGGCACAATCGGAGGTCAACCAATTTGAGCGGCTGCCCACAAATGTGGTGCCCAAGCACTATGAGCTAATCCTGCAGCCTGATCTGGAGGCGTTCAGTTTTACGGGCAAGACAATTGTGCAAATTAGTGTAAGTACCGTTACGTTTCGCTAAGTTTTTTTTTCGTTCACTTTCGCTTTCACTTTGACTATAAATCATAAATATGTATGTATGTGTGCCCTGCATGCAGCTCTCTTTTTCTCTCTTTAGCTCTGCGCGCGCGTCTGTGTGTGTGTGTGCATGTTTGTTTCATTTCTGACGTGTGCAAAAAACTCATACCTTCTCCCTTACACACACACATGAGCGCGGGCGCGCGCTCCGCCTAGCCTCTACGTGTGTGTGTGCCATTTTCTCTTTATGCTGCAATTTGCATGCAGGCGACGTTGACAAGGAAATGTTTCTTTGTTATGGGTTGACACCAAGCAATGACTGGCACTTATTGTGAATTTATTTGTTTTTATAGCGCACTGCGCCACACAATTTGCCAACGTTGCCACCCCCTTCCCGTTCACTGATCAACGCCGCCGCCGCCTCTGTCGATCTCATAACGGTATACACATTCTGTTTACCTTTCCGAAGACGCAGCAGCAACGGGTTTGGTCTTTGACTTTTTGATCGCCCATCAAAAAAACCATTTATAGAAAAAATTCAAAAAAAAAAAACAACAAAAAAAAAGAAGAAGATGATAAAATACATACTTGTGCAAATCTTAACGGCGGCTGCTGCTACTTTAACTGATATACAACCAAAAAGTTGGCCAAAACGGGTTTAAGGCAGCTGCCCAAAGCCGGAAACCGGGCTAGCAAAAATATTCGCATACAGTATATATTCGATATGAAGAACACGCGATTAGCCATTTTCTTATCCTATAAGATAACATGGAAAGAAAACAATTTAATTAGTTAATATACATAAATTGCTTTAGCTTTAGATATTATTCTGTTTAAAATTGGTTTACTGTAGGCAATGCTCACTGTAGATCAATTATGACCTTGAAATAACAGTATATTGCGAATCTGCTTTCGTTTGAATTGTTTCTACACGTTTTACCTTTTGTATTCTCTTTAAAAATGATTAGGAGGGGTATATTAGACTTGTGTGCATTTTTTGTAACAAGCTGAAAAAACATGCATGTGCTCTGATTTAGTCTCTTGTTTTGTAAATACTCGTTTATAATACGATTCGCATATTAAGTTTCTTTCATTTTTTTGATAACAGCCGCTGCTACGCTATAATTCCTCTATCTAATCGATTGTCACGTCTATCTTGAATCTTTTTTTTTTTTTTTTATCTGTATATGTACTTTGTAGAAGCATAATCTCTGTGCTTTTCCCCTTATTTCTATTTACCGCTTTTTCTTTCTCTCTTTCTGACTCTTACTCACACTCTCTTTTACTCTCACTCCCACAACCGTTCGTTCTTACTCTCTCCCGTTTACTCTCAATACCAATCTCTCCTCCTTTTCTTTTCACTCTCTCTCACTCTCTTGCATCTAAATGCTTACTTGAACTCATGAAAATCGCATAGAAAGGCGGCTCGACTAAACACTCACCCACTTTTATTCTTGGTCAAAATTCAAAGCATCATGCTAAAGGGTATCTGCAAGTCGCGCATTCTCACTGCATTTTTGTGCTAGTTGATGAACGCTGCACGATCATTGACTTATTGCCCCTTTTTTTTCCACGAGCCATGCTAATTGCTTGTTATTATTATGCTCGATCCAGGTCATAGAGCCAACGCGACGCATCACCCTCAATGCCCTGGACATAACCATCGAGGGGGCGGAGTTTCAGTATGAATGCGAGAAGCTGAAAGCGGATCGCATCACCTACTCCAAGGAGAATGAAACGGCCGTACTGGAATTCGGGGAGCAGTTGCCGGCGGGCACGGCCGGTGTGCTCTATATGTCCTTCACGGGCGAACTGAATGACAAAATGAAGGGCTTCTATCGGAGCAAATATTTTACGGCCAACGGTGAGGAGCGCTATGCGGGCGTCACCCAGTTCGAGGCGACAGATGCGCGTCGCTGTTTTCCCTGCTGGGATGAGCCGGCAATTAAGGCCACCTTCGACATAACGCTGGTGGTGCCCAAGGATCGGGTGGCGCTGTCCAATATGCCCGTTAAAAAGGAGGACATCCTGCCCAGCGGATTGCGTCGCGTGCGCTTCGATCGCACGCCCATCATGTCCACCTATCTGGTGGCCGTCGTTGTCGGTGAATACGATTTTGTGGAGGCCAAGTCGGATGATGGGGTCATTGTGCGCGTCTTTACGCCCGTGGGCAAGAAGGATCAGGGCCAGTTCGCTCTGGAGGTGGCCACCAAGGTGCTGCCCTACTACAAGAGCTATTTCAATATTGCCTATCCGCTGCCCAAGATGGATCTGATTGCCATATCCGATTTCTCCGCGGGCGCCATGGAGAACTGGGGTCTGGTCACCTATCGCGAAACCTTCGTCCTGGTTGATCCCAAGAACACCTCGCTCATGCGCAAGCAGTCGATTGCCCTTACCGTGGGCCACGAGATTGCCCATCAGTGGTTCGGTAAGCAGGCCGAGTCCAGAGTGCAAAGTTTCTCTCTAAAAATTGTGTATTTTTAGGCAATCTGGTGACCATGGAATGGTGGACGCATCTGTGGCTCAACGAGGGATACGCCTCGTTTGTGGAGTTCCTGTGCGTGCATCATCTGTTTCCCGAGTACGATATCTGGACACAGTTTGTGACGGATATGTATACGCGCGCCCTGGAGCTGGATTCGTTGAAGAACTCGCATCCCATCGAGGTGCCCGTCGGCCATCCATCGGAGATTGACGAGATCTTCGATGAGATTAGCTACAACAAGGGCGCCTCGGTCATACGCATGCTCCACGATTATATTGGCGAGGATGATTTCCGCAAGGGCATGAATCTCTATTTGACGCGGCATCAGTATAGCAACACCTGCACCGAGGATTTGTGGGAAGCACTGCAGGAGGCCAGCTCCAAAAATGTGGGCGCTGTCATGTCCAGCTGGACCAAGTACAAAGGCTTTCCCGTCATCAGCGTCGAGTCCGAGCAGAAGAGCGAGACGCAGCGTCTGCTGCGGCTAACCCAAAGGAAATTTACCGCCGACGGTTCAAAGGCGGACGAGGATTGCCTGTGGGTGGTGCCCATATCGGTGTCCACATCGCGAAATCCCAATCAGATAGCGAAGACTTTTCTGCTGGAAAAGGCCTCAATGGAGGTGGTGCTGGACAATGTCTCCGAGGACGATTGGATCAAAATCAATCCCGGCACCGTTGGCTACTATCGCACACGCTACTCCGAGGAGATGCTGGGTCAGCTGCTGCCGGCCGTGCAGAACATGGAGCTGCCGCCGCTGGACAGGCTGGGCCTGATCGATGACATGTTTGCCATGGTCCAGGCTGGGCAGGCCAGCACCGTTGATGTGCTCCAACTGGTCGGCTCCTATCGCAACGAGACCAACTACACCGTGTGGACGGCCATCACGAATTCGCTTGCCAACCTTCATATTCTGATCTCCCACACAGATCTCATGGAGGACTTCAACAACTTTGGACGCAGCCTGTACGAGCCGGTGGCCAAGCGTCTCGGCTGGGAGCCACGCGACAATGAGAATCATTTGGATACGCTGCTGCGCAGCCTGGTGCTGACACGTCTCGTCTCCTTCCGCAGTCCCGAAATCACGGAGGAGGCACGCAAGCGATTCCGCAGCCATGTCAATGGCACCAAGGCGTTGCCCGCCGATTTGCGCAGCACCTGCTACAAGGCCGTGCTGCAAGATGGCGATGAGGAGATCTTTGAGGAAATGCTCATGCTGTACCGTTCGACCGATCTGCACGAGGAACAGGATCGCATCAGCCGAGCACTCGGCTGCATTGGCGACGTTAAACTCCTCCGTCGCGTCATTGACTTTGCCATGTCGGTGAGTAGCCGGAGACGACTTATATATCTGCCGGGACTTTAATCTTGTTTGTGATCTTAGGGTGAGGTGCGCGCCCAGGACTCGGTGTTTGTCATTGTGGCCGTAGCGGTTAATCCCAAGGGTCGCGACATGGCCTGGGAGTTCTTCAAGGAGAACAACAAGCAGCTGCTGGAGCAGTATCAGGTAACTTTTCAAGCCTCAATTCCTTGAATCTTTCAACTGATACCAAATGTCTTTTTCAGGGCGGTTTTCTGCTGACGCGTCTCATCAAATATTTGATTGAGAATTTCGCCTCCGAGGAGAAGGCGCACGAAGTCGAGGAGTTCTTCAAAACCAATCTGATACCCGGCTGTGACCGCACCGTCTCACAGGCCGTCGAGACAATACGCCTGAATGCCGCTTGGCTGCAGCGCGATCGCGAGAAGCTGACCGAATTTCTTACTGAGGGGTAGGCGTGGCCCGGCATGACGACGCATACCAAAGCATTTAGCAACAACTACAACTATAACAAGAACACGACCAAAGCTGTCACAAAAACCCAAACCCCGCCCGCCCATGTCCCTCCCCCTGTTCCCGCCCCTAAGTGAGCCAAATAGGTTAGCATTATTAAGCAGCAACAACAACTGACTCCTCGGCATCCTCTCACGGCCCCGCAACCGGAGAGCCCAGCGGCATTTAATACCGAGTTCAAAGAAAAAAAAAAAACAAAAATGTGCACTTCTATTATACAAAAGTTATGTTGAATTTACGACGATAAATAAATAAATGCAATTCAAATTAAAAATAAGAGAGAATGCTCTTTCTGATATTATAGATTGTGATATTTTAGATTGTGATCTAATATTGATATTTACCTGATGGTGCTAAAGGTGCACGTTTTGATGGGGTTTTGGGAAATTCCATCCGCTTGATCCCATCCAACCATCCTTGGTGGAAATGTAAATGCCGTTTCGTGTTCAAATTTATATACGAAGATACACACTTTCACACTTTTCGCAGAATCCAACGTGGTTTTATGTTTGCATATTATATTATACATGTATGCAAACATGCATGCATGCATCTATGAACACATGTGCGTATACCTTTATACATGCCCACATACCTGCATGCATGCATCTATGAACACATGTGCGGATACCTTTATACATGCCCACATACCTGCATGCATGCATGCATGCTTACATACATACATGCATGCATACATACATACGTACATGCATGCATGCTTACGTACACACATACATGCATGCATGCTTACGTACACACATACATGCATGCATGCTTACATACATACATACATGCATGCATGCTTACATACATACATACATGCATGCATGATTACATACATATATACATGCATGCATGCTTGCATACATACATACATACATGCATGCATGCTTACATACATGCATGCATAAATACACACGTACATACATGCATGCATAGACACAAACATATGTATAAAAATACATACATACAATGTGCGCAAAAAAGAAACACCAAAAAAAAAAGCACCAAAAAAAAAAGCACCAAAAAAAACAAAAAAAAAAAACACTACACTACTAGGCAAGCGTGGAAGCCCGCTGAGCCTACTTGAATTCTTGAGAATCGAGGAGGAGAGCACTTGGTAGAAATTCGTTGAATTTAAATTTGCAGCACGGCGACAAATAAGCTTAGTCGACGTTTGGCATTAGAAAACAAACATGCAAGCTTACATATGTAAATGCACACACACAACATACAAACATACAAACATACACACATAAATAAAGACACACACAAATATATAATAGTTAACTACAAAATACTTGGGTGAGATATACAAATAATTCAATTTCTTGAAAACTTTAAATGTTAAGAATTCGGGTTAATAAAGTCTGAGGATATTATAAAATCTGCGATTCGTATCTCAGGCTCAATTAGATGGATTCTTCAAAATCCAAACATGTGACTCGTGATTAATTTTACAATAAGAACATTTAAATCTTTAATAACCTTCAAACTACGTCTGGAACATGTGCCTATATTATTTTTGGTTCATCGTTGTTGTTGTTGTTATTGTTGTATTCAAATTTCAGAGATTTGCGTTTGAGCTCCTGGGAATGTGCCCAGAAGTTGGCCAAACGCTGATCACTGTTCGAGCAGAACTCACGGAAATCCTTCAACATTTTCAGCTGGAAAAGTTCGCCGTCGGCGGAGTTGTTGATGGTCAATGCTTTCCATTTTTTGTTTGGTATCATGTGATTCCAGGACCAGAGGAAGCCCACCTTCTTGGGCACATTCGTATTATTCGTATGCCCATAAACGCAACGCGTGACGTTCGCCTCCTGGCGACTTGGTGACTCCACCTGAAATTTGTTGCTGGCGCAGCTGAAAGACAGATGGGAATGAGCTGTTGTCCAGGATATAATTACTTTTTAGTGTTTACCGTATAAGCGCGAACATATTGCCAGTGCAATGCACGTACTGGTATTCTTTGGGCAGCTGCAATAAAGTAAATCGGATGAGAGCAAGAGCTCCAATTTGCGCAGATTTCGGCATGACTTACGTCTTTCTTTTGGGTGAACTTCTCCTCAAGCACACAGGGCATAAACCCAAATCTGGCCAAAATAGCCTCCTGCAGGAAGAGCATGCGATCTGCACGGCTGTCCTCGGGAAATTCTGCAATGAAAAAAACAGTAAGCAGCAAGAAGAAAGATCAGAGCGGGCTGTACAGACCGTCAAAGAGAGTGGCGCCATTTGGCAAAAAGGTGACGCACAGTGGAATGAATATGGGACCACGCAACGGATCCGACTTCTCTGTAAACGGCTCGGCCATGGGATCAGCCGGCACGGAGACCAGCTGATAGCCACAATGATTCGCCTTGCGCATCCAGCCCGAAATCTGCAAAGAAACTCGTATTAATAATGGGCAGCAAAAGTTTTTGCTGTAGCAGTTACCAAGTCCGATACAATGGGTCCCGACGAGGTAACCCACTCAACGACCAGCTCAAAGGCAAAGCCTGGCTGCATCACCGTGTGATGCTTCACATGACCCCATTCCATGCGATCGCTTTTCTGATTGACATCAATCTCCAAATGCGACTTGCGACAAACGCGCTCTGCAAGCAAATCAATTTATTTCAGTCAAAATAATTTTAGTGGGCAACCGAATACTCACTGCTCTTGCAGTATTCGCGCCAGGATTGCGGTGCGGGCGTCTCGCGCAAAAAGTTTGGCACATTCGTGGGCGCCGGCTCGTCGTGCCACAGAAAGCTGCAGCCCTGCAGCTCAATCTCCAGCCACTCGTTGACAAAGGCGCTGTAATCGTTGAGCGGCGGCGCGTAATCTGTTTGGACGCAACATGTGGGATTAGAGGGAAGCTGCTAGGCATCAGTTGAACTCACCCTTGGCATTCCTGTCCTGCTGCACCACATAGTAGAAGACAAAGCCCGGCACAATGGGCTGATTCCAGTCGCCGGAGGCGTGGCAAATCATGCGCTCCCTGCGAAAGACAACAAACGTCAATGAGTATCAGCCTGGGCAGCTGGTCAAAGCCATCGACAACTCACTTTCGCATGGCCTCCAGCAGATCCAACGGATGGCGACCGTTGGTCAGGCGCGCCTTCAGCCACATCAGCGCATCGTAGGAGATGAAGGTGCAGGAGGGCAACGATTGGGTTTGTGTGAAGAAGCCAACGCCATTAACTGGATGCTTCATGGCCTCAAACATCTCCGCGAGCGTTGCATTTGCGCTGAACTTGATGTCCACGGGGAAGCTAAGGAAGCGATACTAATAATTGAAGCCAAGGCACTACGAGATTGCTCGCTTACCCATCATCCTGGTCGTCGCGTGGCACAACAGCCGAGGCTGCAGCTGTCGCCGCATCCGTGCCGGGAAGGATGCGCGAAATGCGACTCGGATCTGGTTTGGGGCGAACATTGATGCTGTGAAGTAAGAAATACGATTAATAAAGCTCACCAATTGCAAATGCATAAAAACCGTGGCTGTGGACTGGTTGTGGGAGGATAGGAAGTGAATCTGAATGTTTGTGTACGAATTACTAGTGCAGGTTTCTTTTTCAATTACAATTTTGCAAACCAATTGTAAGGGTGCGGTGAGTATAAGTTAATGATGCACGTGTGGTGAATAATGTGTGGGTGTATAGAAAGGTCAATATGTGTGCAAGTGTAGATTTTACCGTTCACTCTTTAATAGGGTGGTGAGTTTTCATGAATAATGCATGTGTGAGTGTGTAGAAATGTCAAAATTTGTGCAAAATAGCAAGTGTAGTATACCGATCTCTCTTTCTCTCCCACTTGCTTCAAATTTAGGTAATTGTAAAGGGTGGGGATTTTTGTTTGTTGGGAACAGGATGGGTACAACTAGGATAAATACGCTAGACTTGAACAAACCTTTGCTGTGGTGGGTTTAATAGATTATGATTCTTTTCAGTGATTCTAGGTGTGGGTGTGTCATGCTGCTGAAAGCCAAATACCAAATTAAATAGTAATAAGGAAAAAAAAAAGATAAAGAGCCGAGGCATTAAATCGCAATTAAAAATATAAGTATATATGTATATAAGTAAAATACGCTACAAGCTAAGTGCACAAACAACATAGAAGAGCTACAAAATCAGTCATCAAGTTGTTGTAGAGTACAGCGGGGCAGGGTAGGGGGCGTTACAACAAAGAAAGCTCAGCTCGCAGGCGCATAAATACTTATACAGATGCAAATCGCTGTGTATGTGTGTATGACGAGTGTATATACGTGTGTGTGTGTGTGTTCTTTTGTATTTGGATACGATATAAAAACCTGGGTCTCTTCTCCGGCAGGCGATTGCTGCCGACACGCTCACGGAACGGTGAATTTGTGAGTCCCTGCAGGGACGAGTTGCAGTTGCGCAGTACACAGACAGAGAGGTTGGCGTTGAGAGGGGGCAGGCGAGACGGAAGACATTGAAGAAGATTAAAAATATGATGAGCAACAACGCATTTAAATAATAATATTATGAAAATAAAAACGTGCGCAAATCGAACACAAAAAGGACAAAATTGAAACAGAATGTGCGCAACGCCAAAAAACAAATTGAAGATTCGAAGATTAATATGTATGTAGTTAGATAGATAACCTGGTTGAGAGGCCTGGATATAATGCTCGTACTGTGTCGTCGCTTGGTTAGGCTGTGGGTGGTCGGGCTATCCTGTAAATGTACATTATGTTAAGCGGTAAGCACTACAATAACATTGGCATAAACGTATGTAAGTGACAACAGCTCTGTTAATACTGCGAACGATGTAACTAAAACTGGAACTGGAACTAGAAATCGATTAACAATCGATAACAACATTTGAATCAAAAGAAACAATAACAAACTAAACAAAAATTGAAAAATATATATGTATGCATATTCGTGGACAGCTTACGCGCGCTTTGCGGCAAATCTGCCGCTTCAATTTGCTGACATTCTCGATGAGCCGTATGAAATCCTCAATCTGCTCGCGCGTATTGTCCACCACGGCATCCGTGAAGATATCGCAACGCTGACAGCCAAAGCTGACGATCTTATTGACCATGCTCTCGCGTGGCAGCAGATACATGCGGAAACGCCAGTACTTGAGGCTCTGCAAGAAGCCAGGAGAAGATTGAATGCGGCTGCGGCGCGGATCACAATGCTTACCTCCATAAGTGGATAGTCGACATCGCCACGCGTGCATATATAGAGATCCATGTGATTCCAGCTAAAGTTCTCCAGCTTTTCCGTGGTGAAATTTACGCCAGATATCTCATAGGTCTCATGCTGCGGCGCATGGAAACGATAGCGATAATCCACATTGATGGGCGGATAGGGATGCCTAACGGAAGCGAAAAGGTATTTACAAAAAGTACAAAATTCCTTTTAACAAATCAACTCACCTGGGCCTGTAGCCAGTTACAGTGATAACCGAACCGCTCAGCGTGATCTTGTGAAAGATGCGTCCAATGGACAACAGATACTCCCTGTTCAATTCGC
This sequence comes from Drosophila virilis, assembly GCF_030788295.1. NCBI lineage: Eukaryota > Metazoa > Arthropoda > Insecta > Diptera > Drosophilidae > Drosophila > Drosophila virilis. The sequence goes on from NC_091545.1 coordinate 5,438,924, forward strand.
AGGACGCCTTCAACGGCAGCACTGCGGATGTGGTTGGATTGCTGGCAGGAGCACAGCTGCCGCTGGCTGAGCAGCAGCTGCTGGCGCTGGGCTGTTTCTCCTCAACGACAATCAGCTGAAAGCCCTGGGCCAAACGCTGTGACACAATCTCCTTGCACACCTCCTCCGTGGACAGCGGTTTGCGATAGACGGCGCGACTCTTGGCATAATCCAGATTCACATCATCCGGCAGCAGCGTATAATCCGAGATGACATAGTCATTGTGCAGCGAACGCTTGTCCGGAAAATAGTCCGTGGTGATGGGCAGACAGGCGGGTATGGACAGCGATTTCCAGTCGACGCCTGAAAGTGGCCACAATAGATAAGAAGCAAACAAAGCAACAAACGCCGCAGCGTGCAGAGGGCAGAGGGTGTTTAAGAAGATACGCAAATAGAAAGCCAACGCCGATATACGAGATACGATAGTTATATATATATAGATATATATATATATATAAATCTTGTACAAAGATAGTATATAGTTACACAATTTCAAATCGCTTAAGCTATATTTAGGACCAGTTGCTCCAAGTGTACGAAAATTAAGACCAGCTTAAAATGTTTTTGTATTAATTTTTGGTTCATTTTGTAAGGCAGGTGCGTGCGTGCAGTGGGCAGTGGGCAGTGGGCGTGGCTGAAAAGCATGCGAACATTACAAAGATAACAATAAATAAATGCTGCTAATAACGTGCCACATGCAACGTGAGGATACAACGACCCCAAACCACCTGATCTCAATTGTGGATGGATATGTGCACGGATATTATGTGGATTTACCAGGATAACTAACTACATGGAATTATGGAGCGTGGAGCGTGTCGCGGGGGTGGAAGGTGAATGATAAGCACTAATTATATGCTTCGACCATGAAATGCTGTCGGTGGAAACGTTGCGTTTACGGTTGTGCTCTATGTACAGGCGACAAAGATAAAGATTGTGTATCTATATTTAAATCTAATCTTATTTTTAAATTAATTTCATGGTTGTATATTTAAAATCAGACAGACTAGAAACTTGTATAAAACATAATTCCCATCAGTAAAATATTTCTCAAAGAAATGAACTCCAGTTTTCAAGCGTCAAATGCATCGAATATACCGATTCGTGTTACCAATTTTTAGCAATTTTAGCTCTAAATTTATGTCTAAGTTTAAAGATCTAATGATAAAAAAACTGAATCGGCAACTCTTTTCTAACCTAGAAATAATTATCGATAAGAATCGAATGATTGTGGAAAATTGATTAGGAAGAAGTTATCGAGAAATAACTGTTAGTATCCCTAGTTCTCACTCTCTGCCCATCTATTACTCCAATCATGGTCTTTTACAGTAAATTAGTATTAAGTAAGAATTGATAAGTGGCTTAAAGCGATAACATACAATATAAACAGCAACTACGAAGTGCTTCAGTCAAAATGATGTGCAAATTCTACACACAGAATCAAAACTAACTACGTTTTTCTAGCAAAAACTACAGTGTATAAAGTGTATGTGAGGATGAGTGTGTATGTGTGTGCGTGTGTGTGTGTGTGTGTGTGTGTGTTGGGATGCATTGCTTTGTACAAAATTGTGATTATTTTTGCCAAACCTATGATGATTTTTCCTTTGCCGACCGCTTCTGTTGTAGCCTCAAGCCGTGATCTTCCAAAATTATAATGTTCACTTTCGACAATTGGTTTCATATGTTTGCCTGTCGCAGTCGCGTTTTCTAAGACGTTACCGTTACACGATTTGTCGATGATATCGATGTCAATACCAGTCGATTGTTATTACGATGAATTTTTCGATTTTTGAGGTTACGTTCGTTTTTGATCCAATTGGGGGGGTTTTTTGTTTTTCGTTGTTTTTGTTGTCGTTGATTGCCACAGATATTTGATGTGTTGCGGAGGAGTAGCGGGATTTGTGAATTGGCCATCAAATACATATACACATACATATACATATATATATATAGGTACACACATATATATATGCATATATTTAGTTAATGGATATATCAAATTTGTTGTCAATTTTCGTCGATAACAATACGGTGTGGTATAAATTGTGTTAAGAAATGAGAGATATATCCAAAAATACATAAGTTAATTAGTTGAGATTAAAATTACTCGAAATGCCTTAAAAACTAGTATCAAATGCGGTTAGTAGCAGCTACTTTTACAAAACAAACTCCAAAAGAAACGCGCCAAGGCCAACGAGCAGCCCGATCAGATATAGATACACAACGGACGACAGCAGATTGAGGGCCAGTGGTCGGACCTCGTGCATCCGCTCGAAATGCTCAACGCTGGCGAAATCACGGACAAAGCCCAGCTGCTTGGCCCGGTAATAATAGAGCCGGCGCCATTTCTCCGGCAAGCCAGCCTCGTTGGCATGCAGCTCGAACTGATGCAGCGGCTCCAGGAAATGTGATCCAATGCGCAGCTGAAACTGTGCCGGAAACGTGCCATAGCAGAGCGACGATAGCCAGAAACGCTTGTGCTTCAGATAGCGCTGTTGCAGGCTCAAAAATCTCCAGCGCAGCGTGCTTATGGGATAGATATAGCCGGCGCTCATCTCCATGCGCTGGGCATAAAAATCGTTATCGTTTGTAAAATAAAATTGGCGTCGAAATTGAGTCGCATGTCCGAAGGCGGACACAATGCCATTCACATCGCCGGGCAGCACCAGTATCCGATATGGCAGACGCAGTAGCTCCGGCAGCGTAACACTTGGCTTGGGGCTGGGCGATACCGTCAGCAATGAGGTCAACTTGGTGGCATACAGCTGGACAATGATGAAGGCGGCAAAGACCAAGACGCCGCAGAACAGCAGGCAGCGCGCAAATCTCGACCAGCACATATTCGTATAATAGCCGGCTTGGCTGCCGGGCACGCCCAGCAGCGACCACAGATGCAAGTGGGGCAGCTGTGGCATCAGGCGTCGCTTCAGGTAGCGCATCAGCAACACTAGTAGCAACATCATCAGCAGGCCAAGCCAGACGGTCGGCTGCAGCGGCAGGATCACGTAGATACTGCGCGGAAAGGGCGCGGCGAGCGGCAGCATAAAACAGCGCGGCAGGACCGCATACGGATAGGAGTAGTCCACGGAGTTGAAGCGTTGCAATGTCGTAAACTGATGCGGGCTCAGCTCGGCGCGCTGCTCCGCCACCAGCTGCACCAGGGCCGGCATATTGATGTTGTTGGAGCCGTTGATATACAGCGGATACAGCTCCAGGCAAACGTTCAGATGATGCATCAGTTCGCGTATCAAGGTGCCACCGGCGCCGTCCAGCTGCAGCTGATGCGACTCAGTTGGATACCAGAAGGTCGCCGGCACGTCCAGCTGCACGGGCACACGCAGCTTGTAGCCCATAAAATCACGTCGATTGAGTGGCGGAAAGAGCGTAACTGCGTCCTGCATGGCACTCAGTTCCAGCACACGCAGCGTTGGATACGGATCCATGTGGTAGAGACGCCGCTGAGCCACCATAACCAAGGCGGAGCGAAATCCCTGCTGCCACAGGTACTCAAAGAAGCTGCTTAGGTCTGATTGTGCCTCATCACGTCGTAGCAGGAAAAAGGTCTTGCAATAGCGACGTCCGCGTGCGCGCTCCGCCTGCAGCTCGATAATGGGATCCTTGGAGTCCCGCGCAAAGATCACAAATAACGTTTGCTCGTGCGTCACGCTGTTAAGCTGCTCGGCCGAATGTTCCGTTGCTATGAGCTTGGGCAGCAGCTGGAAATAGTTGTGCTCTTGATGCAGCTCAAGATGCAGTGCATCCAGAAATCCTGCACCAGTGGCGCCGGCGCTGTGCACTATGCTGATGGCCTGCAGCTGATGGACGCGTCCGATGCGTGCCAAGAACTGCGCCATATTCGTGCCGTTCACAGCTAGCTGCAGCTGGAGCAGCAGTGGCAGCAGCTGGGGCAACATGCTGCCCGGAAAAGCCCAAAGACAACTGCCAACTGGCTGCAGTCGCAGTTGCCTGCCCGCCCCTCGATAAGATCTTCAACAAATCCCATACACAGTTGTGAATTAGTAGCTAAATAAAAAAAGAGCTTGGCAAACATACCCGTCGTAATTGCTGGCGTCCACTCCTGCTCCCCAGTGGCACCCCACAGATAGGACTTGGCCTGCGTGGCCGTCAGATTGGGCACATTCGCAGCGGTTGCGGCATTCACGAGCGAAGTGTTGCGCCTTTTAAAAACTGTAAAGCAAAAGTTATCAATATGGTTGGGCTAACTTTAAGGCTACCCACAATCGGATTTGTCCTCGCCCATGGCAAAGTTTTGCGAGCTGAAGGACTTGCTCTGGCTGAGCAGTGAGTGATTTGACAACTGATCATATTGCTCCTCCTGATCATTGTTATTGTTGTTGTTGCTGTTGGAGTGGTGCAGCTGGCGATTGTAGCAAGCCGCGGGCACTGCCTTGGCGGGCACAGCTTGATAATGATGCTGCTGTATCAGCACGCCTGTCGGTCCTTTGGGAAAGATGTGCGTCCAACGACGTCGATTGGACGTCAACTTGATGGTCACATGTGACGGATCAAAGGGATTGATGAGCGCCCGGCCTGGACGCACAATTGGCGCAATGCTGACAATGGCTCGACGCGCATTCTTCTCCGAGGCCAGCGACTCGGACAAGTTGGTGGTGTCTGTCAGCGTGGCCAGCATGCCCGAGGTGCCGTGATGTATGTCCGGATCGGACATTTTCCGACGCAAGCTGGGTATCTTGGTGGGCGTCAGGTTCTCCCAGTCATTGTTGCGATATGCGTACGTCTCAAAGCTGGGCACCGATGTCTTCTTTGCGCGCACCACGCGCTGCAGTGAGCTGCAAATATTGAAAGCTGATGTCAGAGATGTCTCCTGCTCCATTTTGAGAATGTTTTCTTACCAGGTGCTCTGAGCGGGCAGTGGCTGAAAGATTTGCTCATCGTACGCATCATAGTCGAAGAGGGAGTTGTGTATGTATTCCGACTGATTGCAGCTTAGAAAGTTGCGCTCATTTTCCTCCACATCGGCCTCATCGACATGGGAGAGGATCGGCAGCTTAATGCGTGGAATAAAACTGGAATAGGCAATCTTCTTGTTGGTGGAGTAGAAGCTCAGGTTAATCCAATGCGGCAGCGAGTAATCGTCCGCCGAGGTAAGCGTGGTGTCCTTGTTGTGGAATTTAAGCAGCGGCACAGCATGCAACGGCTGCTCGCCCACGCACACCAGATCGCTGCCGACGCCATTGTCGATGATGCGCTGTTTGGTTATGTTGGTCAGCTCTCGGTCCACGGAGAAGACGCCCACGCCGGGCGTAATTACGACAGACAGTTGGCCAGTGCGATCGAAGGTGCGATCCAGATAGTGCTTCTCAAAGGTATTCAACGATATGTTGAGCACTTCCAGAAAGTTGCCTTGTGTGGCCGTCGAGTTCGTGGCCAGAGGAATGCGCATATTCTGACGCTCATGATAGCGCAGCACAGTCTCCTGATAGGAGGTGAAGAGCTTGCGAAGCTGCGCCAGCACCGTGCACCAATCGTCGTTGCGCTCGTTCTGTATGGCGACGCGGTAAAAGTCTTCGTAGTAGCGACCCTTGTAGTCCTGCTGCAGGCAGTCACGCATGTGCGCGGGAAACTCATCCAGACTCTTGGCCGCATAGAAGGTGCGCGAGAAGAGAACAATGGTCACCTCGTGATTGCAGCCCAGCTTCTTCCATTTCTGAAAGAGCTCGGTGAGAAAGCCGTTGACAGCCTTCTCAAAGTACAGATCGCCGTGTATATCAAAGTCCCACATTTCCGAAGACATTTGCAGGAAGAGATACACCATCGAGGTGCTGCTGCGGAACACGATCTTGGTGTCGTCCGTGATGACGCCACTGGCGACGCGTTCGCCCTGCGACCACATCTCATAGACCTGGCAGCGTATCTGCATGTCATTGTAGTCGATCTTTTTGTTCACGTACACACAGGTATTTGTCTATGGAGCAGGCAGAGGCAACATTTATTTGGGACCATTTGTCGTTTCGGACACTCACCAGATAAGTCTTTAGTCGCCACATTTCCGAGCGGCCCATGTACTGATCCTTAAAGGTAATCTCTATGGAATCGAGGGCAACGTCCGCGGGATTCACAATGCGCATTACAACATTGGAATAGGAGCGCATCTTGAAAGCTATCGCTATGCACGACTCTATGCTTATCACATTGCGGCCCGTTTTGCTCTGCTCGTTCAATTCGGTTATTTGTAGCAACAAATGGGTGCCGTTCTCATCGTCCGGTGCATAGATCTCTACCACGTCGCCAACTTTGGCCGTTGGATGATCCTGTGGATTCAGCACCAAGTCGGCATCTGCACATGCAGAAATACACATGCAGAAATACACATGCATAATATGCATAATATATATTGTTTGCTTCTCTTACCGTATGACTTATTGCAGCCCCTCGTGTGCGTGTTTAATTTGAAGAGCTTCATTTTAATATTTATTGTTAAATTGAATTTTCATTTTCTCCAAGGCTCCATTTGCGCTGAAAAAGTTTTTTCGCACTGCTTCTTTGTCGTTTTTTTAGCTTTTGTTTTGGTGCACTTCGCCTAAGTGTTGGCTAACGACGCGTTTTGGCGCAACAGCTGGCGCCATAGCGTTAGAGATGTGCGCGTCACTCACGCTATTGATTCGGCCAAGGACTGCGCAATATAACCCGTGAACGGACTAATATGCTAGTATGATGTTCATAAATTGTGCTCAAATATATATAGACACATATACACTGACCGAGAGCTGTCGAAGTACGAAACATTAACCTTTGGTCTCGATATATACATACAAATATAGTAGGAACAACCTTTGCACCCGTCTCTCGCATAGCTGTGCTTTACCTCATGCATTTCATGCATATTTTCAGCAATCACGGAAAAATCAAAAATTCTTTTATATTGTTTAATTTCAATGAATAATTTTGGTTTTTTTTTTTTTTTTATTAAATCGCAATATCAGTGAGTACATTTGACTAACAGTTCATCGGACAGTCGCCTGGATATAATCCTCAGTTCAATAATTGCAAAGCATTTGCATTTTAATTTCCCACTATTTTTAAATGTTTTTTGGTTGTGGGTATATATGTATGTATATTATGTACTCATGTATGTATGTATGTATGCAAGTAATGTATGTCGCATTTATTAATTGATTAGAACTCGCAACCGTTGCTATTGACGACAACGATCTTTTCGGCTGATAATTTTTTCGTTTTAAAAGCGCTTCTACTTATACATAATATATATATATATATATATGTATATATGGTTCAAGGCATTTTGCATACGCTTTAGACTTGGATTAATTGCTGGGCTCGCCTCACCAGGATGCGTCGATAGTTCGATTAGTATGTCTATGTATGTGAGTGGGCGTGGCCATGGGTATATGTAACTAACAATTGAAGTGTCTGTCTATCTGTTTGTCTGTCTGTCTGTTTGTGTGTCTGTGTCTGTCCTCACAATCTCAACATGCAGCTTAAACATAGACAAAACTCACTCCTAAACACTAAACGAGTACAAGCTACAAAATTAATTACATTTAATAACTAGGGATTAGGACGACTTAGTTCACATCGCCACGGTGGCGAGCACCACAGTTATGTCGTCGGGTTTGCCGCCGCGCGCCTGTATATTGTTGCGTCGAGCGCTGATGGCGAATGGCGAGAGGAATTCGCTGTTTAGGGAGAGGGTGCGGGCCATCAGGGCCAGCGTGTTGGCGGTCATTTGCAGTTTGACCGGATCCCGTTCGCCCTCCACGTCGCGCAGCACCTGCAGCATCAGATCCTCGGGCACATTGTCGAAGACACCGTCGGTGGCGATCAGTATGACATCGCCCTCCTTGACGGGAAAGCTCATTGTGTCCGCCGATTCGGGACTGTCGCTGAGCACATTGGATCCATGGCCGGGCGGCGGCAGAGATAATTGAAACGGTGTATTGAAGTAGTGCTGTTGCTCCTCCGACTTATGCACAATCTCGCCCTCGCGCACCACCATGAAACCGCTGTCCCCAATATTCGCCGTGTGCACCGTGCTCGTCTCCCGATTCAGTATAAGCACACACGCTGTGCTGCTGCCAAGTATGGGCTTCTTTTGCTCCATTAGCTCGCAGTAGCTGTAGGCAAGCAGGTTGACGGGTCGTTGCGGATTGAAGTGGGTGCAGCGCACCAGACGCTCGCAAGTGCGCATAAGGAACGATGAGAACTCGCCCGGATCGATGCCGTAGCTGCGCCAGCCGCCGACGCCATCGGCCACGCCCATCACATCAGCAGACTCTGTGGATGCCTTGAACCACGAGTCCTCGCCGTATTTGCCAGGCTTGTATTTGTGTCGCAGATTGTCCTTGGCAAAGCCACAAACCACCGAAACGAATCGTGGCCGAGATCGATTTGGTGTTGGCTTTGCAGCACCTTTGGTTGTGGCACCCGATGCCGAATCGAGCAGCGTTGAGAAGCTGCTACGTAACGCCCGTGATATTAAACGCGATGTCCAATTAAGCGAATGCATCTTTGCAACGCAAAATACTCTACAAACGCGTGCTCGAAATAATGGGATACTCGTTTAGGTACACATATAGATATCGATTTAACACAGTGTTGTTTGATTCGTTAACTCTGACTAATTTGTTGGCATCCACAACCGCTTTGGGCCAGTTGCAAGCCACAAATTTACCTAAATTTACGTCCCAATTAAATAAAAAATACAACTACGACAGAGTTATGTGATACACTTTTTTCCATAAGTCAGACACACATACGTCATGACACACAGGGATGTTAATTAACACATAACCGACTTAACATTAACATTGAACTGTTATTAACAGTAGGCAGTGGTCGGTACTTGAATTTGTTCGCTTAGCAGCAAAATTAGAGCACATTATATCACAAATTTGAACAAGTGTAATGCGAAATTGCAACACCCGATATTTAAAAACACACAACTATTTTATAAGACGCTAGTTTCGAGATAATCGTCTTGAATTTAACATTATATCAATGCCAAGAACTATGCAACAAGGTAAATTCTGTTAACATCATATTTGCTGTTAAACCCTGTTTTTTTCCATACGTCAAAGTCACATGGGCTAGAGCTGTCAATTTGTCCACTTCATAATCGATATTATCGATTATTAATCGTCAAAGTATATATATCGGCGTTTTAAAAAATTTTAAATCACAAAATACATTTGTTGCAAGTAATGGACGTCCATTTGTTTTATAAAATTCTCAATCCTTACGTTTTAATAAGAAACATTTCCTAATCTACATTTAACTTTCTAAATGAGCCCTCTGTACCGTAAAGGCTATCAAAATCAATTGGATTACCTGGACGCAGCTTTTCGTCGGTGCCATATTGGGCATTAGCTTTAAAGTAATCCCTATATTGATCAAACTTTTTGTCCATCTCCGCTACAATTTCCTCAATGGAGCCATTCTCACCACCATACTCCTTCGGTAGATATTTCAAAGGTACATGTTCCGTTAATGATTCCATTTTTCCGTGAACAAAGAGTCTCTCCTGTTGCTTTTTGGACATCATGGGTTTAATCATATTGAACACGGTCTCGAAGCCAGGAATCGTGTTGACAAAATGCTGAGCCTTCGGCCTCATTGGAAACGCCTCCTCATTGAATACCGTCATCTTTTTTGCCAGTCCGGGTGTCATTTGGAACATATGCGCTGCCGTTGCGGACTTCATATCCATAATTAAAACAACTCCATTAATTATGGCGTTATCATCTTCAATAAGTCCAATCTCCTGCATAACTTGTCCGACACGCATTACGTCTACTATGTTGTATTTATCAGTAGGAGTAGTACCTATTCTAAACATGCCTATCCGGGCGCCGTCAAGTGTGTTGGGTAGATAGACAATTGGTCTAAATGTAACAGGCTAAGGATTATCGAGTGATCTTTTTAGGTGACCGCTATCAATAGCTTACCCCATACGATGAATCTCTCGCAGCTTGGGATCGTTCACATCAGTTACGTTAAAAAGTTCTGGATATTTGGTACGCAACGTGTAATACTTATCCAGTTTCGATTTGGTTTTCTCCAGGCTGTACTTGCAGCCGCGCAGAAAACCCACCAAGAACTGATCATCTGTGCGTGGATTAAGATGCGGCTGCTGTGCGATCCAAGTCTTCAGTGCCACCAGGTCAGCTTCAATGCGATCAGGATCCTCGTTAAGGCGCTCCTTAGCAGTTGCTTGCAGTTCCGCAGAGATTTCACGTATTTGGGGTGCCATTTTAAATGTTCTGCCTCAACGATTGACTATTGGACTACGACTATTTATAAGTACGTTCGCTGGCGCTGTAAGTTATGGCTGATTTGATTACGCCTGTTTATCAATTGGTGATAACATTAATTGTGTACCATAAACTCAATAAAGACCCATCGTTGTGAACTTGCCTGATAAACTAAATATTTCATCAACGAACTCAAGCTGTTCATAATGTCTACGTATTCATAGGTACTAGATATAGTAAGACAATCCACAAATGCTTAAGAGGTTCAGTTTTTATTGTTCAAACCTTCTTTGAGTCTATTTCTGGAAGGGATAATAGTCCAGTCCCGAGTTGTAGTTATATTTAGGCTTCTGTTTCCTTTTGGCTATATCAATTAACTCCTGCACATCCTTGCGATAGGCTGGCGGCAGCATTTCCTCATGCAATGTGCACTCGTAGTCCTCTGGCTCCTCCACCTTAAAGATGTATCTGCGTATTATATCGATGTCTCGACCGAACTCCTCTTTGAGATCCGACAGTTTTGTGGGCGCCGTGTCGAACGTAATCGTAAAGTGGGTCGCTTCCCGGTGTACAACGCCATGCTCGCTTACCTTGAATGGCAGGGCACGTGTTCCGAGATTTTCAAACTTGCGAATAATGCCGCCTTTATCGAATATTGCTTCAGCTGTGCGTTTTATGACTGAAATCAATTCCGGCTACAAGGAAACGCACATTTTTTTTTTTATTTACTTTACATAACAAGTGCATTCTTGTGTTTCGTACAAACCCGCGGAAGCTGGCGCAGCACCAGCGCCAATTCATAGGAAGGCATATTATCGGTTTGTGTCAACTAAAAGTAACGCTTTTATAGCACTGCCAAGTTATTTTTGTTATTAACAAATTAAAAACCAAATCACCGCAAGTAAAAATTTGTTTTGGTGAATACGAGCAGTGTGACCAGCTCAAAGTACGACAAAAATACCCGAATATACCAACAGAAGTTGTTCTACACATTCTTTGTGGCATACTTTTCCGTTGCGCAGTTAAATTACTTTTAAAATTAAAAATAGCTTTTTATATAGCATGACAAGCAAATGAAAATAACTAAAAAATAAAATTAATCTCACAAAACGGTAATTATAAATTCAAACTTTAAAAGTAACGGGCACATTAATACGTTCGTTTTCCATAGACACCTCGACGAGGAGCTGCATCTGCTTTTTAAGTATTTCTCGGCTTGGAGTGCGTAGCGGCCGCACCAGGACCTCTACTTGGCCACCATCGGGTGCCACATAGCATTCGCTAGGTGTAATGTGTAGCAAACCTGGCACATTACAGTTCAACTCAATATACTGACGTGAGCTGAAGCTATTCCTTATGAAGAGCTTGACTCCTTCAATGGCATGGCCACCGGTGGACAAATCAAGCTCTATGGCCTCCGGCTCCACTGACCAGTTGCGATCCAGCGGCTGCTGTTCAATGGCCGAGGTCGTATCTGCCTCATGCAGTTCATCAACGGGCTCCAGCATATTGCTGGGCGTCGGCGAATTAGCGGCGCACACGGTACGGAATAGCACCGTCTCCTCGGCGTCTGGCAAACACAGATGCGAAGTTTCGGCAGATTCGTCAAAGTCGCGGTTCAGAGTTAGAGCCACATCAATAATGCGCACCACCGTTACCAGATCGAGTATAAACTCAGGCGGCTCGTTCAGCATGGCCAAGCTGCGAATGGATTGCTCACCTGGGAAACGGCACAAGATGTTGTCCAGCATGGATGAGGTCAGTTGCTCCCGCTGTTCGCCAGTCATGCGCTGCACTAGGGCGCGCATGCGCTGCCGGTTGGGCTCATCGCCGCAGAAGATTCGCATATTTGCCAGTGTCTGTACCTGCGACGTCTTTTTCAGTATGTTCTTGATGTCCTCCCGATTGGGTCGGAATACAATTTCCACCACAGCTTCACTGTGCGGCGGCAGAATAATCTTGCTGGGACGCACCTCGAAGGCGGCATTAAGGCGCGGCTTCAAAAACACCGTCGAATCAATTGTGATGCCCGCAAAGGCTGTCAGCGGTCCCTTGTTGTAGAACTTGAAGCTGGCAGTCAGCGGGCCCGAGGCCAGCTCGCACACATTGCCGACGGTAAGGAAGCTGGCGCCAACCGGTCCCTTAAGTAGTCCCTGTATAGTTATGGAGGCGTTGCCACCGTAGCCGTACAACGGTATTTCCATTCCCGGTTGCTGGCAATTGTTGGCGCCAACGGGCGCATAGAACGAGAGCGCACCGATGGCTGCGCCGCTGACCGTCGGACAGAAGGTGATGCCTATGCTACGGCATTCCATGGACTGCAAGGTAATGGAGTTACCATCGCCGCTGACCAGCTGAAAGCCTGGTCCCTGTATGCACAGACGCACCACCAGACGCTTATCGGACGTGTTCTTGATCTGCATGCACTTGCGCACATCTGTACGCAGTTTTGTGCTACCCCAGCACAGGCTCGTATGGGTCACCTTCAGGGGCAATAGTTTTCCATCGCGATGACTGAACTCGCTGGAGTTGGAGCAGCGCGAAGTGCTGCGTGGCGCTGCGTTTATTTGGGTGCCATTGCCAACTCTGCGTAATGCATTAAAGCCACTCGTAGAGCTGGCCTCGCTGGGAGCTGGCGAGGTGTTGGCTCTGCGTGCCGCACCAGAGCCGGTTAGCAGAAGGCGACGCTCCGAGTTTGTTGTGCTGTCCAGCAGCGGCGAGGACAGACAGCTGCGCGGCGACGATAACGGCGACACATGACGCAAATTGGCGGCAGAAACGCTTTGGCCCAAATTTGGTGATATGCCAAAATCACATTCGCTGGACGATGGCACCGCATCGCAGCCATCCAGACGCGTTGAGCAGAACGAGTTTTGATTGCTTATAGCGGGCAGAGTTAGATTGCGTTTCTTGTTAACCGGCGTCTTATCCTCGTCTGCATCCGCATCCTCATCGGTGGTGGGCAGTGGCTGCACGCCATCGCTGCTCGTTGGACTGACATTTCGTTGGGCATGTGGCGATTTGGTGCGGCGCATATGACGTCCAGGCGACTTCACCGGTGTCGAGGGCCATTCGTCTATGTCGGCATCGTGATCCTGATCATGATCATCGCTAGCCGTCACCAGTATATTGGGCTGACTTAGCCTGAAATCAGCCAGTGGGCTCAGCGGCTGGCGCTTCTTTGTTGATGCCATGCTATTCTGCAGCTGCTGAAAGTCAGTTGAATTCAGAAGCGAATCAGTAAAGCTCATTGTGTCCGTGAACTTGGTTCCGGACTTGGATTTGCACAGCGTGTCATCGCTATGCTCATTCTCCTTATCTTCGTCGTCAGGATCATAGCCATACCCACGGGCCCGCAACCTATTGACAACATCGCCAACGGAGGTGTCCGAATTCATGTCCAGATTGCCTATTAAATCAAAACCAATTTATGATATTTATCTGGAATCTGCCTTTAGGTATACATATCCACTCAAAGGAGCTTTTACTGTATCTACTTACGCAACGCTTCATCTATGGCCGACAAGCTGAGCAATTCCGAGCTGGTTGGCTGTTTCTTTGTTTCAGCCTGCAGTGCCTTGTTGAACTTATCCTGTTGCATCTTCTTCATCAGATTGCGCTCCATCTTGGCGCTTTCGATCTTTGTATAGGTTTTGTTATCGACTTGTGGCGTTTTCTCGCCGGCACTGCTTACCGTTGTGTTGTGCTGGTCGATCAGAGCCTCGCCCGGCTGCATCTTGTCGCGACTTGCTCTGCCCACAATGAATGATAAGTTCTCCGAACGCATCTGAAAGTAGTTGCCCAGCGAAAAGTTGGGGTCTCCGGCAATAACCGAGCTGCAAAGTTGTAATCGTTTCTTAATCGTTTCTTAAACCGGAACACATTCAACTTACTTGGACCTTGAGGTCTCAATTTCAGGCGTTTGCGGCGGCGCCGAAATCTTTTGCAATGCCTGTTTACTAAGCGTTGCCGCTGGCACGGCTGCAAATTCTTGCGCCCACGATATCTCGCCCATCACAAGCTGTGACTGCATCATTTCGGCTGGAGCAAAACTCTCGTCAAAGCCCTGACCCGTGGCGGAGCCGAACGAAATTCCCGAGCCACCATTAAGACTCGCATTGCTCAGGTCCGCAGTGCGCGGCAAGCTACGCGAGCAACTAAACGAATCGCTGAGACTGCTGCTGCTTGTGAATTCAGTGGCAGGCATGTGCTCCAGCCGTTTGGCAAATTGCACACGGGCCCTCTCCACAAAGGACGACTTCAGTATGTCCGCGACGGAGATAACGCTACTCTTTCTGGCGGGTTCATTCTTACCGCCTTTGCACAACGTTGAACGGCCCGTAATCTCGGCCGGCTCGAAGAATATGTTTGTGCCCGCGGGTGCAGGAGTCCCCATCAAAACGGAGCCACTGGAGTTGAGGTCAATGGTTTCCTCAGTGATCAGATCGGATATGTTTGTGCTGTTTTCGCCACGACTAGACGCAATACTAGCACGATTTCTGGCTGCAAAACGATGTATGGAATATATTGTGCCTCAGTTAATGGTGAGCGTGCACTTACGCTTAAACTTGTCGCCTCCTGGAGCAGTAGAGTTCCTCTCCTCAAATGCATAGCTGGAGCGTGGACGTGGTTTTTCCAGAGTCTCTAATGCCTTAAGTCGTCCCGCCTGAAATTTCAATGCGCGCGTTTTTTTTATTTTATTTTTTTGCTATCCACAAATGCAAGTCACTTGCTTACCCTGAGTCGCTCCTGGATGTTCAATGATTCCCTGCTCGTATTTGCACTGCCGCTCTTACTCATGCCGGACATGTCCCCAAAAACTAAACATTTATAATAATATATAGTTGGAGCAGCTGTTCCTTCCATTTGCACAATATTTACCTCTGAGGTTCTCCATGCTAAGTATGCCCAAGGAGTTTTGATCTCTCTGACTGTTACCGCTATGGTTCCTAGCACTTTTATCCATTTAACGCACAACAATAACAAACAATTAAAGCACAAAACAATCAATTTTGGTAAGTAATAAGAAAACGCGCGTCGTTAGCATTCAAAATGGTGCTCGTGATTCACGACGCAGCTGTGCACAGAACTGGTCACACTTGCCGATGTTTTTTTCTGTTATTGTTTTTTTTCAGAATAATAATATCGAAACTATGTTATGAACTTTTGTTTTTAATTTTAAGCTCTTAAACAAAGTAGGCAGGTGAATATATATATATCTCATGTCAAAATTAACTATATACCTATTGAGTGTGAATATTGTCAGACTTTAAACAAGTCAAAACTGCATATATTATATATTTGTTGTAGCCCTGTCAGTTTGAAAACGTGGTGCTGTTGTGCTTTTCAGCCCTAGCCCACCACACCACACTTTTTTGCAAATATTCGCCAACAGTCGTTTCGGGCTCGTGCTTCGGCGGCATATTGAATAAGTGCTCCTTGGATTTTTGCTGTGCGAGGCCAATTGATTTTAAACAGCATTAAAAAATGGACGCTGTATTGGACCAAATCATCGCCGGCTTATTGTGTACGGACACTGAACGCATACGTCAGGTAAGCTACCGGCATATTAATTGCACTCACAAACGCCTCCTTTTACCCAGAAAAAAATATGCCGACGCCTATAAAGGCGCCCATTTGCCAAATTTCATCAACTGTCTCCATTTTGCTTTTAAAATACTTTATGCACCTTGGCACGTGTGTATACAATGGAATTGGCGATAAAATTCCCTTAGTTATTATTCGCTTAAATATGTATATATATGAAAAAGTTATAACATGTGCACATTTTCATACTAGACACATTCCTATACATATATATATATATATTGTATATTCATACTCTGTTCGCAGAGTAGAAAATAGTATATTGCGTCGGCATGTTTGAAAACAATTTGGTGGCCACTTGGAATATATGTGAATTTCCACGCTTGTAAATATGTAAATATGTATGTACGAAAATTTGCCAATCAGGTTGCAAGGGATAAGTGTTGCTAACTGTCGGAAAGAAGCTGAATTCAATGTTATAAATCGCTAAAATAGTTGATTTGGCTTTCTCAGGCGCACTTTGGCGGGAAAAATGTCAAGGATGCCAAAAAAAAAATAGCTAAATTAATTATGTGAGTTTTCGGCTAAGGATCTCTGAAAACAGCGAAAAATAGCGGCACCACTGCCTAAAAATAGCAAAATCGATATTTCTCAGCCTTTAGATCTTGGTTTTCAGACCACTAACGCCACAACCAACAAACACAGAGTAGTTCGCAGTCAGTCAGTTGCACACGTCATTTTCTAGCGTTTATGTATGCAATGTCTATGATTCAAAGCACGTTGTTTGCACATCCATATACATGCACATACACTCACACACACACACACACACATATACATATTTGCCGGCTATTAATTAATTTATGTGTAAAATCACATGTGTCTGATCTTTTATATTCTTGTTGCTAGGCGACCAATGAGCTGGGCAAGGCTTACGAAAATCCGGACACACTGCCGGCACTATGTCAGATTGTGGTGTCACAGCGGGAGCCGCAAGTGCGTCAATTTGCCGCCGTACTGTTGAACAAGCGACTGCAGAAGCTGCGCAACTGGCAGATGGTCCCAGCCGAGCAGAAGGAAAGGTAAGCAGCTGCAGCGCGTTATAGCAACTAAAGAGGGTTGATTCAAATTGCAATCTTTGCAGCATTAAGACTGGCATGCTGCAGGCATTGATTGCCGAAAAGGAGAAGTCAGTGAAGAATGCAATTGCCCAGTTTATTGGCTCCTTGGTGCGTCACGAGGAGGAGAAGAAAGACTCGTGGCTGACGGAACTGTTGAACTTCATCTTTAGCCGCTGCAGCGTGGATGATCCCTCGGAGAGTGAGCTGGGCTCCTCGATATTTGCCACTCTTACCGATGCGGCTCCCGATCAATTTGTCAGTCACATGGACTCCATTTGCCAGATGTTTGCCGCTGTTCTTATGTCCGCAGAGGCCAAGGGTAATCTGGCCACGCCCACTGTCGCCAACATAACCATGGGCATGAGCTATCTGATGCCGTTCGTGAGCGGTCACACGAGCGCCGAGCAGACAGTGCTTAAGGTTTTGCCGCTCATCATTAAGACGGTCTTTGCTTTTGCCCAGAAAGGTGATGAGCAGGAGTTCTCCATAGTTTTTGATGTCATTGACAGCATTGCCGAGTACGTGCCAAAGCTGCTTAACAACAATGTCAAGCCCCTTATTGAATTCTGCCTCGAAACGGCCAACAATAAGCAAATCGATGACTCCATACGCGTCCAGGTGGTCACGTTTATTGGGCGTGTGGTGCGCATCAAGAAGAAGGCGATTGTCAAACAGAAGCTGCTCGAGCCCATAATATCCGTCATATTTGAGATGATGTGCTGCGAAACGGAACTGGATGATGGTAAGAAAAAGGTCCTGTACTCTCTTATTGACATTTTTATGATATGTATCTTTTTTTTTTTTTTCGTATGCAGATGAATTATTTACGGGCGAAAGCAGCAACAGCCCGGTTACGGCGGCCACACAAACCCTCGATTTACTGGCCATCAATATGTCCGCGGAGCGACTGATACCGCCATTGCTGCAGCTACTCGAGCCGGCATTGCAGAATCCGGATCCTTTGCGGCGTCGTGCTGCCTTCCTTTGCATTGCTGTCATCGCCGAGGGGTGCTCGGAGGCCATTTGCTCCAAGTATTTGGAAGTCATGTTGAATATCGTCAAGAGCGGCATTGCCGACAATTCGCCAATTGTGCGCATTGCCAGCTTCTTTGCGCTGGGCCAGTTCTCCGAGCATCTGCAGCCGGAAATATCAAAGTTCGCACCACAAATTCTGCCCGTGCTATTTGATTTTCTGCAGCAGCTGGTGATTGAGCTGAAGGTAAGCTCCCCGCGGCATATGTCTATTATAATCAACATGATAATTATCTTATTTTGTTTGTGCTGCGTCCAAAAGGCTGAGCAAAACGGCAACGGCAACGAGCCGAATCCCGTACCCGGCAAAGATACCATTCAGTACATAAATCAGCTTCAAATTAAACGCAAATCAGTTCTCACCAAATACAGGGTGCTTTTCTCTTAGTTCTTAATCAATTAATCCATTTTTGTTCACACTTCATCTCACTGTAAATGTGTTTTGCCTGTTGTGCATTTGTTTTTTGTACTCTTGCAGAGGGGCAATATAATCTCTGTTCCCATATAGTATATATATTTTTGATCAGTGATATTGTACGCTCATTTTGGTTTTACGCAAAAAAGGTTTTTGGTTTTTAAGTTTGCTGCTTCTCAATCTTATATAATCAATAGCTTTTCACATCGTATCATATCAAAATCAGGTCTGATGTTGAAGTTTTTCTTTAAGCCTATGTCTGCAAGGGTATTTACTCTTCGGCAACCCGAAGATAAGTAACTGTTGTAAATTGTTTATATTGTTTTTCGTGTTGAGGATACAGAAAAGTTTATTTCCAAACACTTTGCCAGCGTGCTTATTCCCTTATATCAAAGATGCTTGGGTTAGTTGATGTTAATACCTAATACATCAATTGAGCATCAGGTATCAGAGATTAAGGACGCAAGTATTTATGGACAGCACTTATTTTGAAGCATGCTCTCACAACTCAGCACAAATAGACGGTAATCAAGCTTATTCGGCTATATCTTTTATTTGTACGATTTTGCAGAGTGGCAATCCGGAACCGAAGCACACTGATCGCATGTTTTACGCTCTGGAAACGTACTGCCAGAATCTGGAAGAGGATATTGTGCCACATTTGCCCCTATTGATGAATCGGTAAGACATAGATGATTCGGTGCCATTAAAGTTTCCTTGTTAATTTCATATTCTTGCAGTCTTTTCGATACGCTGGATCCACAGAATTCGGTGCATCTGCGTGTGCTGGCCCTGTCGGCTATCTCGGCGACAGCTTTGGCTGCTAAGGAGCATTTGATGCCATATTTTCCCAAAATTGTTGAAATACTGCAGAATTATTTGGTAAAGGAATGCGCCGAAGACATGAAGGAGCTGCGCAACGAGGCTATTGATACGCTGGCATCCATAACACGTGTTGTGGGCAAAGATAACTTTATACCGCTGGCCAATGATACGATGGCCTACTGCCTTATGATGTTGGATGAAGGGCCCAACGATCCCGACTTTAGACGCGCGATCTACAATCTAATGGGTGCCCTGTCCATTGTGGTTAATGAGAGCATGTCTACGGTCTTTCCCAAAATCATAGATCGCCTTATCGAATCGGTTATATCTACGGATGATATGCTACCCAATGAGGATGACGCTGCTGGCAACAATCTGTTCCCCGAAGAGCCGGCCACTGAAAATGACATTGATCTGGATAACACAGACGACGAGGATGACGATGATGATGATGGTTATCAGGTGGAGAATGACTTTGTCTATGAAAAGGAGGAGGCTATACTCGCCCTCAAAGAATTTGCGGTTAACACCGGCAGCGCCTTTGCTCCATATCTGCAGATATCTTTTGAGAACGTGTACAAGGTGATTGAGCATCCCCAGGAGAATGTACGCAAGTCGGCCGTTGAGGCTATCTGCTCGTTTGTGATCGCACTTCACAAAATGGGCGATGGTGAGGGTGTTAAGCGCGCCTGCTTGATTATCATGCCCAAATTCGCCCATATGATCCGCAACGATGAGGAACAGAGCGTGGTCATACATTTGCTTGATATGTTGAGCGAACTGTTCATTGAAGTGAAGTCCACTGCAGTGCCCACGCAGGAAATTGCCGACTTGATCTTTGCTTGCATCAAAGATGTTCTTAACAATAAAATGGCTTGCCAGTTTAATGAGCCATCCGGTGGCGGTGACGAGGATGATGCCGAGGACAGTGAATTTGACGAATTGCTTTTGGAGAATGCTGGCAATCTGTTGCCAGCGTTTGGCAAAGCCCTAGCACCAGATGTATTCTCCATGTACTTTGGACGCGTCTATCAGTACTACTTAAACAAGCTGGTATGTCACGGATCATTCAAATGTATCCATATCGAAATCAAATTAACATATCCTTTCGATTGCTTTGCAGAACAAGGCCAAGCGAAATGATTTAAGCGAGCAGCGCACTTTTGTGTATGGCGCTCTGGCCGACTCGTTCCAATCGCTGGGCAACTGTGTTGTCACCTACTTTGATACTCTGTGCCCCATTTTCGTCGAGGGCGTAAATGACCCCGAGCCAAAGGCCCGCCAGAATTGCTATTTCGGACTGGGCGAGCTAGTTTTGTGCGCAGAGGAAAAATCTTTTGAGTGAGTCGCCACACAAAAAGATGCCATGCATTTAAATATTAACGAATCTGCATTTTTTTTTTCAGTTCCTTTCAGGTCATTTTGCAAGCCCTTTCGGGTGCCATTGCTTCGGAGACAAATGCCCCAGCTCTGGACAATATTTGCGGTGCCGTTTCCCGTCTGATCGTGACCAATCATAATATTGTGCCTTTGGCGCAGGTGTTGCCTGTTTTACTGTCGCATTTGCCACTGCGCGAGGATACGGACGAGAACGACATGGTGCACAAAGCCTTCCGTGTGCTTTACATGCATGCACGTCCCACTATTATTGACTACCTTGAACAGATCCTGAAAATCACCATAGACGTGTTATACAAGGAGCAAATGCCCGACGGAGATAGCAAGATCAGTGCGCTTGCTTTCCTTGCGGAAATACGTGAACAGTATCCAGATCAGTTCAACAACGTGGCCAACTCGAGTCAAGAGGTCTTCAACTATCTGCAGACTTTGTAAACCTACAGACCCTCAAACTGATAATCATTTGGACGTAACCAATTAGTTATCCAAGTTATCCACATACATATATGCCGTCACATTTGTTTTTTTTTTTTTTAAAGAATGGAGATGCTTGCGGGCGACAAAGCGCAAGCGCAAAGCTTGATGAATTCCAATGCACTCAGAAAATGAAATTAATATTATATATTTTAAATGGTTTCCTAGCGAAAAGGACAATTGTCTTAACTTGTTATTGCGCAAAAACGTGAATGTATGAATAGCGAATAGTCTGAAATAAATATACGAAAAATAAACACTAACACACCAGTGAGATTATTTCAATTAAGGGGCAGTCTATGAAAAATTATGAAAATGAAAAATCGAATAGTTTGAAATGTGATTCGAGAATAATGTTCCATACCACATGGACATAGCTAGACAGCTAATACTCCCAGCGTGAATTGCGGGTTACCTAGTACAAAATCTTTAAATCTGATCAAATGTTTACGAGGGAGTTCTCTGACATAGTTGGCCGAGATATCAACTCGGCAGGAATATGTACGCGTAATGGAATTATCTTCACTTTCGTGACGAGACCCAAGGGCATAAAAATTGAACTCTTCAGTTGTAAAAGCTTATTAATATCTATTATTATATATATAAGTACCTGGTATTAGTTATGTTAACTATTGCTACCAATGCGCATTGCGCTTGGCAACCACCTCGCCGACAATATCGGCGTGATTGGCGTGCAATTTGAGATTCGCATTGATATCGGTCCAGCGCACGTTTGTGGCGTCATCGCCGGCTTCCAGCTGCAGCTGACCCACCTTGGTGCCGTCCTCATCATGGAAGTTGAGAGCTGTTGTCTCCATCCAGGCATTGTCCGTATTACGAAAATCGTCCACGTAGCCGCTGTACACATGTACGCCGCCCTGCTTGAAAAACTCCTCCACCATGTGGCCCTTGTCATCGAAATTGAGCGCCTCCTCGGTAAATTCACGTTTCAATGTGACACTCACGTTCTCGCCGGGATCAACCATGCCGCCAGGAATTGCCCACAGCTTGTTGTCCGAGCGCTGTATGGCCACCATCTGAAGAATGTTTCTATAAGATACCAGGCCAAAAGTTAGACAGCTGCCTTTCGACATCGTCACTTAACCCGCACGTACTTGCCGCTGTCTTTGTGGCGCACAATTTCACCATTTTCATTCCGTTTCCAGCGTGTGACTATTGGATCCGCCGCATGATTGGGACCCCAGCGTCCCAGCAGGCCGCGGCCACAGAGTCCAGTGCGTCCAATTGGATTTTGCGGCAGGCCATCTTTAATCTGATAGTCACCATGGAAGGAAACGCGATTCACCAGACCGTCATTGTGGTTCCAGTGCGGTTCGCTTGTTTGTTCGTTTGGCAATGGCGCATCCGCCCAGCTCTGCCCTCCAATGTGCGCAGCGGTGTAGCAAGGCGGGCAGTACTCCTCATAGTTAACTGTCCAAAACACAACGGCGTCCGGCACCGGAAAGCGCTGAACACTGCTGCGTGGATACACATTATTGCGGCACATTATATGCCGGAATAAGCCAGGCTTCACAATTGCCGCCAGCATTTTCTTATTGGCGAGAATTAGGGAATATTGTAGACAAATCAACAGCACTACCGATATAAACAATATAATTTTCATTGGGCGAATATGTGCAGCAATGCGCACACTCTCAGGAAACTAAATGCTAAACAGCTGATGGCGCGTTCTGCCAGGGCTGCACAGTATGGTAAAATAAAGAGAGACAAACATACGTACATATAAACATTTTCAAATACTTACATATAAACACCTATGTATGTGTATGCATGCCTGTGTACACACATGCATGCATATATGGAGCCGCCTCCTCCTTCTCCTTCGTTGAAGCCGCCGCCTCCTTCTCCATGATACTTGAATACATGATAATCGCGTATTACGGCAGCATTACATTTTTAACATATAAACGTTTCTTTTTAACTTTAAAGCGCAACAGTAACAAGTAAATTTGGTATAAAACATTACTGCAAACACACATACATACATGCATATGAAGATGCGTACAATATTGCACACACACACATACATATATACTTCCACTTTATCCGAAAATTAACAATTACACGATTTATAACAAAAGCTTTACATATTTCTTGCTTAGGGTAGCGTTTGGGACATTATTTTGAATTTATCTTTTAGATTTGTTTTATTTATAGTGTTACAACAAATTTAAGTTGAACAAGATGTGTGAATGCAGTTTTTATTAACCCTTGACCATTGTGTTTTTAATCCTTGCGCAGTTGCAGCTTTCGCTCCTCAACACCATCCTTGGTAATGATATTTATTAGCACCGAGTCACCGGTGTATATATCACGTTCAGCGGCCGATATGAAGGTATCGGAGGCAACAGCCACCGCGCGCTCCTTGGTGAGTGGCGGCAATTGATCGGCGGGCAAGTTTTGGTTCTTGTAACCGATCTGATTGTCCAACACTGGCTGCAGCAGGGCTCCTGCTGTGCCACCGGCACGGTATGTTGCGCGCTCGCAATGGCCAATGGGATCGTATGAGTAGACGGCGCCCTTGCCATCCTTGTCCAAGCCGGCCAAAATGTTGGACACATAGTATGGGAAGAAACGGCGGTTATACATGACAATGGAGAGCATTTGTGCCACCGCATCAGTCGACATGGTCTTCATGTGGGTGTGCTCGTACATCTGCATGCGCACCTTGACCAGCCCGGTTAGCGAGAGGGTGTCGCACCAGCACCCAGTAGAGCCCAAAACCGTTTTTGGCGACATCTTGAAGAGTTTGCTCTGATCGCGCGAATGGATGCTGTAGCCACTGCTTAAGCGTGTATCGGCGGCAATAACCACAAAGTCTTCTCCAGCAATGGCAACAATGGAGCTACAAGGCATTTCGTATGTTGGTTGAGTTTTCACAAATCACGCATTTGGACACTCACCCGCCATTGGACTCGTAGGGAGAAAAGTCCACATGCTGCACTCCGGGCACTTTATAATCCGGGAATTGTTCGACACCAAGACAATTCATATTTATGCTTTTGTTAAATTTCCAAGATGAGAAGGC
This sequence comes from Drosophila virilis, assembly GCF_030788295.1. Taxonomy (NCBI): domain Eukaryota; kingdom Metazoa; phylum Arthropoda; class Insecta; order Diptera; family Drosophilidae; genus Drosophila; species Drosophila virilis. The sequence continues at coordinate 5,463,077 of NC_091545.1, forward strand.
TGCCCGAAATGATTTGCAAGTTTCTGTCTAGCGGCGTTTCACACAATTAGAGATGTTCACATATGGGCGATACATCGATATTTTCCAAAGCAGCTTGGTGCGAATTGAGCAAATATCGTGTGAATCGATTACACCGATAGTTCTTATTGGAACGGAATTCATATGAATGTAGGGCATTTATTTAAACAATTTGAACAATCTTTGGGCGTAAATGTTTCGCATATTTTGTTTAAGCTAGGGCCTCCACGCCCGCTATGCGCTCCCTACGCAGCTCACCACGGTTCTGTTGCACTAGTTCCTTGACATCGTAAAACCATTTGCCTATAATTTACATATTATTAGTTTAAAGGTTTTCTGTTTGCCTTTAGAAATTGTTGTTACCAATGTTTGTATTCTGTAGGCTGTCCTTGAATGTCTGACAACCTTCCATGCTGCTCAGCACACCAAACACTGACAGATCCGATAAGCCCGGCTGCTTGCCGCCCATGAATTTCGTGTTTCGTTTCTTAAGCTCCGCCGTCCACTTGCCCAGAGCATCGTACATATGAGATCGAACATCGTCGGTAAGCTCGTGTCGTCGCTTCAATATCTTGGCTATGGCCCACATGGCTGTTGCACCGCCGTAGACCATCAGGTTGCGCTCCCACTTGGGGAAATAGACATCCCATTCGCCTGCCTGTGAGAACCACTCAAATGTCTCGAGCGCCTCGCCAAGCGTCTGATAGCAATTAGGAGATATGAGATGCACTAGATGATTGTCGGCCCAGGTCCTCCATTTGCGCTCGTTTCTACAAAAGCACTTATTGTCAATCGATTCATTGACTAGAAGGCAGCGTGCACTTACTCTTCAATTTCTTTGGTCATGTTCTTTGGTGTGCGATCCTGGTACATGAGGAAGTATTTGTTCAATATATCCTGGCGCTTCTTGCCGTCATCATCAAAGAAGGAAACATGCGGGTAGAACTGCGCCAAGTCACCCACATCGGTGCGCTTATCGTGCAGACTGCTGGCCACCAACGAAATGATGGCACTGGAGTCGGTCATCTGTACATATTGGCCATCCTGCTGACGTATCAGCACCATGGGCACCTTTTTAACCGATGACCAGCGGATATCCTGGCGCAGCACAGCGTCAACTTCCACCACCGAATAGGATACGCCCATGTAGTCCAGATAGGCACGAACTTTGCAACAAAATGGACATGTCTGGAACTGAAAGAGCACTATGTCCAGCCCCGAGGTATCCTTAGGATTAATATAGCGCTTTGTTATGCGGACGCCGGCAGGCAACGATCCGATAACTTTTGGCGGCGTGCGCTCGTGCTCCTTGTGCGAATCCTTGTCGCTAATTCTCGAGTAAATTGTGTAGGTGGATCCAGCGACGGCGCCAATACACGCGCCCAACAATGTCAGCTTCAGTGTGCCGGCGGGTTTAGTGTTTTTGCCAATGTTGCTCTCATTTAAGGCCTTCGAGAACTGGCGGCGAGCATATGTAAATTCCTGTGATTTTCTCGCAAAAAGTCGCAGGTTTTGGCTGTTCCGGGGCAGCGGACGCGCGGCAGTAAGTGCAGTGGCCAAACGGAAGCACGACATACTTGTGTCAGCTTTAAGTTACTTAAATTAAAATGAATTATGCAAAACCGACTAAAGTCGTTCGTCGCAACAAGAAAATTTCTGCTTCCTCTTCTATTTGTGACAATCGCTTTCAGCTGTTTGTGCACGCTTCACCCTGTGTGAAAGGTTTTGCAAATGGCATAATTCAAAATTGCACATATGTGTTGGCTTTTAAGTGCGTTAATAAAAAACGATTTGTTTAAAATCCATTGAAATCAGCAGCCGCAACAAGCTATTTCGTGTTTCTTCCCTTTGTAACAATTGCTCCAGCTGTTTGTACGCGCATCACCCTGTGTGCACTGCATACATGTTTTTGCAAATGTCACAACAAAATTGCAACTCTCTGCTTCCTCTTCTATTTGTGACAATCGCTTTAGCTATTTGTGCACGCATCACCCTGTGTGCGCCGCATACACAAAACCATAAACAAAGTCAATATTGAGTTTTTGCACAAGATGTCCACTGATAATATAGGCGTAGCTGCCGCTAATCTGGATAAATACGGCGAGGAGGATTTCTTTGGCCTACTAGTACGCTACGGACTCTTCGTTGGCGCCATATTTCAGTTTGTTTGCATTGCCGCTGCTGTTCTGATGAGTGGCAGCGATTCCCAGGACACGATCGAGGACGAGGCGCGGCACAGCGATGAGCCTGCGCCGGGCAGCGGCAATGTGGCGCGACGTCTGCACAAAATACGTAAGCTGGAGAAGAAAAAGCGGCGCTAGCTGCATTGCTATTTTATACAAATGCATTTACTAAGTATTCCCTAATTAGTCCTAAGTTTGCGTGTACCTATAATAAAACTAATTTATTTGGCTGCACGTAAACGAGTTCCTTATTTGCCAGTTGCAGCGCCGTCTCCGGCTTCAGTTCGAAGTAAAGCTCTAGCGTGGCGCCCACGCACGGCGACATGCTGGGCGAGAGTATTATGTTAAATATGCCTTTATCTTCGGCTTCGTCCTGTACGCGTGCCATGTGACAGCCAAAGGATTCGCTTATGCTCAGCACACGCACGCGTTGGCCCGAGCTAATGCCCAGCCGCTGGTTGTGCGCCAGACTCCGGCGATCCATGCGCTCTCTCAGAATCAGTCGCTTGAATTCATATAAATGGCCACCTTTGATGCAGCGCTGCTTCTGTTTGGCGACTCTCCTGCAGCTGTTCGGCGTTTGCTGCGTGTCAATCATGGTCTCCAGATTAGCCTCTATGGATGTGTTTAGCGTGCATTCCAGCAGCGTTTCATTCATAGTTTCCTGCTTGCTGTTCGATGCCTGAAGCTGGCCCTGGCGATCCCGTTTCAATGCGGCAAGTGTCTGTCTGAAGCTGTGCCAAGCTGCTCGACAGGTGGCTGGAGCATCGCTAGCAATGCTCGTGGAACAGTTGGCCATATCAAATGAATTAGTTGCTAAAGTTGGAGACGGTGCTTTGACACTTACGAACAGCGACAGGGGCTGGAACTTATTTTGTGGCGTCAATGGCTGCGGCTTGTGATCGCTGCTGTATCTCTTGAGATTCGCAGCCCACTTTCGGTTCTCCTGGCCTGGGTCTTGACTGTTAGGCTCCTCCTCGCTGCTCGTATCCGAAATATCCAACTCGTCGGTTTTTGTACGCTTCTGTCGCACATATTTCCTACGCACGAGTGATCTGATCCTCTGATGATTTCCACTAGCATCCTCGCTGCTGCTGCTGCTGCAATCGCCAATAATTGTTTGATCGGCTGTTTTGCGAAATCTTTTGTGCATTTTATTAAACACAATTTTTGCTTTCTCTGTGATTGTTTTTTAGGCGCCGAAATTTTAGGCCAGCTGATCGGGACCAGGGCTGCACAAATATGTCATGCCTACTTCAATGCCTTAATACCCTTTACTGCTGGGCATATTAGTTCCGTAAATATTTATCATAAACAAGCTCTAACAAAATACAAATATTATCTACATTTATGTAGGCAATGCCTTTTAGTGATGTACTATCGTGTTACATTACTAACTGTAATACTATTGCATACGCGTATACTTCACATAAGAAAACCCGTGTTAAGAAACATGCAAAAACCTGCAAGAATTTGTGCAGCCCTCGCACGTGCACATGACTCAGGGCTTTAAACGTCTGCGGCAGCATGCCTTAACAGTTGCGGCCCCGCCCTCCTGCGCCCGTTTTCCAATCGGAATGACACATATGATGGAATTTTTTTGTTTTTTTTGTTTGGCTGTTATCTTTAATTTTGGGAATAATATAAATTATAATAATAATATATTTATTATGCTGCTCGTAATGTTGTTGTTTTACTTCCCTTTTTTTTACTATGTACGTATGGATGTTTAGTGTGTAGGTGTGTGTGTGTGGCTGTGTGTTTTGGTGTGTATGTGTGCGTGTTGTGTGTTTTGAATGTTCTTTTTTTTTTTTTTTCAATTATAACTTCATATAATTATTATGCAGTATTCTGAATGAAGTTTTTAGGTGAAATTACAATTGGTATTTCCTTCATACATATTTAATAATAATAATTTACCGCAATTTGTAAATTTCGGCGCACATTTGAAATGTTTAATGTCTAAATTGTAAGTCAAAACTCATATTATCTTCATTGTCCTGGATATAACGTTTCACAAACGCTTCAATTTCAATACAACAACTATTTAAATAGGCCAAAGAAAAACACGAAAAAAAAAAAAAACGGAAATGGAAATAATAATAATATACCGTTTACGCAAAGTAATAGTAACAGTAGTTATAGGTAGGTAGAGGTGTACATACATACATAGTTCCTATATACGTCTGCAGGCGCACGAGGATCGCGAACTGGAACCACAACAACAAACCGAACTCTGAACAATCTCAAAAGCGAACTAGACGGAAGCCGGAGCGAATATGCAATATGCTCAGTGAATGGAGAGAGTAAAATCAAGTAGTATGCGTATGTGTGTGAGTTTTTGTTTCTTCCTTTTTTTGTTGTTGTTTTGTTTTTTTTTTTTTTAGTTAAATTCGCAACATGCTGCGGCTGCATTTACTCCTTTACGCTATTACATACATAATTTAATGTGTGTACTTGTTTGTTACTACTTATGTATTTTGCTTTATCGTTATCATTTTGTTGTTTGCTTTGTCTAAATTATTGTTTAGTTACTCACAAGTGCTGTCGTCATCGGTCATCAGTCATCGTTAATCGGTCATCGGTTATCGTCATCGTCTTTTGTCCACATATATATGTATGTGTGTGTGTGTGTGATTGTGTTTGTATATTGGAATTGCATTTGCATTTGGTTGTGGTTAAGGTTAACCCACGCCCTGCACACACACACACACACACACACGCACACATACTGCGAATGTATGTGTTGTAGTTGTCATTTGTCTGTTGTCCTGCTTTCGTCTTCGCTATCGTCATCCTGCCATACAGCCAAGGCCAAAATGTTCTCGTTCTTGTTCTCGCTGCCGCTGCCAACTAAGCCTCGGGCAGCGGCTTCAGCTCCCTTATCTGCTTGATCAGATATGCCTTCTCGTCGTTGAACTGCTCGTCCTCGGACCGATCCGTATGGAAGCTGGTCAGAAAGTCGACCAGTTTCGTTTGATTGCGCAGCAGGATGTCCAGTATCGGTTTCGGTTTGTTCGGATTCGCGACAAACACTTTGAAGACATGAAACGCCTCGAACTGTATGTTGCGCGATCGCTCCTTGAGCATGTTCATCATCAGCTTCAGGTTCTCTGGCTCCGATATATATCGCGTCATAACGGTGAAATTGTGCCTGTCCAGCAGCAGTTCACCGAGCAGCTTCAGACTCTGGCGTCGTGTCACATAGTTCTCCGAGTTCAACAATCGCTGATAATGCTGGGCAAAGAACTTATCATAATTGGCGTCCAGAAATTCGGCGCACAAGAGCTTGTGGCGTGTCAGCAGCTCCTTGAACGTGGAGAAGGCATCGGAGGCGATGTCAAATGTCGACACTTCCACATACCGAAAGAACTTAAAGAACTCATCCGAATGCAGCATGATCTTGGCCAGCGCCTCATAGCGTGCACATTCGCGCAGCATTGTGCCCGAATTGAGGGCTATCTCCGGATGCGCATCCTCATAGCCGGCCATCAGTGTAAATAATATTTCCGGTTTCGTGCATATATATTCCACTGTGGGCGAACGTGTGCCAATCTGCCGGCGCAGCACATTATTAAATATGAGCGCCACATGCTTCTTACCCTCAAAATCGATGCGATGCAGATTCTGTATGAGCAGCAACAGTAAATTACTGTTATACAGCTCCTGCGACAGCTGGGCAACCACATAGTCCGCTGGCGGTTCCGCATCGCTGCTGCCGTACAGCATATTCTTGATCGACACCAGATTTTTGCTAACATCCTCCTGCGCCTTCTCCACCTTCCGATCACCCGATTCCAGTGCGTTTATCGCCTCCTTCAGCGACTTGACCAATTCGGCAGGCGTCTTCTGTGATTTACCAAAGAGTGGCATTTTGCTGCTGCTTTTGCTTTTGCTTTTCCTGCTGCTGTTGCTGCTGTTGCTGGCTGACTTTCCTCTTGTTGTTGCTGCTGCTGTTGCTGTTGTTGTTGTCGCAATTGGTTTGCTGCTGGTGCTTGGTTTACTGCTGATTCGTTTGTCCAATTACTGGTTTGCAGACACAAAACAATGCTTGGCTATATATCACAGTATAAATAATATTCTATTATTATATATTAGTTCGTCTTTTTTCTTCTATCTCTTCTTCTTTTCTTTATGAAAAAAAAGAACGAATGCCAAACAGAAATGTTATTTAACATAACAGCGACAATAACATTACCATTTGCGGTTATGCTATTCACAGCGAGCATTATTTTATACCAGCCAATATATGCCATTGTTTGTTTTATGACACAAGTACAAAATCAAAAGTGATAACATTTTTAGTCGAATATAATGGGAGTTGCTTATATCTATATATTCACGTTCTGTCGAGAGGTCCAGTAAGGTTGAAATTTAAATTCAACAGCAGCAAAAGGGCTCCGTCAATGTCTTTAATAAGAGGGCTGCATAACAACACTATCGCAAACGGCGCAAATAAGCAGGTTCAGCGTCGGGCAAGTACTGTGAAATAGTTATATCGATAAGAATTTATCGATGCATACAAGTTGAGCATTACAAAACTATCGATAGGGCGGGATATTTTACATTTAAATCAAAGCTTCAACCGTAAAATTAAAGTAAATTAAATTGCTAACAAATTAACAAATTGAATTGGAGACAAACAGAAAATATATATGATTTGCGCTCTTAAAACGTATACAACTCAACGCACTTAGTTTTAAATATCATTTTATTTCTCCATGAAGTATTTTGTATTCTTTCATTTTTAAATAATATATATGCTCTAAGCGCATTCAAACGCACAGATTATATAGAAATTACAGAAATATAGTATTTATATATATATATTTATATATAAATATATGTTTTGAATGCACATTGTCTTTTGTCTGTTATTGGGGGATAGATATTTTGGATAAATGTGAAATACATATATATATTCTTGTTATGCACATCCATATTAATATGTATGTCAACTTTAAATATGACCCGCCCTAATGTTGATCCGCAGCTATATATATGAAATGAATATTTATTTGGTTTTTTTTTGTTGTCGTGTGAGTTGTGTTCGTGTTTGTTTTTACGTATAAAAGTAGTTTTAAAATCCATAAAATATCAGATAATTACAATTTGTTGTTGTGTATAAGTATGTATCTAAAAAGCATTTGCCACCAATTTAATTTGTTTTTCTTTTTTTTTTTTTTACCTCGCATTGTTCAACATAAACTAAAAAATAAGTTCATTTAGTCTTTGCAACTAACAAATACATATACATATATATATAAATATAAATCTTTCGAGTAGTCGTTAATAATAATATCTTTGGGCTTTGCTACTGTTTATAATTTATGCCAAGTAGTACACATAGATCATTTTGCATTTTGATGTATTTATGTAGGTATTACGAGTACTAAAACACGAAGAAAAGTCTAAACGTTGTAAATTGAGTTTTCGATTTTTAACGGGCAATCGTATTACATATAATGTACGCACGTATTAAATTATATATTTATATATATATATGTATCTTGTATAGGTATACTAAAAACACTTTTACCGACTAGTAAATATATATATATATATATATAGATGTGTAAAATGTATGTATATATATATGCGTGTGTGTCTGTGTGTGCAGTATAATTACTAATTTATTGAGATATTCTATGAATATATATTTCATTCATTATTTCATGCACTCAACCCGCCCGCCATATGCACTTTTATGTCTTTCAATGTTTATAAAAACGAAGCTTTAGCTTGATTAAACAAAAAAAAAAAGGTTGATTGTGAAAAAAGTTGTGTGTGAAGTGGCATTTTTTTTTTGTGTATACATATATAATTTAGAATTAAAAAAATAGAAGACGGCGTTTAGTCGGAAAAATGCCTATATAGAAGAAATTTGCTTTGCAACTCAGTTTTGAAGCCCACTCACTCGCGCTCTCTCTCCCTCTCTCTCTTTCTATTATTCTCCTTCATTTTCTCGCTCTCTGTCTCTCCCTGCCTCCCTGTCACGATATAAGCGGATGCATCGGATATATGACTAGATGTATGTATAATCGCTACGGCTACTAAATACTACGGTAGTCGGTACTACATGCCACCAACTACTATATATAGTATATGTATATATATATATATATATATTTAGTTATTAATAATTAATAATAGTTGTAGTTTGTTTTTGTTTTTGTTGTTGTTGTTCTCTTGTCTGTTGGCGCCTGTGCCTGTTCGCTGGCCCTTGCAGTTAGGTCTTCGTTTAGTTCAATCCATTTTTCTGTTCCAGTTCGTTGTGTTTGTTTCCGTGGGCCTCTCCGGAAGATGGGGGATGGTGGAAGCAATGTGGTTATATATATATACGTATGTATATATATATATCGTATCACTGTGGTTGCTTGCGCTTGATAAAATTGCCCTCGGCGTCCAGCCAAATGGCGGCGCCGTTGTTGTCGGCCACACCGCTCCGCTGTGCGTCCATCCCCGTTCTTATCATTTACCTGTGCAGGGCATTCGATATCTGCTTGAGGGACTGGCCCACTTCGCCCACCAGTCGCTCGTTGTCCTGCACATTTTTGCTGCCCGCGGTGCGCAGATGCTGCGATTGCGTCTCGACGCGCGTCACCAGTTCCCGAAAATGGAATTTCGAGTGCGGCGGCATCGATTCATTCTCTGCAAACACCACGCACGAGTTCTGCAATATGTTCAGCTTGTCGCTGAGCTGCAGCCACTGCGAGGCCGAAATGGCATTCACTGGATGCTTGAGTGAGCCCTCCAGCAGCGTGACCAGTTCCAGTATGCTCTCCCTTGAGATTTGCGTTGAATTGATGAGGCTGTTATCAGCCCCGCCGCCGACGCCGCCACCGCTGCCCACGCCCACGCCAATGCCGGCGATTTTGGCAATGGGCGTGGCATATATAGTCAACTTGGTGGGCTTGTGCGGCACCGCAGGCTTAGTCTGGCCCGCTCCCGCGCTGTTCAGCTTATTGTTGGCATTGCTCTGGCTTGGTGGCTGCTGCTGCTGCGGCTGCGTATTGACAGCGGATGACGGCGAATTGGAGTTGGAGTTGGATTGGTACTGTAGCTGCTCGCTGTCATAGAGCGATCGCGTCATGTGCTCCGCTTGCTGGTCGGCTGCTGTCTGCTCCTCGCTGCTGCTGCCCTCGGCATCTGTGAAGAGTTGCGTTGAAAGAGATGTTTTTATTGCTGTTGTTGTGGGACTTGTTGCAGCTAATTTTGTGGCAACTGCTGCTGCTGCTGCTGCGGCTGCTGCTGCTGCTGCTTCTGCTTGCTGGGACTGTGCTGTTGTGGTTGTGCATGGAGTGCTGCTAATTGGGGGCGGTGGTGGCGGTGCCGCCGGCGGCGGTTTAATGCCAAACAGTTTGGCATTGACAACGGGCTGGGCTGCCTTTAGCCCATATTTGGGTGACAATTGGGCGGTCTGTGCCGCTTGTGGGATTGAGGTGCTCGCATAGTCGCCGCTAGCTACCGGCGGCGGCTGTTCCCAAAGTTTCTTTAAGCTATTAATACTACCTGTGCTGCGCCGCTTGCCAGCGTCTGTCACGGTGCCAGTTTCGCCGTAGCCGGCGCTGGCGGCATCCGCATCCGCGTTCGAGTTGTTTACATCGATTTTGATTTCAGTCTTTTGATTTGCAGCTAACTTTTTGACATTTCCGGTTTCATCCTTGCGCATGCTGCAATTGGCATTGGGCGAATGTTGTTGTTGTGGCTGTTGCGGAGACTGTTGCACCTGTGACGGCTGCTGTGGCTGCTCCTTGTCCACTTTGCGCAGATGCGCCTTAAAGTCAATTATATTTGAGGGCTGCTCGGCCTTTGGCATGGGCGCATTCAGTTTCTTTGGCTCCACTTTCTTCAGCTGCGCCTTGAAGTTGTTGTTGTTGCTGCTGTTGCTGTTGCTGCTGTTGTTGCAGTTGCCGTTGGTCAGCTTCGTCTGCTTAGGCAGATTCATGCTCTCGGCCAGCTCGGTGACCAGCTGTGCGACGGGATCAACAACCGCGGCCGGCGGTGCACTGCCATTGGCATAGCCAACGGTTGTTTCGGCCGGCTTACCCGCCGACTTAATCTCCGTGATGAGCTTCTCTTTAAGATTCAGACTCTTCTCAGCTGGCTGGGCTGCAGCTACTGCTGGTGGTGGCGCCTCGGGCGGCGTGCCCAGCGAGCTGCACGAGTCCGTCGAGGGCTCACGTTTGCGCAGCGAGACACCGAAACGGGAACTGGCCTCCTCGACGCTGGGCGCCGTATTGCTGACATCGTTGCTGCTGCTGTGCTGCGCATGCAGATGCTGTTGTATGGCCTGGACGGCGCTTTCGGGCGCTGGCGGCGGCGGTGGTGGCGGCAGTGCCTCGAATTCCTCCAGCGGAGGCGGCGGAAACTCTAGATTGGCCAGCGCTGGCTGTGCTACGCCGCCGCCGCCGCCACGTTTCGGGGAATTGCTGCTGCTGCCGGCGGCGCGAAACGATGAGAAGGTCATCATGGTGCCCTCCGTGGTGGTGCGATGTCGCTGCAGCTTATTGAGACTGGCGGCAGCATTGTTCTGCATGGTCACGCCGCCCGACGAGTTGCTTCTGATCATCTGCTGTGGCTGCGCTGGCTGCGCCTGCTGCTGCTTGCTGGCCACGGGCACAGTGGGCGGGGCTCGTGCTGGGGGCGTGGCATGGCCATTGGCCGATGTCTCTGTGTTGCTGTTGCTGCTGCTGTTGCCGCTGCTGCTGCTGTCCTCCAGGCTGTCCAGGAAGGCGCCAATGCGCGCCACCTTTGGCAAGGTGCCATACCGATTGACGACACGCTTCACATTCATCACCTCCAGAGCGCCCACGGTGATGGGATGAGCGGGCAGCACAGGTGTTCCGCCATTGCCATTGGTCGTGATACTGCCATTGCCTGGAGTCAGTGGCTCCCGGGCTGCAGCTGGATGTTGCTGGGAACGTTTGCTCTGGCGCGTCTCCAGGCCACGATTGCCCATCACGGGCCGCTTGAAGGAGCTGTGCTGCTGCGATGAGCGCGGTCCAATGCCGCCCGAGACACCGCCATGCAGCGAATGCTGCATCTTGTTGGGCGGCGTGGCGGCTGCTGTCAGGCTCTGCTCCAGGCTGTCGCCGGTGGCATCTGTATCGGGATCTGCAGCCGGATCTGTTTCCGAGTCATAGCGCTGCGTCAAATTGTTGATGTCCCGCGTGAGACCTAAAAGCACAAATATCCCCATTAAATACCAGAGCTAAATACGGCAAAAACATGCGCGTGCTGGGGGACTAGGGATTGGATTAGCTTGGGAGCTGGAGTCGTGGTTGTGGCGACAAACCCATTTTTGCTCAATATTTGTCAACACCAAACAAAAGTTAAAGGCTCTCTACAAACCAAATAATAATCAAAGAAACCAGTAAAATAAACATAAAGCAAAAATTAAATTCAATTTACAAACTAAGAAACTTAATCTTATACTTAAAGATAAAACACCAAAAGCTAAATGAAAATAGTTGTGAGAAAGGTAACAAAAGAAATAAAATAGTATATTTTGGGTATTTACTGTGGTAACATCACAAAAAGGCAAGACTGAGAGATTGTTCTCTACAAACTATTACTTGAATTTATGAAAATCGCATAGAAGGGCGAGATAAGGGTAAGAAAGAAGGCAATTGGAGCGCAACTGATGTCATATACAGTTATGAAAATCGCATAGAAGGGCGAGACGCAACGGATTTTATTCTCAGACAAATAGTTTAAAATTTAGATTTTTGAATACTTTAAAGTATTTCTAGCTCTTTTAGACAAACAGAAATGTATCTATATCAATGTATCAATATCTATTAAAAACTTATTTAAAAAATACAAATATATATTTAAATAATCGAAAATATCTCCTAGTTGCCTTTAAATAGCACTATTTTTGTGATTCCACTAGCAGATGCTCCAAAAAAAAAATATATATATAAAAGCTTTTAAAAAATTATAAGAAATACACAAAAACATAAAATTTAGAAAAGGATTCATGAAATCACATAAACGAGAATAAACAAGAATACCATATACAATGTTTTGAAATGAGATTTCTTTGTGCAACACAAACCAATTAAAACGAAACATAAATTGTAAATAGGAATTCTTACGCCATTGACAAATACCTCGAAATAGGATGTCGTAAAGGAAACTACTGCAGGAGGATGATTTTTTAATCGAATACGTTTGTTGTTGTTGTTGTTGTTGTTGTACTGGTTGTAATAATAGTTGTTTTTGTTGTTGTTGTTGTTGTTGTGTACGTATTTGTGTCTGGGTTGGAATTTGGGTTTTAAAATTTCTACATAGGGTCTGGCTTAAAATGTTGTTGGAGTTGAAGTGGAAGTTTCTACTACTACCATTCGTGTTGAGCTCATCGATGAAGTTGCGTGCATCCTCCTCGCGATATGTCGAGTCCCGACTGCTAGAGAGCAGGCTGTCAAACGAGAGAGAGAGAGATGAAGAGAGATTGCAGCATGAATAGCCTGTATGGGATTTATAGAAGAGAGCCTTACCTGGTGCGCTTGGGCGGAGCTGGGGCCTGTTTGCCTTGCTTATTGGTGGTGCGTCGCATTTGCACATTGCCCTTGCCCTGGCTGGAGAAGGTGCTCAGCTTGGTGGACGTGGAGCCGGTTTCTGTGAGATTGTGCGAGATCAGTAATGATTCGTTTCAATGGGCAACAATGATTCACCTGACATGGGCGTGCTGGCCAGCTGCTGTTGCTGCTGCTGCTGCTGTTGCTGGTGGTCAACGCTGGGCAGGCATTTCTTGACCATTTGTGGCGTCAAGCTGAGCGAGGCGGACGCTGAGGAGGAGGCGCTGGCCGTCGCTGTGGCAACACCAGCCACTGCTTGGGAGCCGGAGCCGGTGGCTGTGGCATTTAGCTGTCTCTCGACCGCTTCGGTGATGGACGATTCCTGCGGAGCGAAGAAGGAGAGACGTGCAGCACGTGGATCATTATTGCTATCACTACTGATGATTGCGAGACTATCACATTGGTTGCGCTGGCATTCCATGAGCGACGGCGATGCAGACGCCAATTGAAATCAAAGCTCAATGCCATTGTCGTCATCATTGTCGTCATTGTCGCCATCGTAATCATCATCGATATCATCGACGTCATCATCATCATCATCATCATCATCATCCCACACCTCGAATTCGACATCACCGTCACCCACCTGAAACATGTGCTCCAGCGCATGGTGTATGCTCTTGAACGTGGGCCGATCCGCTGCATCCCATTGCCAGCACTGCCGCATTAGATCGTACACCTCCGGCGGACAGCCCGGCGGTCGCTCCATGCGATAGCCCTTCTCTAGCTTATGGTAAACATCGGTTAGATCAATCCCGGGATACGGCGACATCCCGTATGTCGCAATCTCCCAGAGCAGCACACCAAAGGCCCATACATCCGACTTGGTGCTAAACTTATTGTATGCCAATCCCTCGGGGGCGGTCCATTTGATGGGAAACTTGGCGCCCGCATGCGCCGTATATGTATCATCGCGCATCAGACGTGCCAGCCCAAAATCGGCCACCTTGACCAGCTTGTTGTCACCCACCAGGCAATTGCGTGCCGCCAGATCACGATGGATATAATTGCGCGACTCCAGATAGCTCATGCCCGACGCTATCTGCGTGGCCATATACAGTAGGGCCACCGCGTCCAGTGTCTCTCTGCCCGCCGAGCGCAAAAAGTCCAGCAGATTGCCGTGCGACATGAACTCTGTGATGATGTAGAAGGGTGGCTCACGGGTGCAGACACCTGAAAAACATACGTATACGTGAGTATTGATTCAATTTCAAATATCAAGTTAAGTAGAATCCGTTTTCTCATCTGCCTGCTTGACTGACTGACTGACTGATTGATTGACGGCTGACTGTTTGATTGAAGATCAACAAAAAGGCTTCATTTAGGAATAGAAAGTTCTTATGAAGTCCTAAACTCAATCCACGTACGCAATTTTATCGACATGCGAGGAAAATGAGTGGAAAGACTTCATCCGACTTTAAAGAAATCACGCCCATAAGCGGAAATTGGGTGAAAATAGAATTTTTTGCAAAACCCAGTCAAAATCGAGTGCTCCTCATCAATTCAATTCAAGTAGTAGATGAGAAAAGAATGCTTGTCACAATTTCCCACCGATTAGCTGCACGAGATTTGGATGCTTCATCTCTTTCATGATGGCCGCCTCCTCGAGGAAGTCTTTGAGCGCCATGGTATCCTCCTTGAGCGTTTTGACGGCCACCGTGTTGCCATAGCGCTTCCAGACCGCCTCGTACACCTCGCCGTATTGGCCGCCGCCCAGTTTGTGCTTCATCATGATGTCCGTGCGGCAAATCTCCCACTCATCGGGCTCGGGACTCAATGGAAAGACTGTGGGTTTGTTTTGCTTGGGTGCCGGATAGAGCAGCGGTGTGATCAGACCGTGACCCTCGTGCGGCACACTATGATGATGCACTAGCTCGGCAAGCGTATTGAATTTGGCCTCCTGCGTAACAAAGACTTTGCCGTCTGGATCTTCGGAGATGCGGTAGTGATAGACGCGACCCTCGTATCTGAAAGGGATTGTTTGGATTAGTATAGGCGTGTGGATTTGTAGCAGAGCGTGTAGCATACCTGAGACTGATGCTGCGCTGCCCGGGTGAGCTCTCGCTTTCGCGCACCAGGAAGCTGCCATTGATGCCGGAACTGAGCAGATACTCGGCGGCATTACGGGAGATGGGTCCATGATACCAGGAGTGTTTCTCCAGCGAGTTCAGCGGCGTTACATAGTTGGAGGGCACCCAGCCCACGTTGCCGGAGTCGGAGTGCGCCTCACACCATTCGCCGGATTTGTTATAGCTGAGTATGCGCACCTGTTCGCCCTTCTTGAGGCTCAGCTGATTTTCGCCGCCCGCCTGAAAATCGTAAAGCGCCACAAATAGCTGAGGATCATCCTCCTCGGGGCCGGGTGCCAGCAGATTCTCCTTGGAGGTCCAGCGATGCGCCGACTCGAACACAGATGTCGCCGAGCTGTGCACACCGCCGCCCAGTGGAGCACCGAGCACCGGCGATTCCTGGCTCTGTAGCTCAGCGGCATCAGCCAGAAGCGCGGCCGCTGTGCTCCCGGCCGGAATGTGTGGCAGCGGACGCGACTGGAGCAGCGCCTCTGCAAATGCACAAAGAATGACAATGGGTGAGCGAGAGAGCAAGGTGAGTGAACGTTTAAATCAATCTGCCTGGTCACGAAACAATGCGCACAATGCGACCGACGTTCGCTGGCAAAGGTAAACTCGTTTTTCCTCTCACATCACAACACACAGGAATGCGGGCATTACGACAGTCGGTAGAGAATTTGGTGGAGAGGGAGGGGTGATGGACAGCTCCCTAAACTCTCTTTCATTGAAAAAAATAAATTATGCATAGAACGGCGCATAAAAATTACACCAAACGCTGCACAGGAACAGAAAAGAGCACGATTCATCGTCCCAGTTGGCGTCACATTTATTGTGGGAAGCTCTAACAGATTTCACCAACTATGTATCTTTTTATTCGTATGTACTTGTATCTGCATCTCTATCTGTATATGTATCTGTATCTGACGGATGCACGACACCACAGCAAAGCGGTCTGTGCGGCTGATATTTACCCTTGTTAGAGGCATTTCAGCTTTGTGCTATGCTTTGCAATTGAATTGCTTTGGTATTTCTATTATTATGGTGAATAATTTGAAGTTCTTAAAGAAATTGCGTCTATTCTTTGGTTTCTTTGCCACAAATAGTCTCTTGGCACTAAGTTCGGGAATTGAACCCTTGAGTAGATATATTATAATAAAAAGTTATATTATCTTGATATAACTTAATAAAATAATCCTTCTACTTTCCCTTCTCAAGGATTCGATCTCTAAACTTGTCAAAGTTCTGTCTTTTCATTAATAGATAGAAAACTGAATGAAATCTTAGATAGATCCGTCCTTTTGTTGTGGAATTATTATCAGAGCTGTATTGGAGATCGGAGCACATAATTCAATTACTTCCATAGAAAATAAAGAGATTCTCTGCATTTTTTTGTTTTTCAAATAATGATTATCTGTATAATAATTTTCAAATAATATCAGATATCTAAGCCTAAGATATATAGTTATTATAAGAAGATCTTTTAGATGATACGAATAGGGTTATTTTCTTGTATCTGACAATTCAAGCAAGTCTTCAAGCATTGTCGGCTTTGTTTTTCTTAACTTTAACAATTTCCTACTCAACTTTGATATTTATGTGATTTTCATTATTTTTTTACATTACAGTGCTCAAATTGAAAGACAGCATTGAAATCAGATCTCAAAGGGAAGCCATTAAAGCTGACAGTTTGTCATCTTGAGCATTTTCCATCTATCTATAACCGTCCTACGGTCTAGAGTATTTCATCTTCAGCTTATTCGATCTCCGAGCCCGCAATGATCTTCTCTATTTGACGGGCAACACACAAAAATAATTGAGAAATTCACATTTACAACGGTTCTTTTTCATTAAGCAGCCACTTCCGTTGGCACTCAGATTCTGGGCGAGCGTATGCCCCGCTCCGCAAGCTGCACACGACGACGCTTTTCCCCATTTTCCGCTAGACATATATATATTTGTTTTGATTTGGGTGCACTCTCTCCCCCTCTCTCGCGCTTGAAATTAGTCTTGAATGTGGGTGCGCTGCGATTTCGT
Organism: Drosophila virilis; assembly: GCF_030788295.1. NCBI lineage: Eukaryota > Metazoa > Arthropoda > Insecta > Diptera > Drosophilidae > Drosophila > Drosophila virilis. The sequence continues at coordinate 5,479,967 of NC_091545.1, forward strand.
AAGCCATAAAACCCAAATAATAAAATATACTTGAGAAGGGTTCCCGGTCCCTCGTTCCCCTACCCCCCCTCTCCCCCCCTGTCATCAATTGCCCATCGCATATTGTTAATTTATGCGCGCGAGACAGGAAATATTAATAGCAATAGGTAGTGGATAGTTCCAGAGGCAAAGAGAGCGGAAGCTTAGACCCTCTAAAATTATCATGTTGGTCCGCAAAACCGGGGCGCATTTCCAAGCGCGGCTTGGGCGTCGCGTCTGGCCAATCCATTAGAGATTAACCTGTGACGACAGCCCAGCCCTCCCGCCCGTTAGACTGGGCATATTTTCAATTATACTTTATATACGATTCACGCATGGACCTCCGGTGAGTCACGTGAAGTATTCTGGAATCGGGTCTGATTTATATTTATGTATAATTAACGCACAAACAGAATATGTTGACTCAGAAATCGTGTACATTATTTAAGAGAATTTAAATTGGGAAAAGTTAAGAGGAAGAGTTTCTAGGAATTTCTAGTTGATGTAACATTGAAATTTTTGCTAGATTTGTTTTCGCTTGAAGTGTGCTTCCACCGGAAATCTATAGCTAAGAAGTATATGCTGTAGATTAAGTTAGGTTAAAATATCTATTGCTGGGTTTTTCTACCTAATCTGTAAAGTTTGCATATAAAGTTCATTGTCCATAAAACCTTTTAGTACTATATAAAATATATAAGATTATTGTTTGTTATTGTTCAAAATTAAGCTCGGAAGAACTAAAGCTGCTGATCTATCTAAGATATTTACAGATCTAAATCTATATCTGAAGTACGTTAGAGTACTTTAGAAACTGGCCAGGTCTTCTTTCGACTAGAAATTTTCATGTTCAGGGAATTCTATGCTTTATGACCTATGTTTAGATCTATTGTAAGACATATTTTTAAAGCACATTCTTATAGGTACTTTAGCGTACCTTAGAGAGCATTTTTTCAAGAGAGATTTTCATTAGATTTTTATAGCGACCCAAATAGTTGCCCCCACTACTGATTTATCATGCATTATATCAATAGATTGATTCTACAATTATTAACAATGACACTACGTTTAAATTTTGTTACCTAAATTCATGTGATATTTGCCGGGATGGCCGCGAAAAGAGCTGTGCTTGGTACCTGTAGAGAATAAGAGAGAGAATGAGAAAAAAGCACGTAGTACAGTGTGACAAAACGATGAAATGAAAGAATCAAATTATGAAACTTTTTTTTTTGTTTTTGGGAATTATTTTTAATTTATATTTTTGTAATGGACTTTTTTACAATGACTTGGATGATAGTGAAGGGCGCCCGGAGGAACCTTATACAGATCCATATATATATATGTTTATATATATGTGCAAGCATCTAAATATATACACGCTTATAGACATAAATCTATTTACAGTTAGAATGACATCAAAGCGGGAGAAAAAAAACAGAAAGAAAGAAATACTTATTTATACGCTCTAGAAGAAGTCTGGCAGAAAGCTAAAAGCCAAAGCCAAAGCCAAAGCTGGAGGCCAATTAGAGCCTCGGCCACAAACAAGCTGACAACAACAACAACAAGAACAACAACAACAACAAGAAAGTCATGTTAAATGCTGTAATCTTGTGCAAAAGGGGCTAGAAACTAAGAAAATGTATCTGACGGATGCGCAAGCAATTTTTACAGCTCAACCGTTGAAGTTATTACGCGACCGCGACCACGCCCCCACGCCCCCACTCCCGCATCTAGACATATGACAAAAAAAAAAAGTAGTTGTTGTTCGCCCTTATCCCAAATGCGTTGCAAAGTGTTTGGCAAACGAATTGGGGCCAACGAACTGAAAAGTCGCGCACATCTCTCCTCGAGCCAAAGTCGGATACATGCGCCAGCTACTTGTGGCGAATGCGAGTTATTAGCGAGGAATTGGAGCACAGAGAGTTATGCTCAGATTTTGTGAAATGACGCACAGCTAATCATAGAAGTAGGGGGAAGGCGGGTCGGTGGGAAAGGAGGGGGGACGTGCTGGTTGCAGCGGTTGCAGCTTATCTGCCATCAGCTTTGCGGCGCAAGTAAATATGCCAACTGCAGCGGAAAATTTGCAGTGCCATTGGCTAAAGATAGCGCTAAGAGGAGGAGGGGGAGGGGGGGGGGGGTCAACGAGAATTCGCTGAAGGGGGCTTAGCTAAACATTTTATGCATATATATAGCTATATAGATATTATCAAGAGTCTAGATTGAATGGCTCTTAAGTTTCGTCTTAAGCCGCGTCCTTCGATTTAGTTGGCAGCAGTGGAAAATTAATAAACGAATATACTTCAATCAAAGACAATATAAGCACTTGTTTGAAGAGTGAAATGCCAGATGAAAAGCCAGATGAAAAGCCAGTTGAAAAGCCAGGCTAGAAATCATCTAATCATCTTTGATTCAATCGATAGAAAATCTACTGCTTAAACTAACTACGTTGTGCGTGCGATTTCAGGGCCATTAACATGAGTGCCTGTAGGTCTTCAAGATAAAGGAAAACAAAGAAAAATTCTTTTTGAATTTACTTTCTCAAGTAGTTACTAACTAGCTTTGTTTTTAATGTCAAGTAGGCGTGTCCGACTAGGAGATACTACATACACATACATACGCACGCCCTACTTTATATGCTTTTTCTTTCCCAAATCCCACATTATGCTTCTTCTTCTCCCATACTATTAATTGGAGAATGCATTCTTGCGTAACTTCGGTGTTTATAGTCCGATCTTTATGAAATTTGCAGTACACAAATATTCCAGGCAAATATGTGTACATATCAAAGTCCAAGGCTATACCTCGCGTTTTTTTTTAAATTATTATTTATTGTTTATAAGTTTGAGATTTAACGTTTCGCTAGCGGAAAATGTGTTAAAAAGTAATATTATAATTGAAAGCAAACAGCTTGGTACGAGAAAGGCCGGAAAAAACGCGCTGAAGCATATGTATATATAAATACGTACTTTTACGAGCCAACATTAAATGACTCGTTAAGTTTAACTTGTGCCACGCCCCGTCTCTGGCGAGCTACGCCCTGTCTCTGCCAATGGGACTTGTCCTTTGTCAGCCGGCATTAAAATTGATGCATTTGCTATTTATAATAGCCCATTCCGCTACCCATTTCCCATTTCCATTCTCCGAGTTACTCACTCGCTCACATCGATGTGTGATTTATTTGAATGCAAGCGCAAAAGAAAATGTCTTAAAGCAGCCGTCGCTCATTCAGTCGCTGGGCTCCATTCAATAATTCACTCAAGAGACCGTCAGCTTGGGCCATTAGTTACCATTGTCATTCATTCATTAGCTGCTTCACAGTTCATTCATTCATTCATTCGTTTTGTTAGCGGATTTGTTGTCGATTTGTTGTTCTTGTTGTTGGCCCTTAGTTTGTAGTTTGTAGCTTTTGAGCACGTCTCGTTTTTTTTTGGTTTTGCTACAATTTTCAGTTTTGTTCTTTTTTTTTTTGTCGTTGCAGCTTCGAGAGACTTCTCCCATCGCCCACGTCTATCTCAAGGGCTTTTGTGTCATGCCCTGCATTGGCTTTGGTTTTGGCTCCGGGTCTAGGCAGTTGGCAGTTGCCTTTGGCTGGCTTCGCTTGTCCGATTTCATTGACATCGCCTTTGGGCCAGGTAAGCAGCCCGTCAGCCCGTTGGCCAGTCAGGGCCTGCAGTCAGCAGTAATAAACTTTTACGGGTTAAATTTAATTAGTCATTTGTCTGGCTTCCGTCGCTGCCAATATGAAAAACAAACTGAAGTATTGCAAAAATCGTTGCTCCGATTTCTTCACCCTTGACCAATGCCAAGAGTTGAACCAGCTTTGATATATCAAATTGGTTGCACTTTTAATTATGCGATTAGCTACACTTTAATTTGGTTAATGAACTTTACATCCGATTCTCAAAGGTTAGTTAAAACTTCATTAGTGTTCATCTTGAATACCATATTATGGTTTGGCCGAGTTGATATAGTTACAATAGGAACAATGGGTCAAAAAAGATACCTTGACCTCGTATGTATGCAAAATCTTATCAACATCGGGGCACAATATAATAGGAACGATTGATCGAAAATGAAGCTATTGTATGAAAAACTTTTTTGTTTATCAATATATCTTGATTTCTTATCAATATCGTACTACTATCAATCTCGCACTACTATATTATAAATTTTTATAGGAGGAATCGGTCGAAAAAAGTGTTTTTGCATGGCAAACTATTCTGTTTTCCAAAATACTTTCATCAAACATATCTTTTCATTACATAACTGCAAGCTCGCTGGAAAAATGTTAACAAGGGTATTAAATGTTCTGTTTTTTCTGTTTTTGTACACAAATGTTCTTCTCAAGCGCAATAAACCAAATATTTAAGCATTTTCTACTACGCAATATGTGTGTCCTTATGTAAGGACCATGCCATATGTTTATCTAGTAAACGAATCAAGACAATTTTTTATTACTTCCCCCCTCCCAAGTTAATTTTTCAATTTGACATCGCATGTTAAGTAACTGACACTTGGACATAATGTTGAGAATGTGAAGGAACTTAATTTAACTGGCATTTACATATGTACCCATGCATACATAAGTGTGTGTACATACACATACACATATATATGTCTAGGTGCAAAAAAAGGGTACCTCCCGTGGAGGCCACAAAAACCAACAAAGTGCGAAAAATGTGCGACGAAAAACTAAAGCGAACAAGAAATGTGAACATTGAAAATAAAAAAAAAAATGCTGGTAAAGTAAAAATGAAATGAAAAAGAGAGAAGATGCGAGAAACAAAGGAAAAAGCATTTCAATGGCCCGAAGGGTGCGGGGGTTGGAGGGGGCACTAGAGAATCGAGGCATGGGAATGGGTTGGTGTGTGAGGCAGGAGGCACAATCGTCGTCGTCGTCGTCTGTGCCCTGCACTTGGCAAATCCACCCTTGGCAGAGAGACTGTCGTGACTCGGCGACTCGACTTGGTGAAGCCGCTGGCAATTTTTTTTTTTTTTTACCACTTTTGTAAGGATTCCACTCGAAGGCTAGTCCTGGTCCTGGTCCTGCTACTGCTTCTGGGCCGGCACCGTGTCGTGACGTTTTTCTGTGTGACGCAGCGCTGCAGGCGTGCGTCAATCCTGGCCACGCCCCCAAAACCGTTGCACATATACACACAGAGGCTGGCCATATGTTGGCTGATGAAAATCAAGCATGTGCATCAAATACACACACATATACATATAAAAGCCAGTCACGAAATAAATCAATAATGGAAAAACTTTACCCCAAGACAGCGACGGAGACAGACTCCGGCAGAACCATTCGTTTGGCAAAAAGCCCTCATTATTTGATATCCCATCATGGCGAGTGCAAATTAATTGAATGCCAGCCGCAGCAGAGCGGCCGGAGATGAGATTTGTGGCGAGCACTAGACATTTTCTAGAGAAGGTTTTATCGATTGCCGTTGCACGGCACATGCTGGTCGAGATTGTGGCTGCCACCTAAAATTGTGCAACAGCAACAACAACAACAACTATGCCGGCGTGTCCTTGCCTGAGAGCCAAACAATTGTTGGCATTGAAATGGCAGCTGAATAGAGCATCAACAAATGCTTCTAATTACACTTTTATGCACTCGGCTTTTGTGAAAAGCCATTGAATACACATCAAAAGAGAAAGAGAGAGCGAGAGAGAGAGACAGAGAGATTGACGTCAAGTGCTTAGCAAATATGCATCACATAAGCCCCATTCATAATCAACTATCCGAGCTAACTTTAAAGGTCACCCAAGTAAGCGCCCATCTGCTGTGGCCTGACCTAGAAGCTATTGGATCGATATATGCAGATCTGAAAAGGTCACTTCATCTGGTTTCAAATGTTCATAAATATAAATAGTAGAATGTACTTGCTGGTATAATCATCTATCATGAAGTGCTAAAAGGTCAGTCAGCAGAAGCTGCAATTTACACTGAAAAGTAAAAGGGTTAAGGGTGAATTTTTCACTGTAGTTACCTTACGTAATGAAGGTGCAAGTTAAGATGGGGTTTGAATAGACTTATTTTTATAGATCACTGTTCAAATCCATTTGAGGGGTGTTTCCGATATTTTGCATGTATTTATGCCCGCTTGCACATACATGTGTGCACGCTTCTTTTGTATGCATGCAAACATGCATGCATGCGCACATGTTTGAATACATGTCCGGATACTTACATGCACACTAACTTACATACATGCATATATGTTCACATGTACATACATGCATATATGCACACATGTATGCACATGCACATTTGTACACATGCATATATGTACACATGTATGTAAATACACATATGTACAAATTAATGTAAATATATGTATGTACACATGTATGTAAATGTATATATGTATGCATATATGTACATACATATATGTACACATGTATGGATGTACATACATACCAATGTACACACATCCATACAAAAAAAAAAAACCAACAAAAAACGAAAAAAAAACTACACTACTAGCTAAGCATGAAAATCTGCAGCGCCTACTTGAATTCTTGAGAATCGAGGAGGAGAGCACTTGTCAGAAATTTGTTTTATTTAAATTTGCAGCACAGCAACAGTTAAGCTTGGTCTGCGTTTGGCATTAGAAATCAAGAGTTCATCACAAATGCATGCATACACTAACACACACACACTCGATACACACACACACACACACACACATACATCAACACACACAATTATACATATCGTAGAAAATACTTTTCTTTAATATAAAACTTTTATTTTATGATAATATTACGATTCGCCTTAAATTGCTATCCCTCTTTTCAAAAGTCTAATTGGCCGCATCTTTGTATACCCCAAAGAATGCCTTGGCTCTTGTCCAGGTGCTCGGTCAAGGTAACCACCGAAGAGCATCCGTGCTTATCCCCACTGCGGCAGATATATTCTGCACTCATCACGTGTCCGATGGTCTCTGTCCACATTTATTTGTGAATGAAATTGGCATTTAATTGTTGACTTGGCAGACGGCCGCCAAGAGAATAAAAAATATTTAAAAAAAATGAAAAGAAAACACCATTGGCATGCACATATTTGTTTTTGGTATTTCATATTATTTGTTATTGTCTGCTTTGCAGGCGCTGCCATGCAAAATATGAATCAGAATCTAGAAAGAGACGGTGCCTGACGAGGGAGCGAGTGAGCAGAACAAGTATACGTCGCGTTGGTCAAACGCAGCGCACAGCAATTGAATGAGTCAGTGTGCACAGTGGGCAGAGAGCTGAGAGTAGGGGGTCATAGAATGAATAACCAAAGTAAAGAATGCTGCAAATATTGTATTATGTGTAATATTAGATTATAAATAACATTTACCGACATGCCACAAATATATATTCGATACGTTAAATAATAAATCTATTTTATTAAAATGAGTTATTATGTGCATATGACTGATATCTATTTAAGAACTATTGAAAAGATCGCACGGTGTTCCCTGAAAAGAGGGCAATTCGCAAAATAATTTATTTATCTAAGCTACAAATCCATGTTTAAAAATGATTATTTAGAAGAATTTAAAATCGATTAAATTTTTTTATAATAATGAATATATATTTGTGCATTTTTCACGCACACCAGCACCACGGTACATTCTTTTCTATGTTCTAGTCTCTCATGATATTCACGTTTGTTGTTTTGTTGCTATTATTTTTTTTTCTCACTCACTCGATTTTCTTTGACTGGCCTGTCGCTTGTTTTGTTTATGTTTTCATGGCTTATTGTTTATGCAGGCAACGAGTGCGTGGTATTTGTCAAGTATTTTTCAGTATTTTCAGCATTTTCTGTTGTTTTTGGCTTATTCATTTGCATTTGTTGTCATTCTGTTTGTCAGCGGCATGAATAAAACATTCAGATACCCCAATCTTCCACCTCCCAGCCATTCACAATCACATGGACAGCAATTCGCGTGGGCGTATTTTACAGATAATAAATTTAAGAAGCGATAAAAAGCATTTGACCATAAAATTTGTAGATAAGCAAATATCAAATGAAAAGCTCATACGACCCCCCCAAACTCACCAACTAACAGACGTGTGAGTGGAGACAACAGAAGTAGCTATAGATAGGGTCTATAACAATGGCAGAGTATTTCTTTGGTTCCCTATTCAAAGTCTGGGAAAAGATAACAAAACAAATCCGTGGGTTCTTCTTTTTTCTCTGCTTTTTTGGTTAGTCTTTATAAAAAAAAAGTTGGCATTAAGCTCAATTGTTGTGACCGTTTGTAGCTATTGTGAATTGTTGCGTTGGTTTTTTGAGGTCAGTTTTTTGTAACAAGATTATTATTTTATACACATTTTTATGGTAAATTACGAGCGTCGCTTATGTGGGGGGATAAAGATAAGTTGTGGGTCTTTTGTGGTGCATCTTGTAGGAGATCTGAATATTTTATAGTATCGGGTATTCCCTGGTCCGAGGTACGCATAAAATAAATTCTCACAAACATCTTTTAAAATAAGTTTCGGATGGTACGCCAATTCTCGCATGTACTCATTAAGTTCTTTGAATATAAGTTTGAAGCAAATCGGACAAAACCTTAAAACAAACCTGATTTTGCCGTAGATACCAAATTGATATAGAGGGCATACCATGAACAAAAAGCCAATGCTCGTGAAAATCTGATAAGATTTGACCGAGTTATGGGGTGGGAAATTATGACCTATGTCTATATCCGAATCTAAGAGGTCAGATTTTGACATGAATTTCGACTAAAATTTACGTGGTCAGTTTTTAATGCCAGTTTATTCTAGAGGGAAAATTATGAACAAAAAGCCAAAGCTCGTGAAAATCTGATGAGATTTGACCGAGTTAGGGGCGGGGGAAATTTTGACCTATGTCTATATCCGAATCTAAGGGGTCAGATTTTGACATGAATTTCGACGAAAATTTACGTGGTCAGATTTGAATGCCAGTTTATTCTAGAGGGAAAACTATGAACAAAAACCCAAACCTCGTGAAAATCTGATAAGATTTGACCGAGTTATGGGGTGGGAAATTTTGACCTATGTCTATATCCGAATCTAAGGGGCAAGATTTTGACATGAATTTCGACTAAAATTTACGTGGTCAGATTTGAATAACAGTTTATTCCAGAGGGAAAACTATGAACAAAAACTCAAACCTCGTGAAAATCGGATGAGATTTGACCAAGTTATGGGGTGGGAAATTTTGACCTATGTTTATATCCGAATCTAAGAGGTCAGATTTTGACATGAATTTCGACGAAAATTTACGTTGTCAGTTTTGAATGCCAGTTTATTCTAGAGGGAAAACTATGAACAAAAACCCAAACCTCGTAAAAATCTGATAAGATTTGACCGAGTTATGGGGTGGGAAATTTTGACCTATGTCTATATCCGAATCTAAGGGGTCAGATTTTGACATGAATTTCGACGAAAATTTACGCGGTCAGATTTGAATGCCAGTTTATTCTAGAGGGAAAACTATGAACAAAAACCCAAACCTCGTGAAAATCTGATAAGATTTGACCGAGTTATGGGGTGGGAAATTTGGACCTATGCCTATATCCGAATCTAAGGGGTAAGATTTTGACATGAATTTCGACGAAAATTTACGTGGTCAGATTTGAATGCCAGTTTATTCTAGAGGGAAAATTATGAACAAAAAGCCAAAGCTCGTGCAAATCTGATAAGATTTGACCGAGTTATGGGGTGGGAAATTTTGACCTATGTCTATATCCGAATCTAAGGGGTAAGATTTTGGACATGAATTTCGACGAAAATTTACGTGGTCAGATTTGAATGCCAGTTTATTCTAGAGGGAAACTTATGAACAAAAAGCCAAAGCTCGTGAAAATCTGATGAGATTTGACCGAGTTAGGGGTGTGGGAAATTTTGACCTATGTCTATATCCGAATCTAAGGGGTAAGATTTTGACATGAATTTCGACGAAAATTTACGTAGTCAGATTTGAATGCCAGTTTATTCTAGAGGGAAAATTATGAAGAAAAGGCCAAGGTTCGTGAAAATCTGATAAGATTTGACCGAGTTATGGGGTGGGAAATTTTGACCTATGTCTATATCCGAATCTAAGGGGTAAGATTTTGACATGAATCTCGACTAAAATTCACGTGGTCAGATTTGAATGCCAGTTTATTCTAGAGGGAAAATTATGAAGAAAAGGCCAAGGTTCGTGAAAATCTGATAAGATTTGACCGAGTTATGGGGTGGGAAATTTTGACCTATGTCTATATCCGAATCTAAGGGGTAAGATTTTGACATGAATTTCGACTAAAATTTACGTGGTCAGATTTGAATGCCAGTTTATTCTAGAGGGAAAACTATGAACAAAAACTCAAACCTCGTGAAAATCGGATGAGATTTGACCGAGTTATGGGGTGGGAAATTTTGGCCTATGTCTATATCCGAATCTAAGAGGTCAGATTTTGACATGAATTTCGACTAAAATTTACGTGGTCAGTTTTGAATGCCAGTTTATTCTAGAGGGAAAATGATGAACAAAAAGCCAAAGCTCGTGAAAATCTGATGAGATTTGACCGAGTTAGGGGCGTGGGAAATTTTGACCTATGTCTATATCCGAATCTAAGGGGTCAGATTTTGACATGAATTTCGACGAAAATTTACGTGGTCAGATTTGAATGCCAGTTTATTCTAGAGGGAAAACTATGAACAACAACCCAAACCTCGTAAAAATCTGATAAGATTTGACCGAGTTATGGGGTTGGAAATTTTGACCTATGTCTATATCCGAATCTAAGGGGTAAGATTTTGACATGAATTTCGACTAAAATTTACGTAGTCAGATTTGAATGCCAGTTTATTCTAGAGGGAAAATTATGAAGAAAAAGCCAAGGTTCGTGAAAATCTGATAAGATTTGACCGAGTTATGGGGTGGGAAATTTTGACCTATGTCTATATCCGAATCTAAGGGGTAAGATTTTGACATGAATTTCGACGAAAATTTACGTGGTCAGATTTGAATGCCAGCTTATTCTAGAGGGAAAATTATGAACAAAAAGCCAAAGCTCGTGAAAATCTGATGAGATTTGACCGAGTTAGGGGCGGGGGAAATTTTGACCTATGTCTATATCCGAATCTAAGGGGTCAGATTTTGACATGAATTTCGACTAAAATTTACGTAGTCAGATTTGAATGCCAATTTATTTTAGGGGGAAAATTATGAAGAAAAAGCCAAGGTTCGTGAAAATCTGATAAGATTTGACCGAGTTATGGGGTGGGAAATTTTGACCTATGTCTATATCCGAATCTAAGGGGTAAGATTTTGACATGAATTTCGATTACAATTTACGTAGTCAGATTGGAATGCCAGATTATTCTAGAGGGAAAACTATGCATAAAACGCCAAAGCTCGTGAAAATCTGATGAGATTTGACCGCGTTATGAGAATGTCTATATAGGATATTTGAGGGTACCAAGTTTGGTTGGACTAACAAGCAAGAGGTAACCGGTTCAAATTAATTTCTAAGCAAACATTATGTGTTTTTTGAGTCTTGCATTAATCAATTCTTTATTGGCTTTAGAGCTCGAGACCTTATGTGAAAGTATCAACATATTTACCTAGTTCTTAAGAACTCGTTCTTATCAATAAGAGTACTGCCACCAGGTTAATATGAATGATAAACTCATTGTAAAGCCTCTTAATAATACTTTAATGCCGCCAAATATCTCTATCTCTTCAAATTGTTTAACTATCAGCTCGAATTGGCTACTTTTCGTGAACTAAACAGATTATTAACCTTCAAACTGATACATTCACTTACTAAACAAGCCCACTTTTGTTTTCCATAGTCACCTGTTTAAAAAAAAGTTCGTTCAACTTTTGAAAATTTTTCATAATTTTAAGCAGGTGCAAATATGTGAAAAAGGTAAGTTAAGGAAAAAATGTGCTAAACTTTCTCCCTGAGCTGAGCTTTATATATACTTTTTTTCTCTTCCAACATTTTAAACAATTTCAATGCCCAATCAATCAGTCAGTTAGTCAATTCGCACAGGCAAATACTCGTAGAAATCAAAAGTTGGTTTGTTTCTTTTTTTTTTGATTTTTCGTTGAATGAAGATCGGGCCAAGCTTTTCTTTTCGGCACGCTCGACTGAAGCTGAAAGCCGAAAAGCGAAAGAGTCCAAAAACGAACCGAGCAAAAAGCGAATAATCGAAATGCGCAAAGCAAATAGCCAGAAAATAACTTTGCCATGAAAACGAATAAATAATTCGAGAGAGAATACGGGCAAAATGGACGGGGATTGCAAAGTGCGTAATTGTACAAAATGATTGCATATTAAATTCCATATTATATAAGAGCAGGCAAACTCCGATTATATATAAAGACTTCCTGTGTGGAATTCCAGATTCTCGACTTTTAGACAATGCTCGAATTATGGCCAGTTGTGCTTAACTGAGTTGAACTTAAAAGCGAATCGTGGTTTCTAATCACAATTTTGTTGATTCACAGTTTTTTTGTTTTATTTTTTTTTTTAGCGGTTCGTCATGAGGCGCAATTAGCTGTTTAAATGGACGTTAGATGCGACGAAGCGGAAATTGTCTGGTTCCGGTTTTTGTTGTATTTTTTTTTTTGGTTACGAATTTTCCAGCCAGCCCCGTAAAAACGGGTTTTTACTTTGACGATTATGTAAAAAATGCATTAAATAAATCAAGAGTGCTCAACCCGCGAGTGCTCGACTAGGAGATACCCTGAACTTAGTGTTAAGCTGGCATTTTGTGCTGCGGCTGTGTTTCTTCTTCTTCAATTGGTCCCACCTTATAAGAGATGTGTTCTAGAATAAACCCGGTGTTTGCAGTCCGATTATTATGAAATTTTCAGCGCACAAATATGACATCCAAATTTAAATTCATACCTAAGCCCCAGACGATGTCTTTAAATAAAGGTTTCTTCAGTTTGGGCGGAAGTTATCCTAAAAGTGAAAGATTTCTATTCTGTGTATGCTATTCGAGTATACCTGCATACTAAGCTTTGTTTATTTAGAACTTATAATCTTCGAGACTATGTTTCATTGAGACGGAGATATCGAAAAAAACAGTAATATACTTGAACTTCAAAACTTATAAAGATTTCAAATTTCAAGCCTCAACAAACTTTTCTAGGCTGACAGACTCAGCCCGACTCAGCTTGTCATTCTGATCTGGCTTGCTTCCCTTTGCCTCTTCCTTTGTTACACACATTTGCCCCTAAGCATTATACCCTTTTTATCCACTTTCAGCAGCTTTAGGGTATAGATAATGAAAAATGTGCTGGCGCCGCCATTGACAGTGACACGACGTCGCAAAGTGGAAAAGCGTATATAATTATGGCAAATGGGCTGGCCAGGGGCAGGAATGGAGTGCTAAAAAAAAGATCAAAAAAAACAAAAAGCTTTCTGCCAGACAAACCCCAAAAGAGATAATCAAATTTTTATTGTACACTTTGCAATAATGCCGAATACGTATGTAATTTTTCCAAATATGATGCGAGTGCATAGATTAAATTGATTGGTAGGTGTGTGTCTCTGTGTGTTTGTGTATGTGTGTGTGTGTGTGTGTGTGCGTATCGCACACACTTTATTGTTGGTCTGTAATTACACGCTCGAGTCAAAATTGAATGCATCAAAAAAAAAAAACGGCACGCAAAGTGAAACTTTGATCTCTAAACTCAAACATCATCAACTCTGGCAACTCTGGCGGCAATTACGTTTATTGAATATGACGAAAAGCAAAAAAAAAAAAATTGTGACAGGCAGCCAACTGAAAGGGGGAGTTGCTTAAATGGCTGCTTATTGAGCTATTATAGAGTCGGTCTGGAAATCATTTATGTAATGTCTGAAAATTGTGAAATATGAAAAATAAACAAATTGGGAACTTGGGAGAGTAATAAATAATAATGAAAATAACAAACTAGCTGCAGGGTCTAGCCATAATTTGTGAGAGTATGCATTTAAAATTATTTGTATATATTATACACAAAAAATCCAAACACTTGCGTTTCTTTGTTTTCTTTCGTCACTTACTAAAAATCATATTCTTAAATAACTCGTGTGTTTATGTTTTAATTATTATGAAATGAAAATGCCTTAAAAATAACATTTAATTGTGTGTGTATATATCAATTTTGATGTTGCCAGCTCCTAAAATCGTCGAAATATGCTCTAAAACGAGGGCCTTAAATTTTATAATCTAGCCTAATTCCACTAGCAACATTTTCTACATTTTGTTAAGTATGTTGCCTGTAAGTTTACCCATAAGAAACCACATTTTTTTGCACTTTTTCACATGTTGGTATTCATTGTTAACATCAACTGACATAAGCTAATGGAATCGCCGAATGTGAAGTGAATGTAAGAAATGTTGAACAAGAAAATAATAAACTTCAACTGCATAAGTGTAGGATTCATATAGCATCTATCCCAGGCGCATTCTTTTCCAAAACAAACCGGGAATACATTTGCCAAGAAACCACATTAAAACTGAATCCGACAAGACTAATTAAACTTGACTATAACCCCAAAGCTCTTTAACGGGTTTTCTTGCCTTTGAACTTCATTTATAGATTATTTTTATGGTATGTAAATAATAGCTCTATAAATAACATATCTCTCCTTGCACTATTTTTTTTTAGTTTAATTTTTTGCAATTTTTGCAACAAAGAAATCTTATCAAAACTGTCAGCGCCAGACAAGGTGTGGTCCGGCTGACTTCAAAAGCGTATTTCGATTGCGGTTTACTGGAATATAAAAACACACACAGAAAAGGCGCATGGAATATAAAATAGGAAACATTTTCCTTTATTTTTTGTTTGCCAAGTAAATGCAAAAAGTGGAAAATTGAAAAGCAAACAGAAAACGCAAACGAATGAAACATTTAATTGTGTATATATAGATACATGTATCCATGAGATACATATATCCATGAGGTACATATATATAGCTAGCAGATACTTCATATCAACTCTTTGGTGATTCAACGTTTGACTTTGGCCGCGCGTCAATTCTGGGAAACAAGTGCAATAGCCACAGGACGGATAAGTTGGGCACAGAGACAGAGACAGAGACTGAGATCGCGAGGCACGGCGGATGTGGATGTCGTTTAAATATGGGCAGACGGCGTAAAAATTGACAGACGTCGCACAACCAAAACTGAAACCAAACAAAAAAAGAAACACACACAAAAGACAAAGTTCTGAAAGGCCTGGCGAAAATATAATAAAACGCAGAAACAAAAGGCACAAAAAAAAAAACTGAAAGTGGCGACAACGGCAACAACTCCAAATCCAATTCCATGGCCAGAGCCAACAGTTCGGTCATTAGGCGGCAATTAAATGAATTAAATTTCACATTAATTATTAAAAAAAGAAGCAAATAAAATACAAATATTAACAAAAAAAAGAATGAAGCAACAACAACACATGCAAACACACAAAGAGCTGTTCATAAAGTTAAAATTAAGTACGGCTGGCTTTTTTTTTTTCGCTGTTTGGTTTAGCTTTTTTTTCAGCTTCTTTTTTTGGGGATAATTTTCATTTCATGTTTTCACACTGGCTGACGGTTCACTGACCACGTCAGGGCACACCGGACGCCGGTCAGCTGGCAGCTGAGCGCGAGAGAGAGCGAGAGAAAGAGAGGGCGGAGGCGTTGCTCTGGCCACACTGAATGCGTGTGTGTGTGCGCAGACATTCGGCTGGCACTGTATTGTTGTGTGTTGGGGAACAGGTTTGCTTCGTTTCAAGGCGCATTTGTTATGC
The DNA here is from genome assembly GCF_030788295.1 of Drosophila virilis. Classification (NCBI taxonomy): domain Eukaryota; kingdom Metazoa; phylum Arthropoda; class Insecta; order Diptera; family Drosophilidae; genus Drosophila; species Drosophila virilis. Next base: position 5,495,742 of record NC_091545.1, read on the forward strand.
TTTTTCTTTGCAGCCAAATACACTTTGCCAATTTTCATTGGCAAACAATTTGCAGCCACTTTTTTGTAAGAATTTTTATTTTATTTGACGGGGGAGAGAAATTAAGTGAAATTTGAGTAACTTTCTTGCTTTTGTTAATTTAGTATAATCAATTTTGGACAATTAACACAAAAATCTATTCAATTATTGAGTAAATAGATCAGGTTTTTTTTTTTGCTTCTTCAAAAGTTACTTTCGATGTCTTTCGGTTTCTTCGACACATTTTTAATGGCTGCTTCTTATGGTATCAAAAACTTTCTCATAATTGAAGAAATGCCTGAATTCTTTTAAAGAAATAACGTAAGTTTAAATATGGTATTAATATTATTAACAAATATCTTTTTATTAGAGCTCAAGTTAGTCATGATCATAAACTTTAAGCCATTTGAATTCGGTTTGTTTTATAATTGTAGAAATTTGTGCACAAATTATTTGGCTCTTAGGCACAATTTGGCAAATTGTGCGGCACCTTGCGGCACTTTGCTTGTGGCCTTAAATCCAGCTGAGATTCAGCTACAAATTAAAGTCCAAGCTGAAATTCAATCAGTGCACGAATTGCCATTCGCAGTCGAGAGATTGTGGCATATGTGAGAGGTGTTTTTTATACCCTAAACTCGTTGGAAATGTGTAAAAGGTGTATATTGTTTTGTAGCAAATGTTTGTAACACACATTTCGAAGCAATCAAGTATATATATCTAGATCCGATAACTCGAAAGTTATAAGAGCTAGTTACGTCTAACTAGGTGTGTAGATTCTCGATTTGTAGAAATATATGCCATTTATGTGGATGTCACCCTTCATTCCCCACAAAATTGATTAAGTGACTTACTTCTTGAAGCTAACGTCTTGCGCTTGGGTATACACACAGTATTGAGTGGCATAATAAATCACTGAAAATCTCATAAAGATCGGACCACAAGTACCGAAGTTAATCAAGTCTATATTTTTCCAATGTATAATATAAGATGTAGTATAAGACATGGAGAAGAAGAAGCACAGCCGCTGCAATAAGAGAGTGAGAGAGAGAGAAAGAGAGAGAGCAGCCTGCGCCGTGCGTTCGCGTGTATATATGTGTGTGTGATTGTGTTCTTATAGAAGGAAGTTCGAATGTTTGTCAGAGCAGCTGGGAGCTGAATGCAGGGTATCTTCTAGTCTGGAAAACCCGACTGTGTCGCGTAAAGTATCTATAGCTGAGTATCTATAGCAGCAACAGCAGTTAAATTGTGGCCAGTTGCAGAGACAGCTGTACGTGCCGTGGCGAGAAGCGAGCAGCGAGAAACAAGCGAGAAAACTCAATTCTCAATTCTCGATTCTCGCTTCTCAATTACAGTTACAATTACGAACGTGATTTGTGCCGCAGTCGCATTGCGAGCGGCGGCTGCGGCAGGTTGCCTCATTGATGGATTTCGACGCTGCCACAAAATGCAGCTCTCTAGGCAGGCAGGGGCGGAAGAAGGAAAGGGGAGGGGAAGGGGTGCGGGGCACAGCCGCCACAGCACAAGTGCAGCTCGTGGCAGAACAGGTTTGCCAGGTTCTGGTTGGATTGTCGTGAAAGCGATTCTGTTGCATTTGAAACGTTTTGCAGATTGTTTATGTTTCATTTGCACTCGAAGTACACAAAAAAAAAACAATATATATATATATATATAATATACATAGCATATATATGTGTGCGTATATGATAAAAAACGGTTTGCTGTTGATTTTTGCACATGCTTGATGTGTGCGCGACCTTGTGGACTTGTTAACGTCCCATGGCTCGCCTGGGCGGGAGAGGCGGGTGCTTGGAGGGGGTGCAAAAAGTGCTTAAACTTAATAAACACATCAATTGCAGCAGAGTGCAGGAAGCGTACGGAGGCGGGGCAGGGGTAGGGGAATCTGCCCCACAAATGCCTATGTATATACATTTATTTATTTGTTTTGGGGGGCGGCATGAAAATATTGTGTTTAATTCGATAAAGTTTCCCCTTGCTACACACACACACACAGATCGGACGATATACATGTTTACCTACACACACACATGCACACATGTATTCTACACTTGGAGAAAATGTTAGTTTAAAAAGGGAAATTCAAACACATTTCGTTTATACATTTGTTATGATTCATACTTGCTTTGAAGTTTATTGTTTCAAAGCTGAAATAAACGAAGAAGAAAGAACAGCAAGCCGACGATTAAATACTCTTTTACGCTTTTAGATGTCTGCTTAAAGATTGTGCAGACATGTTTGGGATAGATTGAAACACGCAAAAGCTGAGTCTAGAAAAGTTATCTTGAAAAAAAAAAGAGATTTTTGGTCAAATTTCTAAAACGATTCATTCTCGAAAACTATATGATAAATATTGATAAAATTGGGCTCACATGTGAAGAGCATGGTAGAGTTTATAAATGCCAAGTTAAGTCAAGATAGCTTGAGAAACAAAAAAAAAGCTGTTCAAACAAGAACTTAACTTCTGACAAAAATGAAAGTATTTCCGATTATAGGCCAAGTACTGCAAATAGTTCTTGTCTTTGGTTAACTCGGATAAAAAAAAAAAAGACTTTGTTATCACTTCAAGAAGTTTCGACTTTATTCGAGACTTCTCAAACTTTCTCTAATCAAATTTGTGCGGAATTAAAGAACACTTTTTGATTATTTCTTCGAGTGTACTTTATTTACATAGAGCTCTTCGTGTCAATCAATCAACTGGCGTCAAAATTTATGACCTCAAACATAATCACAACAACATCGAATGTTAAATATATATATAGAGAGAGAAAAGCATTTCAAGCGCTTATTATTAGTTGACGCATTCCATGCCCTCCCATGCCCCTTGGGCCGGTAAACAAATATTCAGAGAGTTCTTTTTCGGGCTGTTTACAAATTATGTTTGCCTTTTCTATTGGCTGTCTCTGTCTTTGTGCTTTCTATTTTCTTTTTGCTTTTCGTCAGCTAATTTATGCAAACAGTTTTCAATGAGGCGCAGCGCTCGAAAGGGAACCGCATCATGAAAAGCTGAGGAGCTGAGGCGGATTGCTCTGCGTGGGCGCATGCAACGCTCCACTGGGAATGCAAAAAAAAAAAAAATAAGAAAAGAAAAGAGGCAAAGAAAGATTGGAAAATGCGCAAGAAATTACATAAATTGGAGTGCATGAAAATGTCGACGACAAAGTTATGAAATCGTTGGGCAAAGATGAAATATGGCATAGATGGGCACAGCATAGAGAAAAAGACAGATTCAAGATTAAAGAAAATAAAATAAAGAAAAATATTTAGATAAAAAAGGTATCCTTAGAACTTGAACATTTAAGAATGCGTTGCCAAGAATTGCCTAACGAAATTCTCATTTCCCCTAGTTTTATTTTCTCACACCTATTTTTATAGTTAAACCAAAAGAAAAGCTTAGCTCTACTTGTGGAAGCCAGCAAAACGTTTACGAATGTTCTCTTGAGAGAGCAAAGGCTATGAATACATAAACATATATATGTGTGTGAATAAGTGTGTGTGTGTCACGTAGGCAGCGTATGCATTAAACTCGACTCACACAACACATATTAACTATTCAATTTGGTCTTGTCTCTCAGTTGTTGATCCAATTGGAACTGTTGCAACTGGTTCAAGTGTAAACATGACAATTACTACTTATTAATATTCCCACATATGTTCGAAAACTAATGAGACTTTGCACTCACAGCTGTTAGCTTTACTTGAGGTTCTTATTGGACTGTAGGGCGCAGCAAAGTATACATAAAAAAAAAAGAACATAGGAAATGACTGGAACTGGCATTGGACTCTATAAATAACATCAAAGTGCATTGCAATGCACGAAATGCAAGGCAAGAAGGGATTTACGAGCTTGATCGAAAACAGCCCTTTGGCCCCAAAAGCAAGAAACATGCAAAGTAAGAACAACAACAACAGCAACAGCAACAAAAACAAAAATAACAATAATAATGATGACGATGAGTGGCACTTTGGAGCTGGCAAATGCCAGGAAACTGGCAACGCGACGTCGAAGTAAAAGTAAAGAAAATTATAAAAAGCAGCGACAAGAGGAAGACAAAGATACGCGGCGGCTAATAATAGAAAATGCATGAGAGTCAGTGTTAAGGCATTTGAGAAGAAACTAATTCAAAGTAACAAAAACGGAGACAACGCCTTCAACTGTGCGACGTCTCTTATTTGAATGTTAAGGTACATGTTAACTTAAAGTTAACATACTTATGTAAACTCAATATTGTCATATGTACTCACTGCAACTGTTATTTGTATGTTACGGATGATGTTAACTTAATGTTAACAGTAAACGAGAATATAAAATATGTTTACTCTCTGCTCCTGTTATTTGTGTCTTTTATTTGTATGTTAGGGCTCATGTTAACTTAATGTTTACATACTTATGTAAACGAAAGAGTGTCAAATTACTGTTATTTGTTAGCTGTTAATGCCTTGATACAGATTTACTATTGCAGCCTAGAAGCTTAAGACTTAAGAATATATATCTTTTCATTGCCAAGTAAACTGTTATACATAAGAGTATTTAACGGTTTTTTTACAAATTAGAACTGGCAGCGACCTCTGTACTGTAATTTGTATATGCTAAGTGTTCTAAACGCTTTACTAAGAAATAAATTTCCCGTTAGAAGCTCACAGTTCACATCTTGAAATAATTATATGAGTAGCATATTTAATATTAATTTGTTTTTTCATTAAAATAACAATAACAAGCGGAAGAAAATTTATATATTAGCATAATTGTAAACGAGTGGGAAAGCTGTTAGGCAAACACATTCAACTTCCACACACGCGTCACCTGTTTGCCGTGTGTCCACAAAGCACACACACACACACATACAGATCTCCTAGTAGCTGTGCGTGTAGCGTCCATTAGCCATGTGAAAAGTTCATTTGCCTCGTCTCATAATTTGCCGCTTGCATGTTGCCAGCAAAGCGTCAGCGTCCAGGCTAGGGGCCAGTAAACGGCCATTGACGCCACCCGCCTGCCGCTGCTTCTAGTCCCGGCTGCTCAGATTACGAGCGAGAGTGGGCAAAAGGGGGACCGGGTCGAGTGCGAAGCAAACACTCGGCAAACTCAAGGAGTTGTTGTTACTCACTTCGAGGCTATTTTGAGACATGGCGACGCGTCGCCAAAGTGCAAAGCAGCCACAGAAGGCCCCACCTCCTCCTTGCTCTATCTAACTCCATTTGCCTGGTCTATTCGCATTCCCATTCCCACTCCCAGCTCGGCTGCTTCTATTTGCAGCAATTGACAGCTCCACTGAAGCGGCAGTCACTTTCCCAGCGGTATCCAAAAACCATATCCAATCATATTTCTTCTACTGCTGCCACCCGAAAAGTATCTAATTACGGCGTGTCATATAACTTGGACTCTTACTCTAGTCGAATTCCACTGTGCGCCAAAGGCAACGCCTCCCACAACTGTGCAAGCTGACAGATGCACAGTGTGCTAAGGTCTATGAAATATAAAGTGAAGCCCCATTATCTATATCTATAGGTAAGCATGGCAACAGTTGGCCAGTTTGCCAAAAACAAACAAAAAGATAATTATTTTCATTTTCGATTTGAAGTGCATTCTTCCCTTTTGCTGTAAGCCTTATAACAAATTATATAATTTTGAACCAGCGAGTCTCCGAATGCTGGTCCGAGACACATACCCAAACAAAACTATAATTAAAAACTATAATTATTATCGTAGAAATCCATTTTTTTCGATTTTAGTTGCATTATTGCCTTTTTTTCTGACTAATAACAATTTTTTTTTCAATTTGAACCAGCAACTTAACGCTTGCTGGTCCGACGCTTAAATTTTGAAAGCCTTATTCCACCACTTCTGAATTTTACCTCACTTAAGATGAAATGAGTTTCTACTAAGATTTTATACTTCTAGCGCTTACAGCTTGGGCCAGACGTTGCTCATCAGTCAGTCAATCAGTCAATCAAGACAAATATGTGTTTTAATTTGTGGTTTGTCCCACTGTGCCGTGTCGTCAATTGGCAACGATGTTAGTCGCATTTGGCTTGTGTGTGTGTGTGTGCGTTTGCTTGTGATTTCATTTTGAGTTCGCGGCTGCCATTCGGTCTGGCACAGGCCCTGAGATCGACCTGGTCGCGACTGGTGACTGGCGGCTGGTGACTGCGGTTGCTGGCTTGTAATCTGTATCCCAGACACACAATTTTACAATGTAATTTTGTAATTGCAACAACAACAACAACAACAACATCGGCGACGACAATTGCATCTTCTGGGCCTGCGCTGCGGATTTTTGTATTCGATTGCAATTTGGTTGAATAATTTCGTGTGGGAAATTTTCACGAAAAAAGTTGCCATTTATGTTGTTGTTGCTCTAAACCTTAAGCCCAGCGGCTAGTATGCTGCTCACGTATAATTCGGCCAAAGTTTTATTTTATTTTTCTAAAGTTTTTTCTTTCTACTTTTGTTTACTTGCGAGCAGCTGACAACTGACAACCAGCTGATAAACAGCGCAAACGTGATAATTTTTATTTTATTTGTTTTGTTTCGATATTTAATAGCTTGATACGCAATGCCTAGCCTCTAGATATATTCCTCATTATAATCTATTTTTGTTTTTCTAAATAATTCACACATTATTTTCATGCACTTTCTTGCGTCTGTTATCAAGGTTACTGTAGAAATTAAATACTAGATATAATGTTTACTCTCTTTTTTTTTGCCTAATACTCGAATTCTGATTGGAAGCGAACAAAGCTGCGCGCCAGCTGCATATCCCGCTCGACGCGAACTGCAATCTGTGACTCAAAGCGGTCACATAATTGTGCGGGACTCTTATCAGTCGCCTCTGTTAGAGGGCTCGTAATACTCATAAAAATGATTTAAAGCTATAAATAAATAATTATAATTGCAAACAAATTGCAGTACATTAACTACAACAACAACAACAACAGCTTTATAGGAAAAGCTCATGAACTGGATTATTCCTGTTCATATGAACTACGCGCAGCAGAGATGAAGCTGAGTGCAGTCCAATTAGAATGGGTGCCAATTGGAAAGCACTTTAATTGATTACTTTTGAAGAGCTTTTGAGCAGCTTAATGAGTTGTGTGCTGGCAGGTGCCAGCTAACGGGTACTTTCCAATAAGATAATGCCAATTGTAAGCTGATTAGCCCACTATAAATCTTAATGTGCAGCCCCCCCGGCAGCGCCCACTCGTTGCGGTAGGACATAGCAACAGGAACATAAAAAAGCCATTAGAAAGGAGCACAAAATAAGGGAAAAGGGAAATGTTGCAACTTGCCAAGGCAAACAAATAACCGAATAAGGGAAAATTGTGTGTAAAGGCGAAATAAAGAAAGGAGGAGGAAGGATGTCAAATAAAATGCGTGAACGAGGAAAACAACGCAGGAAATGTCTGTCGACTAGTTTCTGCCAGTGGGAGGATGGGGGGTGGTGGTGGTGGTGGCCTTTGTTGTTCTTGTTCCTCTTTCAACCACTGTTCAGCAGCAGCAGTAGAAGGGTGCGGGTGCGGGGGCGGAGGCAGCAGCAGCAGCAGTCGAAACCGCCCTCCAGAAAAATATATTTCTGAAATTCGTTTCATTTCTTCGACTGGCGCGTGGCTCGCGTGTGTTCTGTTTGCTCTTGTAAACAAAAGCGGGCGACAGCAACAACTACAACAACAACAAGTATGAACAATGCCGGCTACAACAACAACTCTAACAACAACAACTCTAACAACAACAACAACAACAGCAAGCAAGCGCATTCCGCTCTTCTGATAAACGGAAGCAATGAAAACTAGAAATTGGCTCAATCGGAGAACACGGCCGCCCACAGAGTGCAAAAGGAGCAAGTGAGAGAGCGAGATAGAGAGAGAGCATGAGAGAGCGCTGTCAAATGATAAAATTATATACATGTATGTGTGTGTGTGTGTGCGTGTGTGTGACAGTGTATACACACAGTAAGTGCATTTGCGTGTCTGTGTTGGTGCACACACACACACACACACACAGAGACAATTGCTATACTCACCATTGTGTTCGGTAAATATGTTTAAGCCGACGCTGGGATTGCAACGGTTATCCTTGTGATTCGCATTCGAGCCGCTGCGATGCGCCGACAAGCCGCTGGAGCCGCTCGAGCCGATGCTACCGCCATGTCCCGCCGATTGGTGGGATTTGATGCGCGAGCTGCGCAATGTGGAGCCAGCGCTGAGGGCGCCAACGGAAGCGCCGCCGCTGATGCAGTGCGGCGAGCCGGATGCAACGGGACTGCTGCTGGAGACGCCGATGCAGCTAACGGTGCCGCCATGTCCGCCACCGCCGCCGCCACCCCCGCCGCTCGAATGGGAGCCGCGCTCCTTGCCCTGCTGTGCGCCCATCCTTCAATCACATGCACTATTATTTATTTATTTTTTGCACAATTTCGTTTCAGCTGCAGCTGCAATTTTTATTTGTATTTCTATATATATATTTTTTTTTTTTTTAAATATATTTTATCGCGTTCGCACTTGCTTTATTTTAATTCGCTGCTCTACACATTTTCTTTCGTGCGTCGTCGTCTCTTTTCTTTCTTTTACGAGATGCGCTCTTTCGTGCTCCACTCACACACACACACACACATACACGCACGCACGCACACGAATCGCTACTCCACTTTGCGAATTGAGAGTAGACAAAATTCAAGGATGTTGCGAAATTGCCAATCAGATTTTTCTTTCTTTCTTTCTTTCGTACGCAACAATTTGTGGCGACAATTAATATTTGGTTTGCGCTTGGCTCATTTTATATATGTATATGTATATATTTGATGTTTCATTTGTTGAGTGCGCCAGCCTGTTGTGGGGTAGTTGGAGTGGAGGGGGTCTGGCTAGGGCTTACAAACACGCCCTAAAATGCACTTTGTCTACCCGTCTTACGTCTTTTGCACTGCTGCGTCTGCGTCTCGTGCGCTGCGCTGCGCTTCTCACATATTTCGCATTTGCAGCGCCCTGCAGAAATTGTAGTTCGTTTTGTAGCTGGTTAACTGCAGCTTTCAAGTTATCAATATCTTTGCATTTTTCCAATTTACACACAAACACAAACACACACAGAAATGAACCACCCGCACGACACTGCGTTGTCGACCGACTTCAATAAAATTTTCAAGACGACTAGCTGCTAGTGTGACCATACGCGACTAGAGCATAAATAACCGAACTGCATTTGTGTGCGCGCAGCCAACATTGCGTGCGCTCCGAATTGCGCGCAGCCAACATCAAGTGCGTTGAACAAGTGCGCGCAGCCGACTTCACGTGACTCTCGAATATGTTCAATTTAAGTAATCGAACTAGTTCAGCCGTATACAACACTACACAACTCTTCGAGTCACACCGTTCAGATATTCATATATAGATAGTTCTGGAATTTGTTAGTTTTAATTACAAAATAGTCATATATATTCAGATTAAGTAAAGCATTAACAAAGCAGTCAATGTAAGTTGTTTGAATTCACATAAATGTGCCGCACGCAATATGCTACACGTTCAATGTTTGTTTCATATTTACCCCATAAAAATATAAGATGTCGGACTGGGATACGGTAACCGTTTTAAGAAAAAAGGCCCCAAAGTCTAGCCAACTGAAGACCGAATCAGCTGTGAACAATGCACGCCGCCAAGGTGTTGCCGTCGATACCCAGCAAAAATGTGAGTAAAATAAATGACGGCGGCTCTTCTAAAATTTGTCTACGGTGTCTGCGTGCTATGGACTCTGTTCGTTTGAGAGGGGGGAAAGGGGCGGCGCAGCTGCAATCAATCCCATGTGTATGGCGTGGCGTTTTGTTGTTGTTTTCGGCGGCTTAGTTGTGTCAGGAGTGTAGTATGCCTGTGTGAGTGTGTACATGTGTGTTTTTGATATAATTTCGCAACACTTGCATTTCACAACCTTTCGAAAGCTTTCCGACTACTCAACACTAATGCCGGCCATTTTAGCTCACGTCTAGAGCTGACCTACTAACTAAATACAGTGAAAGCTCCAACTAACGAACAGCTGACTCTTGCGGCCATCTGCAGCAGCCCAATTATTCAATAACAATATAGTCCTACATTTATTTTGATCAAGAAATTTAATTAGAAATTGAATATCATCAAAAATATTGATAACATAATTCGTGCTATTTTTAAACCAAACTAAATTTTATTATGTAACAAATTGATTGACTCAATTTTCATACTAAGACTGCAAACTGTAAAGTTTGCTGGTTCGGTTCACAGTTTGAACCAACGCCTCACGTTAAGGTTCATTTCGTGAACCTGTTCCTAGTTCACGTGTTGCTCACAAAATATAATATAATTTTTATTTAAACTATTTTAATTATCCGAATAAGTTAACTTTTTATGTTCAGGTTCAGGTTTAGGTTCAGCCGCTTTATCGTAAATAAATGAATGGAATTTGTGCTTCTGTTCTTGTAGCTGCTCTAGCAGGACTAAGAAGACATAAGTAAGAGTGCTCTGGTCGGGAGTAGCCGACTGGGAGATACCCTGAACCCTGTCGCACACACACACACACACACACAGGCGCATACATTTACACACACAGTCTCCTCTAGCTGCACCTCGTCCCTTGGCTCCTCACTATGAGAAATGTCTTGTTGATTTACTTCGGTATTTATTGTCCGATTTTTATGCATTTTTCAGGGCATTTTTATGGCAAACAAATTTGTGCAAATACCAAAGACGCCGCCAAAAATGAGTTTTCATAATTGTACGGGAAGGGCACAGCGGAAAGTATCTAATAAATGCACTCTTCTGGACTTGTCTTCTATACAAGCTCTTATAAGCTCAAAAAAACGGGAATTCGATAACGATTGTTAGCGATTTATCGAGCCAGTTATCGAAGATTTGAAACAGACTTGATCTGCGCGGGCAACAAGAGGAGAGAGAGAGAGAGAGAGAGAGAGAGAGAGGGAGATATCGACGTGTTCTTACAGACGAACAGACAGAGAGATGAGGTAGTTAACTTACCTGTAGATGCTGAGCATACTCCAATTCCAAACGGAGAAGTTAGCCTCCACCTAATACATTTACATAGAACAATTAAAACTTTGTCACCCAATTGAGTTCTGGGTGCGCTCACTGTATGGCATTTGGCATTGATTGGTTGCGATTTGTGATTTGGCTTATTTTTTTGATTCGATTACAGATGGTGCTGGCACCAACAAGCAGCATGTGACCACGAAGAACACTGCCAAGCTGGATCGCGAGACTGAGGAATTGCGGCACGACAAGATTCCGCTCGATGTGGGCAAACTGATTCAGCAGGGTCGCCAGGGCAAGAACATGAGCCAAAAGGACTTGGCCACGGTAACTGAAACAGCAAAACAATATCAATTATAATTGTGTGTATTTAATATGGATATTTTCCAATTGATTTTAGAAAATCTGCGAGAAACAGCAAGTGGTTACCGACTATGAAGCCGGACGCGGCATACCCAATAATTTGATACTTGGCAAAATGGAGCGTGTGCTTGGCATAAAATTACGTGGCAAGGAGCGCGGCCAACCAATAGCGCCTCCCGGTAAAAAGTGAGATGATGCTGCTGCGTCCACTGTTGTGGTCGCTCCGCCTCTAAACCATAAAAATGCCAGACACCAGCAACAACCGGAGTCTGGCGGCGGCTGGAGCACCGTCAGCAGCAGCAGGCGCAAATGAAGCACTATCCGGGAGGCTGTCGCACCAAACAAAATCGGGTTAGCAGCTAACAAAAAAAAAAAAAAAAAACCAACAAAATCACGAGGAGAATGAACGAGTTAATATCTACAACAACAACAACAACAGCAAAACAACCACAATCAATCCAAGCAAACGAAACAACAACAAAACGCATTAAATTCTTTGCCACATTTGCTTTTTCTTTTATTATAAATGCACAACCCACCACCCACCCACCCATTTATTTTGCTGACAAAAATTCAAACATTGTAATTCAATATTGGAAAACAAAAAAAAAAAAAAACAAACAAACACACACACACACACACACGCACGCACGCATACCTCAAGGGACAATGCACAAAAGGACAGACACAACAAACTGAACTCAGAAAAAGATTTATTATTAAATTGAGTCGCAAACAGCTTGAAATGTTGCGCTCATGGCTAAAATAAATTGTTTTGTTTATTAGTTTTGCTCATTTTGGCATATTTTAAAAAATATACATATTAATATATATACATATATAAATTATTGTTTTGTTTATTGAATACATCATGTTTATGCATTTAAATGAAAAAACATTGAATATATACACACACACACACACACACACACGCAAACAAAAGTTCTTTTAATCGAAAACCAATCCTAACTCTAGATAAGCGAAAATATTGCTCGAACTCTGAACCCAATCAAACTTAGGCTCATCTTGTGGTTGTTCTCATTGAAAAAATTAAAAAAAAAATAAAAAAATACATTAAATATATTTAACATTCATATGAAATATGCATGCATCATAAATACATATGCCCATGTATGTGTACTAATTTAGAGCTTAGCCGATCCTTTTTGTAATCTATCATATATTATATAATAATGCCCAGTTTCTGGGCTCTTCAAATGTGCGTTTACTTAAATACACACACACACACACGGACACACACACACACATATAAACAAGATATAAGTATTTTAGCAACATTTTCTAGTCTAGTATTACAAATTATTGCGATCTTTTGCTATTGCCACATTTTGGAGAACTAACTTCATTGCGTAAAATTTATGCAATTAAAAAAACTAAAAAAAAACACTTAAAAAATTAATAGTATATGTATACATGTATGTGTAGTAAAACATTTTCCGAAGCAAGAAAATAAATGTTTTTTTCCCCTCACACATCATTTACGTGAAATTCAAATCGGTTCCAAATAATCGAAAATCGAAATCGGAAATTAAAGAAATATATTCTTTGAATTATATATATTTGGTCAACTTTGATTTCACAGCCTCCGCTTCGAAAACTAAACAATTGTCACACACGTAAAACCTCTTTGAACTGGAGTATTATATAGCTTAGAACTCAGTTTTGAATAGTTTTTATATTAAAACTTGGCATGTGGCTTTAAGCAGAATTTTAATTTTAAGATCGGAACTAGATGGAACCTATTTGCAGACCTAGGAATAAGCGCTGAAGTAAATAAGTTTTTGGTAGAAAAGTCTAACAGGCTTCAAGGTTCGAACCCGTCGACGTTTTACACTTTCAAAGCTTTGTAATTTTTATATTCAAAACTTATACGAATAATATTTGAGGTATATTTGAGCGAACAGTGTTGCATAAGCTGTTAAGATGCGCCAGTGTAGTTTCCTTTTGGTTAATTAACCGTTTTTAAGCATTTAAAAGAGACATTTTGGTATTTAATCAAAAACTAATCTAATTGTCTCATTAAAATTTCTGATTCAGCCGTTGCGCAGGGCAAGTTTAAATTCTAATTGGAGCACTAGTGGGATATGTTATTCAGCTGTTATACATTACCCTAAGCGCTGTTAAAATTTCCCTTACAGCAGCGCGCACATAAAATGTAAGCATGAGACAAAGCTGACAGACGGATTTATGTTAACTGGCTTTTTTCTGTACATGTTAAGATTCCAATTGAAATAATAATGAATACTGTAACTTACTGTAACTGTTAAAATTCCCCTTCCTTTACCATAGAATGTTAGCATGAATCAAAGCTGACTCAACACAGACGGATTTATGTTAACTGGCTTAGTTCTGTGCATGTTAAGATTCCAATTGAAATAATAATGAATACTGTAACTTACCTGTTACAATTCACGTACAGCGCCTTTATACATCACAGGGTGTTTCTAGTTAGTTGAAAATGGAGCACAATAAAACAAAACACATTTCCGTTTCCTTTTTCCTTTGTTACATTTTATTTATCCGTTGTTTTTCTTAGCTTTTCATCAATTCTCTTTACTTTCTTTACTATATTACCCGACAAAAAATTCAATTTGTTCGCTTAATTTTCTTTTGTTGTTATCTTGTTGAATTTCGTTCACATTTTGACTGGCTCGCAGAATTACGCATGCGCAATCCGCTACGCTGCAGCTTTCTCATTACTCTCATTCTCTCTCTCTCTCCCTCTCTCTCTCTCTTTTGTTGTGTGTGTGTGTGTGTCTCTTTATCGATTTATCATGATCATGCATCGTTTAGACTAAATTAACTTTTCAAGTAGGACTTTTTGTTTGCTGTTAAACGCTTCTGCTTACAAATATAAATATATAATTTAAACATTTGCTTTGTTTTCTTTGTTTACGTTTATCGAGGACTGTTTGCTGCTGCTTTTTCTTCTTCGCTTTCTCTCTAATTTTTGTTTCTTGTTTTACTTTCTCACGTTTTCTGCTCGCTGTTAGAAACTTTGTTCTGGATCATAAAAATTTCAAAAAATAAAAAATCCAAACTAATTGCACGCCCCTGCACGTTTTATCAAAATTAGTTATTGAATACAGTTTTTTGTTTGTTTTGCTTTGTTTTGTTTTGGTTTTTACTTTACAATAACAATTTGCGCTTTAAATTGAACAAGTTGGGCAACTAATCTATTTTCCCCATTTTTCTTTTTCGCTTCATTCATATTTCGAGTAGAAATCAGTTTCAGCTACATAAAAAAAATACCAAAGAAAATACCAAAAAAATGCGCATTTGCCAACACAGGTTATATATATGTGTATATATATTGTGTATAGGTATATATATATATATATATATAAATATATATATGTGGGTAAGTATTCGTAGGGATAACTGAGCGGCGGTCTGAACTCAATTTGAGAATGTTTCTATATATATATGTATATTATATTTTTCGTAATTTCCTTTTACAGTTAAAAAACAAATGAAAACTAGAGAACTTTTGGCTTAAACTGCAATATCAAAAGAAAAAAAAAATAAACGCTATATATAGCATATATAGGCAGAGGAAAAGGTTTTTACATTCCATAGCTAACTTTTTACAAAAACATTCATCGGAATTGGGCTGCGCTTCGAATTTCGATTTCATTATGTACATGACGTTATATAAACATATATTTCTGGAAATTTATATATATATATATATATATATATATTTATGTGTTTGTTTTAGTAAGCCAGCCGCCTGGTAAAACTCTACGCTTAATATTAAATTTATCGAACGCCCCTCGTGTGCGCCTGCTGTCTCGCTCTAACTGTTTGTGTCGGCCCTTTTTAAAATTAAAAAACAACTTTTACACCTCGGTACTGCATAAATAAATGTCCTTAGCCTTTAGTTGGTTGGTGACGGGGGAGTGTGAAGGGGGGGTTAGGTTTGGGGGGGGCGCTTATAGTGTGGCTCTACTGCGCCTTAGCCTTGCGCATATAGGCAGCCTGTGCATCCTCGCCAACATATTTGCCGGACAGACTGGAATCGGCAACGGATGCCGTCGGGCCATCGGCCAGCTTGGCGGTATTCTGGGCAACCAGGGAGGCGGCCATGCGACGGCTCTTGTGTCCGCCGGGCGACAGGTACGCCTTGTAGAAGAAGCGCGCGAACAGCACAAAATAGCTGAAGTACATGGCGATCGATAGATTGATGTTGCGCTGCGATATATTGCACGATTGGGTGCCGTGCGTCTTCAGGAATCCGTTTGCCCACACATTAATTGCACAGCCAATTATCATTTGTGTCAGCTGCAGCGACGTGATGATCATCGAGATGAATCGCGGCGGATTGAATCGGGCCGCCTTCAGTGCATAATAGCTGTACATCACCGAATGCACACAGTAGTTCATCACAATGAACCAGCGTGCGGAACTAGTGTATTCCGTATAGCTGAACCACGAGTAGATTAGCACCGTAATGTGATGATACCAGTGCAGGAAGATTAGCGGCTGTTTGCGCAACACTATGAATATCGTATCGCCCAGTTCGGGCAGTTTGCTCAGCACAAAGAGCCAGGTCCAGAAGCCGCACACGCGATCTTGTTCAATGTAGCTACAGGCGGTCGGTTGAGACAGAGCGTGGAGGGAGAGATTGTGCAAAATCAGGTTTTATTATTATTGGCACTGCCGCTTTGACCTTGCGAAAATATTCCAATCTCACCTGGGCACACAGACCGAATGGAATAGCCCGTAATGACGCAGCACGTGCAACAGTTCCGGCGCGGTGCGAGCGGCGCCCATTATGCTGAACATCGCCAGCAGCGTGTTCCATATGATCAGCGGTCCACGTAACTGAAATCTGTAAAGATAACACAAGACGTTTAGGCATTAGTTAAGGCAGTTTACAGCATGGGCAAGAAAAGCTTTAAGATCTAAGACTTATGTTCTTTATTATCCATCTATCAATCTGTCTAATTATCGATATATGATCGAAGTATAAAGTTATCGTAATATCCATTTATCGATATAATTATCAATATAGCCAATTACTGATATAACCAATTATCGATATATACATTTATCGCTCTGTCGAATTATCGATATACCCAAATATTGTTATATCAAATTATCGATAAATTTATCTTATTATCGATACATTAATTTATCAATATATCCAATTATCGATATTTTCAATTATTGATATACCGAATTATTAATATATTAGTATAGTAATATCCAATTATCGTTATATCCGATTATCGATATATCCAATTATCGATATATCCAATTTTCAATCTAGCTTCATGATTTTTTATATAGTTTCATATTATTTCTATATGTTAGAGAACTGAAGATCGAAAAGACAGTGCCCGACAGTATAAATCATGCCATAGGAATTTTAAGTCAAAAATCCTAGCACAATCTCATCAATATCCGCTTGCTATATCATAATACACTTGTCGTAGAAGCTTTATGGAATGTTTTTTCTTGTCAAACTTTGCATATTAAATATTTCCCGACATTGGAAACATCCCTAGGAAATTGTCTGTTTTAAAAATGGAACCTAACTGCACAGACGACATCTGAAATATTCTCGAATTGCAAGTCTCGTTCTCGAGTCGCTTTGTCTGGGAGCTTCGTCATAGATTGGCTTGGTTTTATTTTTCAGACTGTTTATGAATATGCAAATTTGCATTGCATAAACCAAAGATCAACAAACTTTAAAGTTAGTTAAGGGCGGGGTGCTTAGCAGGGGCGGGGCTGACGTCAAAGTTTAAGTGTTTTTTAAAAAATCGAGAAACAACAAAAACAATGCCAAAATGATTTGTCAGTCAGTCAAAGGCAATCGCATTGACACTTCATCGAGTGTTTATCATTAGCTAGAGATCAAGTTTATTTTGCTCGACTCGAGTCTCCAATTTAGTGTTAAGCCTCAAGGCCCCTACACACACACACACACACACACACACACATATATATATATGCCCATATATTAATTACCTATGTCAGGCTAATCGTTTGGGATTGACACGCAGCCTGCTGATGACACAAGATTCTCAATTCAGTTATCAGATCACTCGCTGCGTTGCCAAT
This sequence comes from Drosophila virilis, assembly GCF_030788295.1. Classification (NCBI taxonomy): domain Eukaryota; kingdom Metazoa; phylum Arthropoda; class Insecta; order Diptera; family Drosophilidae; genus Drosophila; species Drosophila virilis. The sequence continues at coordinate 5,513,229 of NC_091545.1, forward strand.
ATTATTTGAGAATCGACAAAAGTCTAGAATATTGCGCAATTTAGGCGTTACGATCGGATCATAATTCCCGCTGAATACCCTTCACGAAGGACAAGCTACACAGATTAGAGGCTGGCTTTCATTTAGAAACATAAATGTGAATTAATGATCAATATTAACTGATCTGCATGATCATGCTGAGAATTGATCAATGCAGATGCTGATGCTGATATGGAAGCAGCTTTTAACGGTTATATATTCTGATCTGCAAGATAATTCGAAGATCCCTTCAGACAGATCATGAATCAAAGCTGCGACTGCACATCCTTGAAGAGCTTTATAGGCAGAAACTGATCCTCATAATCTAAAGTTAAGACTCTGATCGATGGGGTAGATCTAGCTGATCCTCTTGTTAAGATTTTAATTGTAAGACTAAAATATAAGGGAACTTATCGTTAGAAATAAAGGCAGCTGGTATTGATCCTCTCGATCATTATGTATAGAAATATAATACTTGATCTAGCAGATTTCTTCTCTATCGATCAATTTCCTAACGCAAGACTCTTCCTAGTTCCGAGCTGTATAGAAATATGCTAGATCAAGTATTATATTCCTAGTTCCTAGATCGATAGATAGGAATCACCTATCATTGTGTCTTTTGCTTGATCTTGAAACTTTCTATAGAGATCTTCGCTTGTAAGCATTAAACGTTGACGACCAGAAGAACCAGCTGTCATTATTCTGATCCTCCTGATCAATGTGTGGTTTTATATCTTGATCATGCAGATGTCCATAGAGATCTTAGGGATCATATCTTCCGATTACTTGATCTGGAAAAATTCTAATTGGCTTCCAAATCTTAAGATGTACTAATAAATCCCAATTAGACGATCCATTTATTAATGTAGGGAAATCAGGATTACGATCTATAGAATTGTATATGTATCTGAGGCACGTGCTGTAAATGGCAAGGCATAGTAATTTATGTTTTTATAACAATCAATTCAATTTCTTTTACGTTAAACTTGCCCGGACTGAGAACATGTTTTGCATTTCCAATGAGCTCTGAACTGTTTTATTTGCTATGCGTTTTTAATGTGTGATCTGTATATTTCTTGAGCAACGCGTAAATGCGTCGACATGTAAAGTGTATGACTCAAGGGCGTGCCGGGTCTGACTGGGAAATGACTAAGTCAATTAATCGGCTAAAGATTAAAATTAAATATTAGACGGGAGTGTGCAACGAGCAAATACCCTGTAACATTGCCTCCAGTTGCCAATAGTATTATTTGTACTTATTAAGTAGCTTTTGCTGTGCTCTATTGTTTCTCCTCTAGAATCAACCCTATGAAAAATGCTTTCGTAACTAACTTAACTTCGGTCTCCATTGTCCGATCTTTATGAAACTTTCAGGGAATTAATATGGCAGCCAAATGTGCGTTAATACTCAAGACCAAGAGCTTAGCTTCTAAAAATTGTTATTTGTACATTTTAAAGGGAAAGGATTAAAGCTATCCAAAAAGTAAGATGTTCTTAATATGTGTGTAATATACGCGCATCGAATGCGGATTCTTGAGTTCTTGTAAGTTATCAGGAGCAACTTTATGGGTTCGGACAAGCCTCTCCCGGCTTCTTACATAACATTCGCTCAACTTGCTTTTTCAAACCATTTTCTATGGATTTGACAATAAAATAAAGAATAATCCATATCAGTCAACGACTCAGCCAGCTGCTCATCATATCGCTCGCATTTCGTCAAATGCAATAAAAATACAAGTTCAATAAATATTTCTTGCAATAGTCTTGACAAAAAAAAAATAAATAATTAATAACAAAGTGGGAACCTTATCACGCCAGAATTAGTCATAAAAATCACTATATAATGTCTGGCTAAAAAAAAAAAAAGCCGATAACCGATGACGGTGTACGCGGAATGTGGCGTGTTAAATGTTTATTCATATATGTATAATCAGCAGAAAATAAGACAGCTTGACTTGTTGGGTCGAAAGATGGCACAAGCTTTTGGGTCGTAGAAGAAAAAAGTGAATGCAAATTGAAAGGCCCCTGCATTAATATGCAGACATACAACAATAGATAAATAGCCAAACACATCTATACAGCAAGTGCATAAAGCTTAGCAAAATAGATCAACTATCATAAATTTCCCCAGAAGTTGACAAATTGTTTTTTGTTTTACCGTTCAAAGTCTACAGAAAATGTCAATTTTGCGTACAGTTTATGGCTTGGGCTTAAGTTTATAACAGTACTTGTGTTATCGATAACATTAATTAGAGATTTTGCTCAAGCATTACTCAACACTAATAAGTATTATTACTGTCGCGGGGCATCAGAAACAATCATAGCTGCTGCGTTTCGGATTAATTGAGGCGTGAAAAAAATGTTGCTTGATATGCATGATTTCCAGACATTGTCTATATAGTATATATATTATATATACATATCGTAGTGCTAAAATTGTCAGAGTTAAGAGAGCTCGTAGACATAGACACGAGGCGCACATGCCTAATGGACAATTAGGCTGCGTATGCTGCTCGCTGTTCGCCGCTTTTATTTCAAGTGGAAACGTTTAATTCGCAACTATGTTAAATCTAGATGCTGCAGCAATTTAGCGGCAAGCAGAAACGAGAAAAACAATTTGTTTTTATTTAAACGAATCAAGCAAAGGCGCGTTGTAAGCAGCCGCATTAAACGACTCGACACGTCGATGCGCTGCTGTTGGGAATTTTAACGTTTTACAACCCTTAAAATTCACAAACGGTTCTGACGCAACGCACAAGACTCGCGCGTTGGCCACACTATACAAATCGTGCCAAAACATTATGAGTAAGGAAAACCAATAGGCCTTGCTAATCGCTTGGCAGTTTGGCTTCTAGGCAGAGGGACAACCGTTCCTTGAAGCTCAATTTTTGCTAGGGCACAGGTCGTCCCCGGCGCAAATGCGTAGCGGCGGACCGGCGCCTACTTTGTGTCCGGTTTGCTGCTGTGGCATTTTGGGTGAAGCGATCTGCCCGTTAAGTGATGCTTGCAGAGGGGGGGAGGAGAGCCTAAATTCCAATTAAAGTTTCACTTTGATGCGTTTAGGGGGAGGGGTGCGCAGCAAATATGCGAAAATTGCATAAGCAGCAAGAGTAACGAATGAGAGCGAGCTGGCCAAAGCGCTCTCTTGCTTTTCTGGACAGTGAGCGAAATGGAGAGAGAGCAGCAGACAAGTTGGGCACTAAACCAGATTTTGCAATACTGGACTTTTTAACGAGATTATGCAAGCTGTAAACAAATAAAAAGTGAGAGAGCAAAAGAGAGCGCAAACGTTTGATGAACCAAAACAATATCAAATGCTTGGGCCAGTTGAGTTTTTTTTTTTTCTGTTTTCTTTTTTTGGGACTTGATTTATGCAGTTCCAAAAACACATATACACAAATACATGTGTAGCTTTTTATTGTAAATATGTGTATAATAAATAAGCATGTCTGCTGTTTATGGCTGCTTTGCACTTTTGTTTCGTTTGCCTTTGGGCCACAAATTCGCAACATTGTCTCGCTGTTGACGGCATTTCCATTTTTTGGCTTTGTTGTGTTTCTCTCATTTTAATTTGGCCAACATTTTGTTATTGTATTGCAACACATTTGCGGTTTCCCTGTTTTATAGTTACTGTCAATTTAGTTGCTGTTTTTTTTTTTTTCTTTTTTGCATTCATTTTTAATTTGTTTATACATAATTATTATGCCCGTCTGAATAAAATTGCATATGAGATGACCCATTGACCAACATAATTTTTCGCTTAGCGTTATGTAATTATTTCACGGCCAGAGTTAAATGATAGCATTAATCTCTAACTTTTTGGGATTTTTGTTAACATTTCCAAACCCTCATTAATTTATTGCCATTTAATTACACTTGAGCTATTTTAGGTACTGATTTTATAAGCACTTTGGCAACAGGTGTGTGGCAAACAGGTGTTTCTTATTTTTTTTTTTTTAGATTAAAATTCAAGTAATTTCCATTAAAATTCTGTCTAGCCTAAGATTGTGATTAAGCCGTCTTATCTCAGTGCTGCCGCTTTGGCTATATTTTTGTTTAGCTTAATTTGGCTATTTTTAGATGTTAAGCTATTTTTTGGCACCCTAATGTCAAAAAATCGTGTGCAATGAGCGCTAATAAATCTAATTAGGCTAGTTTTGGTATTTTAGTATTTTAGTACTTTGGTTTTAGTTATTTCTTTAAAGCGACATTTGGCAACACTGCTTATCCAATCCTTCAGTTTTTGCCCAGCATCGTAATTGTGTGCACTTGTAAATAGTTTCTGCTGCTCATAACCGTCTTTGCATACAAGAAGAAACGAGAGAGAGAGAGAGAGAGAGAGAGCGAGGAAGAGAGAGAGCTTCCAAAATGCGACGCATATGCAGCGCATTCTGTGAAATATTTAAAGGTCAGCAATGCGCAAAATTCGTAGAATGACCGAAATGCGAGCAGGTGAAGCAGCAGTAACCAAAAAGGTAAACAAGGTGAATTTATGCCGAAAGTAAAAGTGTAAAAATGTGGCGTGATGGCGTTGACGATCGCGCAGATGCTGCAAATAAGGAGAGCGTGAGAGGCGAAGGGGGAGCAGAAAAGAGAGAGAGAGAAAGAGAGCAGAGTGCGTAGGCTCAGCTCGCGATGCAGACGCAGGTAGACAGAATCGAATTTCTGCTTTGATTACATTTCGGGCTACTGTTGTTGTTGTTGTCGTAAATATTTGAATGACTCACTTTAGTAAGATGCTCTCTCCCTCTCACCCCCTCTCTCTGGCACAAAGTTGTCACAGCTAACGGTTTTTTCTTGTGCCAACCTTTAAAGTTTCACTTTTTCTCATAGCATCTGAATTTATTGCCGCGCGCGCATAATAAAATCGAAATATACATATGCATGTGTGTGTATGTATGCGTGTGTGTGTGTGTGTATGTAACAGTTATTGTTGATGTTGCTTGCAAGTGCTTTGCGGTAATTATTTTGCAGACACGCCCACTCGACACGTTATGTCATGTCGCACAATTATTTATTATTTATTTACCACTAGATGAGCTGGGCGGCCTTAGGGCGAGAGCTTTCATTAAAATTCATACAACATGCAATTATTTGCAAGCTCAGGACACTGTGCGTGAGGAAAATTTCAGTTACTTGCGTGCTGAGCACACATAAAAGGACTCTCTTTTTTTTCCGTGCTTGGTTAAGTGGGGTTAGAGCTTAAGAGAGGGTATTTATAGGGCAGGCACGCATGTACTTTGTAATTTAACACACACACATGCACACAAACAACTGTTATTGTTTAGTTATTATGTGGGCTGGCACAAAAATAAACCAATTTTCTACAGTGGCTCAGTCAGAATTACTCAGCGTTCTTAAAATGGAAAACTGTTTTTTACCTGTCAAGGTCAGGTGTTGCTTTTTTTTCAACTTCAGTTTTCCAAACATTTTTATTAAGGTTTCTTTTAAATTTCCGTCAATTGCTTTGAACTAAACGAAAACATCCATTTTCCACTCTTGACGGCGGAACTATAGAGTTCCGTTGACTAAAACTTGGTCGATTCTAATTGGAATATCAATGCACAGTCTTAATTTGTACTGACTGGAAAAATGAGCTTACATTCAGATAATCAAATGAGATCTTTTGGTTGTCAACTTACAAATATCACGTAATATGTTAGGCGGCAGTTAATTAACTCATTGTAATTCAAATGGAATTAACATAGTTAAATTTAACAAATACTAGACTTGCTGTATTTTAAGTATGCCTGGATCCGTATATGGTCATAAACTTTTGCTACACGCTGTCACACACACACACACACACAGCTCTCTCTATGTAGAGAAGAAGCATATCTATCTGTATGTGTGTGATGATGCTTTCCACCCACACACACACACACACACACACACACACACACATACACACAGACAGGCTGTATGTTCTGTATGCTTCTAGATTCTGTGCCCCCATCATTCATATACGGAGAAGCTCACGCAACACGCGCCGAGGCCGCAGTACACAGAGCAACAAAATATTTGCACAGCTCTCGTGTGCGTTTCAGATTTTGTGTTTTCCTTTTATGGTAATTACAATGTTTGCATAACTATTTCGTATACCCTAAAAATGGTTAAATAAGGGTATAATAATTTTTATGAATGACTTGAAATTTGAAATATCTTTATGCGCATATTGCAAATACATAATTAACTTTTATTTTTATTTTTTTCGATATCTCCTATTTTCACAATATTTAATTTAAAAACATGTTTTTTAGGCGGAACTCGGAAATTATAGAAGCTGTTTACACCAAACTTGGTATGTAGTTTTTTGTATGGTAAATAGATTTAGTAGCATGAATAATTCCATATAGATCGGACAAGGAAGACCGATTTTAATCAGGATTTTGGGGCACACTCTCTATATAAAAGAACCTTGAATGCTTGGGGCTGGGTATCTCTAAGTCGGTCACTCTCGACCACAGCACTCTTATTTATTTTATTTATTATTGTTGCGTTTCGCTTGCGGCTGTGTCTGCGGCTGGCAATGCCAATTAGCCTTTCATGTTGGCCAGTGTAAGCGTGCAGCAATGTTGCCATGTGGTAATTGAATGTCCTGCGCTTTGTAAAACCCCAACAACGCCCCACTGCCAGCTGTTGCCAAGCAGCAGGAGACACACCCACTTCTGGCATGTTCTTGTTGTGCCACACACACACGTCCGGTGAGAGGGGAGCGGGGGAGAGGGATTTACATCTACTATATATGTAATTTGAATGGTCGTGCTTGGTGCAGCGAAATGTGGGGTTAACCTGGTGCCGTATTTAAATGACTTTGAATTGACTCTCCAAGTGGAAAACGAGTGTTAAAATATGTAAATGCAGCTAAACCATGTTTACTCGAATAGGGGGAATACACCAAGGTTACCGAAAGTAGATAAAGTTTAAATACAATTTGAATAAAATGAGGTAAATATCAACGAAATTAGAATATGAAAATAATGGTTAATTAATTTTAATAATATTTAATTGAACAAATCTAAAAAAAGATAAGTTCAAAAGAGAAAAAAAAAACTGTTGAAGCTGGCAAAAATTTAAAAAATAACAGACATCCTTAGTTCAGATATCGATTCTAATTGAAATTCAATTAAATAAATTAAAATGATATTTAAAAATTATTTAAAGTTTGGAATAGATAAGTTCAAGGGAGAAGAAAGTGTAAAATATGCACAATAATGCACACATTTTAGAGCTTCTCTAAAGAATTTAACTTTAGGATTTGTTTACAATTGTAATTCAGGAAGTGAATAATTGTTTATAAGAGTCTTTCAAGCATTACATATACTATTTAAGTACAGTAAACACTCGGTCGTAGACAACATTGCAAATTGCGACAAAATCACGTTAAAAAGATGAACTTAATATATTTATTTAAAAAAAAAACAAAAGAAAAAATACTTCAAAACAAGTTTCTGTCTGTTATCATTTGCGAGCGTTTACTGTAGGGGTACATTTTTTTAAAACCTGTGATCGAATTACTATATATAATTTACCCCCATCGTGAATCATGGTAAATGATATCATAAACAATTACGACAGCCAGTTTAATGTTGCTTTTTATTTTTGTCGCAATTTTTTATTTTGCCGGCCCCGAAAGTTGTGTTGAATTCCCCTGATAAGAGAGAGCGCGTTCCACAAGCGGGCGACACGGCGCGGCCCAGCAAATGGGCGGCCCGGGCTGATAACAGGCGCGATGTGCGCGCGTCTCCCCAATATATATATAAATATATGTATATATATATATGTATGTACTTGATCAGAATACCCGGCGTCGAGCGGCTCAGGAGAGATAATGTTGAAAATGCACATGTTTTTTTGTTGCACGTTTGACCTTGGAATTGTCTGCTGAGTTTGAACCAGCGACTTGCTGTTTACTAGTTCAACGCTCGAATATCTAGGCTACACAAAACTTCATATTTAGAACTAGTTTATGATCTAAAGGAATGTTTCTTTAACAATTTAGATTCTTAACGTTTTGTAGAAAGTAGAGCCCATTTTGGGCTGAAATCAAAATCAGAAACCGCAAACGAAAGGCAAATCAGGTGAAAAGTCGCTTGGCTGGGCCAAAGGTTAAAGCTGTAACGTGATAAAAACGAATAATAAAAAGCAAGTGCAGATGATCTCAGAGCGTATTTAATTCCCCCTATTTTTTTTTTTTTATCTTTTGTGTGTTAACCCTTTGCTGACGCAGATCGTTTTGACAGTCCCAGTCCCACGGGCGCGGACGAGGGCGAGTGCGCCTCTGCCCCCACACCAAACCCGGAGTTGACACCTTTCTCAGTACCAAGTCCGCGTGTGTCCATGTGTGTAAATATTGAAACGGCATTTAAAGTGTAAAGCAACAACAACAACAACGACTTTGTATGTATTTACTTATTTTTTTTTTTTTGGAAAAGCCGCAATGCTGTCACCGCTTCAGATCTGGGCGTAGAGCCAAGCCCCTTTTGGGCGGAATCATTGGATTCGGCAATCAAATAGAAGCGTGTAGTCTGTCTCAAGTTGTTTCGAGCGACACGCTTCAGCTTATTATTATATAAGACATTTGATTAAAGTGCGTCAACATAGTTTTTTTTTTTATTTTATTTTTTTCGTTCGGAAGAATTGATGGGCCGTGTGTAATGAGTCGTTGTCGACTTGAAAATTGTGTAATGGCAGACGAAACGATTGCGATAAGAAAGTGTATTAAACGGAGGGCGAATCGAAATTGCAGTAGTTTCTGACAAAAAACGAAACATTTTCAAAGCAATTAAAGATTTCTAGTTTTATTTTAATGGCATAATTAATCTATTTATAAGGAATTATGTGGAAAAAAACCTATGTATATATGAACATCTGGATGTCTAATTTATAGAGCTCAAGAGCTGGAAGGTCACATTTCAGGTCACTTTTGTGCAATTACACCAAGAAGCGTGAGAAACAGGTGAAATACGCATTTAATATTCCACTTCTTTGGGTGAAAAATGAGTGGAAGACAAGTTTAGCAACTTTGCGAACTTAATATTTAAAAAAAATACTCCAAAATGCACTTGTCTGTGTGAAAAATGGGTGGAAATTGAAGAGTTATGTATTTTTTTAGAAAAAAAAAACGAACAAAAATTATGCATATATGGATTTCCAATATATAGAACTCGACAACAGCCAAGTTTCACTCAAAAGAAATTGCTTTGAATTATTTTTTCACTTCTATTCCACAACTCTAGGTGAAAAAGGTGTGGAAATTGAAGTGAAACACTATATACTATATAAAAAATTGCCCACTAAAGTTGATTGCATTTCATTTGTTATAGAAAACGAGATTGATTTAATGCACATCTCATGGTATGCCTAGATATGGATGTCATGTCACCAAACAATTCACGCAGGCAAAGCCAAAGACAATTAGACAGCTTCAATTGCATAAACGCAAACACAACTCACTGTGCAAAATGCGAGGGGACAGCTTTGAAAATTTGACAAAATTGCAACAATTTTCCATCTTTTTTTTTTTGGGTCATTTGGACATGCAACGCGTTTTGTTTGTGTGGATTGCTGAAACTCTGATTGTGAACGTGATCAGGCCCTATCTAGGCGTAATAGGCCATGTGGATTGCTTATAATTTTCTTCAATTAGGGCGTGGCAATGGGAATTTCTAATGAGCGAGAGACTAACGGCAGCTGAAGATTAACAGGCAATCGACAAAGTGAAACTAATTATTTGTTACGTATACGTAATATCGTGTAGAGCCAAACAGCTGTACGGGATTCCATTGAAATTGCACACATGAAAGTGTGCATAAACATCCCATCTAGTACTTATGACATATATATATATATATACATTTATTTATTTATTATTTCTATGCATAAGCGTTTGCAGCAAAGTTCTGGAAGCATTTGCCGTGGCTCTTTGTTCGATTTGTTTGAATTGAGCGTGGGCCTGGGCCTCGGAAATGGAATTCTGGTTAAGCTGCTTGATTATTATTATTATTATTATTAATATGTTAAGCCAAATGTAGCTACTGCATATTACGGCATTATAATAATATAATCTGCATATGGCCAGGCAGATAACTTTTATTAGCAGCTAAGCATTGGGCGCCAAAGCCCACCTGGTCAAAGTTCAAAAGCAAAACGTGTGTACTTTGTGTCCAGAGATAACAACTCATACGAATTTATCAATTATCGGTATTAAATTGACTTGACAACGAACTTGATGCATTTATTAAAGTTAGAGGCATTTAATTATATTTATGACTTGAAGAAATTAGTCGGCTTCACAAGGCAGCACAAGTTTCGCTGGCAGCAGGCGTTGAACCGTCTAGGCAGTTCGACGCTACGCCGCCTCATAATGTCATGTTTGCAACTATTCTTAAGTTTCTTTCATTCAGTATCTCGTTTCAAGAAAATTAACGATTCATTAAAGATTCATTCATATAATGAATATATTTAAAACATTTAACGCTATTCCCTTTCTGCAAGACATAAAATCAATATGTCCATTATAAAGGTGATTTGATGTCCGTGAATTTAAATTGTAGTGGAAATTGTGGGAGGCTCCACAATAAGCAAATGAGGCACACGGCACGCGCCTCAAATTGTTGGAGCTTAGGAAAAACAACAAGCGGCATTTGGGCGCGACAATGGGGCAGCTGAAGGGGGCTGCAGGCTCTCGAGTCTTGGCATATTTTTGTTGCAAACAAATGGACAGACTTTTGACCCATGCCAGCTTTCAGTTTAAATTCCAAAGGAGATACCAAAATGGCCAAAGAGAGCGCAAAAGTTAGTTTAAACAGAAAATGAACGAATTCAGAATTATGCAATGCAAGTCAAGAGCTCTCAATTTGCTACAGTGAAGTCTCAACTAACGAACAACTCGCTTTGGAGGACATATTCCTGAACGTACCTTTATTTAGCAACAGTGAAAGCTCTATAGACGAACAGCTCTCTTTCTAGGGCATCTTTTCGACTGTAATTCTATTTAGCTACAGTGAACTCTCTTTTAACGAACAACTCTCTTTGTAGGGCCTATTATTGACTGTACTTCTATTTAGCTACAGTGAGAGCTCTATAAACGGAAAGCCTTCTTTGTAGGACATCTTTTTGACTGTAATTCTATTTAGCTACAGTGAAAGCTCTATAAACAAACAGCTCTTTTGGTAGGACATCTTTTTGACTGTAATTCAATCTAGCTACAGTGAAGTCTCTTTCAATAAACAACTTTCTTTGTAGGGCCTATTCTTGACTGTACTTCTATTTAGCTACAGTGAAAGCTCTATAAACGAACAGCTCTTTTGGTAGGATATCTTTTTGACTGTAATTCTATTTAGCTACAGTGAAGTCTCTTTCAACGAACAACTCTCTTTGTATGGCCCATTCTTGACTGTACTTTTGCTGCTACTTTTACTTATTGTATGGAGCTACCCTAGCGAGTTTTTACTGTACATGTACACATATGCTACGGTAAACATAAACTCACCTCGGCCGATTTTGCATAAAGTGCTGTCCACCGAATATGACCAGCATGTAAATGCCGCAATAGTAGAACACCCAGGTCCAGTTCTCCAGCATCCATTTGCGTGTGCGCTGGTGTATGAAATCGTTCTCGAAATCGAAGATATAGGAATAGTTGGGCGTTACGCTAATGTCCATGTTGATCATTGTGCTGGCTGTTGTATGGGTGTAGTGGCGCGCGTGTGTGTGTGTGCGTGTGCTTGTGTGTGGTGAGTTTCTATAGAGATTAAAAACAATAGAGGACAGGTATTATAGAGACTTTGTTTAATGCTTATCAAAAATCACTGACATGCACGAGTATTAAATTTGCTTTTATTTTTTTTTTTTCAAATTTTTTTCTATGTTTATTTCTTTTTAAAGATTATAAACTTTATTTGTCTTGACATTAAACTTTGACCCGCGACAAGTAGAAAGCGCGCGTTTCTTGTCTCGCATAAATTTCTTGTCTTTCGGCGAGTGACCTTCCACAGTTGGGTCCATTGATTTTGCATAAACACGTCTGAAGCGAGAGAGCGCGCGAAACATAGAGAGAGAGAGAGAGAACGGAGTGGGAGCGAACGCGGCTGCTGCTGCTGCTCTCTTAACACACACACATACACGCGCACAAAATGCAACTCATTCATGAATGGCGGCGTCGGTGGTTTTTTTCTTCTTTTTTTCCATCTTCTTCCGCTATTCACACCTTCGCCCAGTCGCCAACATGCACTTGTCGCATTAGTGTTAAAAAGCGCCAGGAACTAAGGAGGAGTAGCCGATTGAGAGGTAAGTCGCGCGCGCGACAGTCTGGCCGGCTGCGGTTATTGCTGCTCGCGTCTCACATTCATTCATTCTCTCAATATTTCAGTCGCAGCGCCGTCGCGTGTCTCGTGCGCCCACAAAAAGCTTTGAACAGCAGCCGGAGCAGGCCGACTAAATTAAAATAAAAAAAACTAAAGTGCGCAACAAAGCGGAATGCGAAAAAATATAAAATATCAGCGGCGCTGGCAGGTGCCGGCAGAGGGTTGCCAGCAAGCAGGAAAAAAAAAAAAACCAACGAAATAACAATTAGAGAAACATACATATGCATGCACGTATTTGAATGTCTAATTGCATGCCAGACACGCGACAGTTTGGCTACGCACACGAGCCCACTCACACACACACACACACACACACAGGCACACTCAGGTAATTTCATTTCATTTCGTTAGCAAGTTAAGCTTTGGCGTATCATATCCGGTTTTTTTTTGCGGCCCAACGCTTTCAAAATTTCTAGTGAAATTTTTTGCCGCAAAGGTTTTCATGTGCATGCATGCATACATACACACATATATGCAGGCATGCATGTGTGCGTCTGTCTGTGTGCGCATTTGTATGTTTCATGTTGTCGCACCACCCTGGCAAAAAATAAAGGCAAAACACGCGTTTTGCTTCACATTCATCTTCTCGCCCATTCGATGGGCTTTCATCTTCTCTCATTTTATGCTGAGAGCGCGCCGACGTAATCGATAAAGTACACAAATACGATAAAAATACATGTGGCAAAAAAAGGCAGGAAAAAATTTCCTATATGCCGCCAGAAAGTTACAGTTAATCGCACTCCACACAGCACACTCTCTAATTTATTCAATAAATAGCGCAGATTTAATATTGCGTTTAATGCATTTACTTTTTGCTGTTGTTGTTGTTGTTGTTGCTGTTTGTATTTATGCGCTGGCCAGCCTTTTAACGCACGCGCTACACTTTTTTTTGAATTTGTCCGCTAATAGGGAACTCTCTCTTTGAGCAGCCGGCGTACCACTGAGCGCAGATGACTCGCTGCTTGGTGTATTTAGGTTTTTATTTAAACAATTTACAGACGAGCGCGAGCACCAATACCAGCAGCGCGTGCGGCCTACTCGTTGAGTGGTTATTTTCATTCTGTTAGGCTTAACATTGTTTTTATGTTAACAGTTTTGCAAATGTTAAATGCCAAACGATAGTTACTATCGATACTGCCGCCGCGATTGTTATCGTTGTGCAAGAGTGCACCAGTTGAAGTTGGAAATTTTGAAATGCAGCCCTCGTCAGTCAGCTGTTTTAATGGCTAACATGGCGGCAAATTTAAATTGTTATGAATTTAAGTAAATTTTTGAAAAGCCTAAACCTGTTGTAGATATTTAATGGTTGTTCAATTGGCTTACACAATGTGCATAATGTTAGCCTTTGTTTATATTTAAATACATGTTAGCCTCAACGCAGTGCAAGTATAGTTTTCAAGTGTTAAAAAACACTTCAATGAAAGAAGCCAAAGCGGCCGTTATGAATTTAAATTGTATTCAAGTAATTCTTCAATGTATATTATTTATTACAGCAATTACAAACAGTATATAGCTAACATAATGCATAATTTGTTGTATAAACCTAGCTACTTAATTGATTAATATTACACCACATTTAATTTTTTTTTTTTGCTTAGATTTTTCTTTAACATATACATACATATGAATATTTGTATCAAATACGTCTATATATTTCTCTAAAAAACTAAATATGCTTTTCTTTTTGTTGTTATTCTTTTTTTTTATATTAAATAAACACTGAAACATTTCGCAAAAATTCCGGCACCCCGAAAAAAAACCCAACACATTAACATTTAATCCCATTTGCAAGCTATTCAGGATTGCGTCTGTGGCAACAAATATGCAGCTGCCACTCACCGGCAAATGAACACAAAAAAAAATACAGAGTAGAAACATTGCAGACGCATAATACCGACTGTACAATACTCTGTTTAGAGTTTTCAAATAATTTAAATATGTCCGAATAAGTCTTTCTTGGCATAATATATTCCGGCTTATTTATACTCTGCCGACAAGCCGGCGGCTCGAATCCCATATACCCCGCTTTACCATACAAACAGGGCATAAAAATGTTGAAAATAATTGTAATGTGAGTTTGAATATTTGCTTCATATGGATTTCATATTGCATATTTTTGTCTTTGTTTTGTTTTTTTTTTTTTCAACCAGGTTTTTTTTTTTATGTTATGGCCATGTGTGTTAATGCTCCCTCCGCCCACCGTTGGCCGCGCCCAACGCCAGTTTTCATTATCAATTTCACAAAAATGTTTACAACTTTTTATACACTTTCCGAGGGTATTCCAATTTTGTGACAAAGGGTGTCAAGCCTGGAAGAAGAGTGTCTTTATTCTTGATCAGAATCAAGAGTCGAGATATATCTGTCGGGTTTCTATGCAAACTAGACGCTTAATCTTAAAGCTGTCGGATCGAAAGACTATATCATATAACTGTCCTAGAAATGATTGGTCGAAAATAAAGTTTTTATTTGGAAAACTTTTAAACTTCTCAAGAAATTTTGATCAATATACTAGGAATACTTCCAGGCATCTCCCTTTTCTTTTCAAAATCGGTTGACTATATCATATAGATCACTAGAGATTACTATAACATTCTATATGTATATCTGTAGCTGAAATCGGTCGTAATCGGTCTTTCAAGAAATCTTTAGCAAACTGCCCATTTGCAAGCTACACAATTCTCGTAGAGTATTTAATTTTCGGTGTGACGTAGCTTGCCGTTCTTTCTTGTGTTTTGTGTGTTGGATTCTGGTGGATTTTTGCGTTTGGTCGCCACGTCAACCGCCAGCACAGCCAATTAAGCAAATTAAACAGATTGTTATCCTGTCCAGACAGGACAGCGGGCCGCAGCAGACCCGCCTCCTGACACCAGTTCAGACAACATGTGTGTGCGCACGCTTAATTCAATCAATGTCACATAATTACTTAATTAATTAGATGCGGCCCCGCACCCGCTGCCCGCCCGCCCGCGCCCGATCACACATTCAAATCGGCCATCATTTTGCGAAAATCATTTAGCGAGCCGTACATCTCAAAGTCGCCTCCGTTCCCGCTTCCGCTGCCATTCCCATGCCCGTAGGCCTGCGTCTGGGCGCGTATGTGCGCCGGACGCGGCAGTGTCAGCGGCACCGGCAACAGCTCCGGCATCACGGAATGATGCGTTATCAGAGCACGCAACGAGCTGAACTCCTTGGTGAAGCCCTGTTGGATTAGAAGAGATTAAGAGTGTTTGCATAAGTGGGAACTTTTTGAGACTCTTTCTTACCTTAATCTTGTAGCCCCGCTGCGTGCGGAGTATCAAATAGTGGGCGACGCGCGGCGATGGCGGCGGCACGCGCAGCGACAGGGCAAAGCAGCCCGGCTTGGTGCTGCTCTGGCGCACCAGAAAGGCGCCCGGACTCTGGCGGGACAGCACCTCCAGTGAGATCTCTCTGGGTATGCCCGCCTGATACCAGGCGGCACCTTTCAGCTCTTGCTGCTCGGCCAGGCTCAGGTTGTCCAGGCGCAATGGTGAATTCGCCGCAAACAATTTCGGACTGGAGTTTGCTGTGGCAGAGAGAGAGAGAGAGAGAGAGAGAGAGAAGCTAAATAAGTGGTCTCTTCTTGAACTTTCGCCACACAAACTTGGTCTTCCATTTCCACGTGTGCTAGTGGATTGCTCAAAATATATAGAATACTATTTCGAAAAATATTATCAATCTAGAAAAATTGAGGTTTCAGTCTTAGTTACGTCTCAAATTAATTTGCACATGCTTAACCATAATAAGTGGAATTTCACGTAAAGAGTTTCACTAATTTTTCACCTTTCTAAGTGAAACTTGTGGTTTTCGTTCACCTTTCATCAAATTTGACATCCAGTAAAACTTAAATCCATTTTTTAAATATATAATAAAGTATATGTAGACTTCGCTCATCGTTCACGACATTACACACATTTTTATTTACTGAAAAAAACAAATCTTTCAACAGTTTTCCACCTTTATAAGTGGAATTTGACAAAGATCCGAACTTCAATTAGTTTTTAGGTTTTTAAGTGGATCTGGATATATATTATATGTGATCTTCGTTCACCATTCGTCAAATTTTCACAACTTGATACAAATTCAAATCTAATCTTTTGCAAGTTCTCCATTTTTATGAGTGAAATTTAACATGTATTCACTAATTTTTCACCTTTCAAAGTGAAATTTAATGCGCAATATGAAAATAAAGCACATTTTTGCGTGAAATTTGACAGATAGTCATTTTCTCATATATCGCACAGATGTAAGAGAAAGCTTGCACCATTTCACCCTTTTTTAAACCGGCGCCAACTGAAATTTGATAGATTCTTACCGCTGCACGTCTCACGCAAATATTTCTTGCTGTTGGGCAGCTCCGACTGTAAACGTTGGGTGGCCGTTTCCAGGGCCGTCAGCGATTGCCGACAGGAGTCACCGAATTTGCTTGCAACATATTTATCCGGCTCGCAGATGGCCTCGTTCACATAGCCATCCGAAATGGTCTGCGATGAGCCCGAGTTGAGCGAGGAGGAGCAGGTGTTGTGCACCAGCGGGCGGCTATCCTCGGTGCCGCGCAGCAGTCCAATGCCCATGGTGAGGCGTTTAACCTGCAAATGAATCAAGGGAATGGGCATATTGTTACATATATTTGCATGTCTCGGATTCGTGTTTGGCTGCCAATTTGGCCAGAAAATTGTTGTTGTTGTTGTTGTTGTTGTTGTTGTCGACGCAACGCGATAATTGCAATTTACTTGGCCCTCAACAGTTGCGAAACCATTTTATAATCAAAGTTGCTGTTGTTTTCAGCCTGGCCACAAAGCCAGCTAACAACGAAATCACTTTAGTTTGACAGAACAACAAAACCACGACAATGTTAGTTGGCAGTGCTCGACGAGGAGATACCCTGTACTCAGCTTAGACTAGCTGGTGTGCATGTGCTCTTCTTATGGTCTACAATATAGGCTCAAAAGGATTTACTAATTTGTGTTTATCGATTTGGTAAAATAGCTTCTGTTATCGAAAAAATTAGTCTTGATTAAGATTCTAATTTAGCGCATTAGACTCTTAGAGCTTACGATATGTGCTCTAAAACCTCCCTACCAATGATCGATATTGATCGATTTTGGTAAAGTAGCTGGGGTTTTCGCAAAGGTGAGCCAAATGTGACCCATTCATCTCGTATAGTCTAGAATATATACTCGAAAAGAAAGTGCTTCTAATCGATAATTATCGAATTTTGTGAATTAGCTGAAGTTATCGAACAACATAACAAATTGATACTTTAGAAGAGGAACTATATGGCGATTTTGTTGCATTGTTCTGTTGTAATATAGAAGATATGATCAAAAAGCCGTAGCTATTAATCGATACTTATCGATTTTAGTAAAAATGCTGTGTTATCGAAAAAAATAGTTGAATGATATCTTAAAAAAGGAACCTTATGCCAATTTCATGTATGGTTAAATAGAAGATATGCTCAAAAAGCCGTAACTAATAATCGATAATTATCGATTTTTTGCCTTTGTAGAGCTGCAATATACCCCACTTCAAGTGGTTACAGCGCATGAGAGCAACAAGCAACCGCCTTAAATCGATGTGTAACATTTTTGGTTAGCAATGAAATGTTAACTATGTAGTTGGTACTTTCAGTACTTGGCAGCCCCACAACTTTCCCTTCAAGTTGTTTTCATTTTGGGCTGCGGTAAATTACTTTGAAATGAGTTAAAGCCGAAAGTTTTACGTGCTTTCAGGGCGCCATTTAAAGCGCTTCCAATTAGTCGACAGTTCTGGCCAAGTGTTGAATGCTGCTGGCAGGCGCCTCACCCTCACCCTACCCTGCCTGCCGCCCTCCGCCTTATAAGTTATTTACCTAATTTGTTATAATTATGTTGATTTTATGTAGCTGCCAAAATGGTCGGAGCCAAAATATTCTCTTTTGATGTGGCTGCTTTCAATGGCCGCTGCCTGTTGAACTTCCTGGGCCGTGGGCCCGAAAAGGCAACTGAAGTCCATTTATAAATGGGAATTTTCTATACAAATATTATGTGGATTTTCTAAGAACTTGCAGCTGTTGAATATGCATAAGGATTAGATTTAACTAGCATACACTCCTTAACACTGCTTTGCTCGGTATTAGGTAAAGTTTGACAAAGAAAAATCCACAAATTTATGGTGAACGGACTTTATAGACTTGTTTAAGTTTATAGATTTTGAGAATAAATAACCACTAGAGTGATTCTTCATCTAAATTGAACCTACTTTAAATCAAAACTGTACAAGTTTCTTTCCGATAATCGATAATCGATGCCTTTTTTCCAAGCAATCGATAAGAATCGATATCGAAATTTGATTTTTGTGCAAATTTTCTAGGGTTGACATGAAGTTTCTAAAAAAGTATAAAGTTTTTAATAATATTTTATTTCTAAATTGTGATCAATTTCTAGTCATCAAATTAGTACAACATGCCTAAATGATACACTCTATTTAGACTCTCCACAGTAAAAGATTCAATAATGGAATGTGCTTCATTTCATTTTGAGTTAAGAGTTTGTTACTCTGCTGCCAACTGTGAATCATTTTGCAATTGCAGCTAATTGAATTGGCAGTCGGCACTTGTTTTTATCGTTAAGTATGCAATCAGTGCCAGAGAAGCAGCCGTGGCAAAGGGGCAGGGGGATGTGGTGCAACCTAATGGCCCCATTATGCAAATGACATTGGAGAAAAGACTATCGCAATATGCAAAATCCGTAGCAAGAGCAAGAGAATGCGCCCAAGTGGCACTCGGCAGGCGATGCTCGACAAATCCGACAACTGACAACTGCTAGAAAAAGGCGTAAATATAAAAAATGCAAGGCAAACGCAATGAGAGAATAGACAAGAAGATGTAGAGCGAGAGGCAAACGGAACGAAGAGGAAGAGTGCGGAAAGAACAGGCAAAAGGTAGTAGGCATTGTGGAAACAATGGAACAATTGGGCCGGGGTCGTGTCTAAGTTGAAAGCATTCGTAAAGTACTCCTTTTTGAATACCATGTAATTGATAAATGACTCAAATCGGGTATATCGAAGATTAGCGTACGCTTGTAACAGACAGAATTTTAAATAAAATATAAATATGTTTACTTCTATGAGCATGTCTCTCTCTATCTCTCTTTCTCTCTATTTGTGTGTCTTTAAGAAACAGTTAATCTTAGAAAATATATGAAAATATATATATTTTCCCTTCTAAATCATATAGCTCTATCTCAATACTATCGAGCTGCTTGTTTGTGCTGGCATTTGAATTGTGTCAAAGCCACAATACTTAACAGCAATTTTATTTCTAGGGTGTGTGCTAGTCGAGTTGATTACCTTCCTATTTTTTCCTACGTTAAGCTTTGAATATTTTGAAATTTGCTTTTAACAACGTTTTTTTCTTTTTTTGCAAACAGGGTGTTTCTCAGTCGAGCACACTCAATTAGTGCCTTCTAAGCTGGTTGTGCCGCCTTTTGATTTGGTCCTGTTTGCTCTCCTCTCTCTCTCTCTCTCTCTCTCTCTCTTTCGCTGCATCTTTTGTCTGTCTTTTAGTTGGCAGCAAAGTTTTGCCCGTTGCCGGCAGCTGCAGCTGTCAGCTGTAGGCCTATAGCTATATGTATATATATACATACATATTCATATATATACACATATATATATATATATGTGTATGTGTGTGTGTGTGTAGAAAGCAGGACACGTAACGACACAGCGAGAGGGTTTTGTCGGCATTGTTGCTGCGATTTATGTGTCATAAAGTCACTAAGTTAACGGCATTTGGCTGCCATTTGCCTGCTGCAACTTTTTCATCTCCCACACACACACACACACACACGCACTCTCTCGCTCTCTCAGCGGGCGGCCCTCAGTGTGCGTGTGTGTGTGTGTGAGAATGCACTAGAATATGGCGCGTTGCACTTCAGCCTTTCAGTTGTTGTTGTTGTTGTTGTTGTTGCTGCCTTTGTTTCTTGTTGAAATTGCCGGCGGCGCGTGCCAAAGTGCCGTTAGCTGGAAAATTTGCATTTTTGCAAATTAATTTAATGAACGCTTTTGGGTCTTGTTTAGTGGCAAACATTTTTCGAGTACACCGAGTACCAAGCCGTTCGAAGTGCCTGCTAAATTGCATTTGATTTTCGAGTGATGGCAATTTGTTTGCCAGTTAAAGCTTCTTTTTTTTTTTCAACTTAAAGTTTTTTTCGCTCTTGAAGCTAAAGTTCCTTTTGTGTCTTTACTTGACTCAAGTTGAAGTGGATTAAAAAATCAACTCCCTTGGGTGAGTAAATAAAGAGAGAAAGAGAGAGACTGAAAACAAACTGTGCCAGCTGGAAGAGGTTCATGTTAAATGTTCATGATAACTAGAAATGGGTTAAAGTTCAGTTTAATTATTTTAAACCAGAAAAAGTTTAGAATAAATTAAATAAATAAGAAAGCAGGAAACCTATAAATGCTACAAATAATAGCACATATTTATTTTATTAGCAGTGTGCATTTATCCGCTTGTCAGAGAAAATGTTAAAATTATTTGGAAGTGTGGCAACTCAGTGTCGATAACAATAGTCGATAGGTTCCATTTATGCTTAATTTTAGTAAAATTTTGACATCAGATTAGTTAAAAAGCACTTGTAAAAACGAATGGCGGCTTGGCAAGCTGTTTAGCTTTAACAGAAGGCTCAGATTAAATTGAAAGTAATATTAAAGCCATTCAAATAACAACATATTTATCAAAAGGAATTTGTTCATCTTCTTGAATATTTCGCAAGTTCTGTGGCTTTTGTGTCGCTTTCAATATACATTTGCCAAGTTGCCAATATTAATGATATTTCTTGAAAGTTTTTTACTTTCAGCAACTATTGCTGCCTTGCGCTGCTTTGGGAAAGACTCCTGAAAGTATGCAACGTTTTCTTGTTGTTGCAATTTGCTCATTTTTAGCCTGACTTTCATTTCAATTTGGCAGTTTATTTGACTTGGCATCTGGATTGGCATTCAAATTGAATCGATTTCTGCTAACCAACCACTGAAATCATCAGCGTAAGCAGATTTATGCTACAGAAAGGACACGATTCCAAGGACAATGAGAACAGAGTGCAATATTTCATAGAACAAGAATGAATAGATTGCCTGGGCTTGTCGAAGATTAGATACACTTGCAGGTATTAGATAGCTTTCGGTTTTGATTGAAAGTAGTTTTTATATGATTTGCCTATGCCGTCTATATAATATTGTGCCGTAATATGGACGAGCATTAGACCATATTTTAAAGATCTTGTGTATAGTATAAGATCCTCTGCGGGTGGTAGATTGAAATAGTGTAGAAGTTGGACTCACCAGCGGCGGTTTGTCAACCAAACGACGACAATTATTCATTTCAGTTGGGGAATTGTCCTCCTCGGAGCTGGGCGAACGTGGCACCTGCTGCTCCTGCCCATTGTTGTGACTGTGTGCGTGATGGCTGCTGTGCAGCAGCTGCAGCTGTTCCACGTGATGCCGCGGCGAGGCACGCGGCTGCACCGGATGCGAATGCGGATGCGGATGCGGATGATGATGTTGATGTTGATGGTAGAAATGCTGCTGTGTTGGGCCTGTGCCGCCCGTTGTGGGTGGGCTGCGTGAATAGGTGCGAGTTTTGCTTATTATGACAGACTTGAATTGCAGCGGCAACTTACCTGAAACTTAGCTCCGGCAGCAGCTGGGCCAGGGGTCGAGCTGTGGGCGAGCCTGTTGCTGGGCCTGTCGTTTCGGCCGTCTCGATGAGTGTTGTCTCCGCGTTGGATGCGGCTGCTGCGGCTGCTGCTGCTGCTGGCAAGTTGGAGAACGCGGCTGTACTGTGTTGCGGCTCGAGACGTAGTCGTATATCCTGCATGGCCATGGGTTTTATGCCTCCAAACACCTTACAGCATCTGGGGAAGGGATGGGAAAGAGTTGGGCGAGCTTGTTAAAAAGAAGTTGCCAAACAAATCCATTTCCTTGGCCAGAAGTTTTTTTTTTTTTTTTTTTTGGCACTTTTGGTTAATGCTTATGATTTCTTGCCGCTCTTTCTTGTAAAGCTTATTGAATTTTCACATCGCACACACACACACACACACACACACACACACACTAACCCACATACAAACATGCATGTGCGTGTGCAGCTTGTAAAAGTTTTAATGCAATTTTAAGCCTTTGCCTATTAGTTGCAAATCGTTTCCAGATTTTCAGCATATTAATTTTAAAGCTGGTGAAACGCTTTCTTCTGGTTTTTCCTAGCCAAAAAGTGCTTTTTAATTGCCAGCGAAGCTGTTGCAAATTGGGTTAAGGTTGTGGCCCGACCACAGCTGCCAACTTTTCAACTGACTTCGACTCCGACTCCGACTCCGACTTTGGCTCCTCTTTCTACATTTTCTTTGCTGTTGGCGCCATTCACCTACATTAAGGCAGCCGGCAGCAACAATGCCAAGGCACAAAAGGCTGCCAGTTTGTGGATAACAAAGCAAATGCAACATTCAGAAAAGAATATGCGGGTAACGCCTGAAGCATGTTTAAAGTGTGCTTGACTTAAATATACTCAGTTAAATGTTTAAATGAAAACGTGCAAACCTGGGCTTACCTCGGAGGCAAACAATAACTCACATAACCATGCACTATTATTTTATATACATTAGATCAAAGTAAGTGCAAGTCAAGACTATTTAAATGAGATAGAGAAATGGTGATTTACACAGGGATAGAGATAGAGAATGAGAGAGAGAGAGAAAGCATGATTTGGAGTAAGAGTAAGATTTGATTGGACTTGTTGGATAGGCAACATATAATCTAGTATGAAAACAGAAAAGGCCTATTTGAATTTTTGAGAATCGAGTAGAAGGACAACATTTAAAATACGATTAAACCCTTTATGCATTTTAAACAGGGTATCCAAGTAATCAGGCAAAGCACCAGGCGAACTAGCCGTAAAACTGAATGAGAACCTAAAGGAAAACTGCATTTGAGGTCTGAATTAAAGAATTCTCCGAGCCAAGCTGAGACTTTAAGCTATGCAAATGCGTTTGCTGTCGATGTTGCTGCCGCTGATGTTGCTGCCGTTGATGTTGCTGCTCTGCATTTAACAAGTATACGCCATGTTGGCTGTGCATTAATTTAACAAACGACGACGACAATGAGACACAAATGTGCTGACATTTGGCACTTCATGTAAAAGTTGCTTTTGCATAAGTTGCAAAATGTCAGCACTGACAGCGGAAGCAACAGCAACAACAACAGCAACAAACACAACAGCAACAACAATCAGCAACTGGCTTATCTGGCATTATAATTCTCTGGCAATTTCTCGCCGCTCGCTCGGGCACACCCAACATGTTCATTTAACTTGTCATACACGAATGCATCAAAATGTTTCCTCTGCTGCACACAACAACAACAACAATAACAACAACAACAACAACAACAACAACAGCAGCAAATTTGAAGAGTGACAAATTTCATAGCACGCTTTTCTGCGTCTTTTATGCCCCGTCAAAACTTTCTACTTATATGTATAGAAAACTACTTGCGCAGATTTCTGCTTTATTTGCGACTGCCTCAAATCAAGTAAAAGTTTAGTTCGATCAAATTTATTTTATTTTTTGTCTAAAAAAAATTTGTTTTTATTGCAGTTCTTGTTCTTGCGCTCAACAACAAAAGTTTTTATCTTTTGTGGAAAATGCCAGCGCCTTAAATTGCCAAGCAACAACAATAACTTTCAAAACTGCAAAATATAAAATAAAATGCAAACAAGGTAAGCTAAAATTTGGCTATCATATTTGTTTTCTTAGTTTTTTTTGGTAACTGGAGCAAGAGAAACTATATGTTGTTCCTTAAGTCAATATATTGATATAATTGAATTGAATTTCATGTGTTTCTTGAAATTAAGTTGAAAACAATTAAAATGTGAATTCTTAAGTTATCTCAACTAACTAATATAGATTTACTTAATTTATCTTAACTAACTTATCTCATCTTATGTATAAAACAATTTGTGCGCACTGAATGATTGTTTGCTTGAGTGATTGACTGATTGATTGATCGAAAGACACAATGATTGATTGATTCTTGATCAACGCATACGAAGTTCAATTAAATAATATTTTATTTTATAATTTATATATTGTCAGAAGCCAAATTGATCTTGAGGTCAAACCATGCAAAAAATCCAAACCTCATGATTTGATCGAATTACGGGGGTGGGATACTTTGACCTATGTCTATGTAGAATATTAGAGGGTACAATTTTTACATGCATTTTGACCAGGAAACATGTTTCCAGATTTAGATGCAAAATTGATCTTGGCCTCAAAATCGTGAACAAAGAGCTATATCTCGTGGATGAGATTCGACCGAGTTATGGCGGTGAGAAATATGATCTATGTCTATATAGGATACCAGCGGCTATACCCTGGCTAATCTTACTTTTCTATTTGTCTTTCATATGCTATATTCTTTTTTCTTCTTCTTCATTTTGTATCTTTTCGTCTTAATTCCTCTTATTCTCACTATGCGAAACTGCGTTCAGCGTTTCATTTCATAAAATTGAAATTTACCTTTATGTGCTGTCTGTTTCAGCTATTGCGCTTCCTTGCGTTGCCATTCCCAAAAGCTACTGCCCCAGACGCAACATATGAATGGCTCATATCCGAGTGCTCAGCTCTGCTCTCTATATGTTTCTATATAGACTGTAACACACACACACACACACGCACACCCATAGCACACACATTTGCTTGTTAGTTTATTGAAATTGATATTATGCGAGAGTTGCCGTCAACCTAACTCTATAACGACGGTCTGGCAGTGGTGTCTGTCGGTGTCTGTCCCTGTTTGTGGGCACTTTTATTTCTATTTTCATAGAGATTTTGTTACGAAATTCATTGTTAAATCGCTTGGAAATATTTTGGATAGACTGAAGACGCTGCTGTGTAGACTCTGATTGCCATATGAAAGTGTCTCATGTCTCATGTCTGCCGTTTCAGCTTGTTATTGTTTTTTTATTCTTTTTTGTGCAGTATATCCATTAAAAATGTACTAAGTAGGGTTGAATCATGTTGTAGGAATGTTTGTGACAGGCAATATGATACATCTCAGGCGTTAAAATGTTGTGTAATAAGTTGAGAAACGGCTTTTGTTTCAGTCATTTATTATTAAGGTGTTTTCTTAGTAATTGTGGCTCGCTCTTCTATGCGATTTTCATAAGATCAAGTAAGGTCTAGAAGAATTTGACACCTTTTTATTTATATGAATTTAGCACAATTTTATGTCTCTCTTTTTCTCTCTCAATCTCAATTGTCTCTCCCTCTCTCTCTCTTTATGTTTTTACTAGTATTTGACTCGGCTTCTTCCTTGTTACCCCTCACTCTCTCTTCTTCCGATTCTTTGTCTTTGCATTAATCCAAGTCTTCGCTTTCTGCCTTTTTTTAAAAATCGCCTTTGTATGCGATACTGTCTGTTTTGTATTTTCTTTTCCAAGTATAATTACTTCGCTACAGGGTATTGCCCAGTCCAGCACTCTGGTAGAGAGGCCACCGGTTTATTCTCTGTATTCGTTGAGTTCATATTTTCTTTGACTTTTATGCAGTTACTGTGAAATTCAATCGCCAATTGGACACATGGTGCTCTATGTGACTCTCTTAAAGCGCTTAAATCAATCGGCTGTTGCATGTGACGCAAACAACAGCGGCACAAAATGTCAACAGTCTTTGAACTTTTGGCTCGTTGTGACTCGGATTGCCGCCTGGGTGGCCGCACTCGCTCGATTGTAATAAAATACGGAGAGCTTCATGCTGAAAAACAGAGTTACATAGTGATAACTAACGGTTCAGCCGACCAGTGGCCATGGCCTATGTGGGATTCGGGATTGCCTGACTCTCTTTCTCCCCGCCTGCCTGTTACGTGACAATCCGCAGCCCAGTTTCATGTGCCGACATGTGACATGTGGTACGTATGGTAGAAGTAGGCGCGCCCTGGCCCCAACAACAATAGCCACAATGAGACTTTAAATGTGCACCGCATTTGGCTTGACATCAACGACGAACAGCGACAAGAATAAAGCGGCCAAGACAGGGCTCAACAATGAGACAGCGACAACAACAGCAACTACTACAACAATAAGCACAACAAGAACAAGAGCCAGGCTAGGAGTTTGGTGCCGACTATAACTAAATTTATGAACTCCAACCGCATACTACTTTATTTATTTGAAATCTACAATTCGTCTGCTATAGACATGAAAATAGATATTCAGAAAAGATTCGTTCTAACTGACTGATTGACTGACTAATTGCTGATCAACGCACAGTCGAAAGTGAAGCTGATATATATATTATATTTAATGAGTTTTCTTGGCGAAAACGCAAACCGGAACACGCTGTGTGTAACACGAGTCAAACTCATTGTCTCAGCAAAATCCCTGTTAAAATTTATGTTGCCATCACGCGGGCCGCAATTGCAATTCAATTATGAATTATGCCAACAATGTTACTTGACATGTTTGCTGTTGGTCTCGGTTCAGTTGATGTTGCTGCTGTTGCTGTTGCTGCTGTGGCTTCAGCTTCAGTTTCTGCTGCAATAGCTTCTGCCACTAATTAAATGCAATGCTGTTCGCTCGATTTGTTGTGCTAATGCTGCGTAATTACGGAATGCGGCGGCAACCACGAAGACAACATTGACGGCGGCAACATTCCAAGACGTTACTCATACGTCGCGTGTGTCAATAGAACAGCGAGAAATGCTTTGAAATCGCTGCGTCGTGCTGCAGCAGCAGTAGGAGTTGCAGTAGCAGTAGGAATTGTAGTTGCAGTAGCTGCCGAGGTGTAGTTGAGAAGCAAGGGCGAGGACCACATTGTCAGGCGGCTGCTTGGCGTCGTGTCCACATTTGGCATGCCACAACAAAAACAACAACAACAACAATTGCGTCTTTGTTTTGCCAGTTCCTGTTGCTGTTGTTGTTGTTGTTGTTGTTGCTGCAATTGTACATTGACACCTCATGGCTGTTGCTGCTGCTGCTGCGGACCTCTTTTTATTATACCCTATGCCCATTAAAAATGTCTTCAAAAGGGTATATATGCATGCATGTAAAAGGCAGCAAGAAGTACTTGCTGCTACTCCTCAATATATATATATAAATATATACATTCCTGATGCGGATCGGCAGCTGGTCGATCGAGCCGTGCTTGCTTTTCTGTCTGATCAACTTTCAAACAATGCTGACCTATATATTGGCCAACATTTTAGGAGTTATTAACCATTGTGCCTGCGCGAATTGACCAACTTCTTGGAATTTGAAAGCCAACTTTTCGGCATTTTCTAGTCAATTTCCGCCCAATTTTTCTCTTCGAACCCAAAACTACGGGCTGACTGCTCAACAGCTATAAAGATATGCGCTCCATCTCGCTTCTAGCTACAGGGTATCTGTCTAGCCTAAAACACTCGTCTAGATTATTTTGAGTAGTTTCTTTTTTTGTTGTAGTGCCCTCCGTGTTGCTTTGTGGCCATGTACATGAAATTTATGTCGCCTAAAGTGCAGCGTTGACAATGTGCGCTTGTAATTTGTTCTTGCTGTTGCTGTTGTTGTTGTTGTTGTTGTTGTTGTCAGCACTTGGCCATGGCTATTTAATGATTGTGTCGTGCAAATGCCAAAGCAAAGAGCTGCTGGAAACAACTTGGCCGCAATTGGTGAAAGAAACGCGCAAAAAATAGCGTACACATTTTTCACACCCCGGGGTTAGATGTTGTCAGCTGTTGCGCTGCGATTTCCACAGCTAGTTCAAAGGGGGTTGCATGCAAATGTCACATGCCATCATAAATGCATATCGCTTGGGGGGAGCGGATAGTGGTGGGTGGCCAAATAGTCAAACACTCCCCGAGGCGCCAACGCATGCAACTGTAATAATTTATACAAATGTCTGCGGCTTTTGACTTGCCACTTGTCACCTTCGCCAACCCCTTTTGGCCTCCGCCTCCGCCACCCGCTTCCCGTATATTCTGCGACAGTTCAATAAAAGTTATGCAACAAACGTCGTCTGATGACACAGTTTCTGGCCCGAAGACGCGCCTGAGCAAGTGTGGGCCTTGGTGAAAGGATGCTTGGCCGGGCGGCCAGGTGGGCAGATGCGTCTCTGGGAGATTGAAAAACTTTTGCCTCGTTGAAGCTGAAAATGAAATATGTTTCAGCGCTTCCTTTTGATACCCTGCAAACATTGTAAATATGTGACAAATGGTATGTGATACCCAACAGGCAGAAGAAGCTATCTGCGAACACATAAAGTAAAGTTTTTCTTAAAGTTATCGATAAATCGGGTAAATCAGATTTTTAGATTTCTAGAGCTGTTGGTAGCATAAACCGTACAAGTATATTTCTCTTATTTGATATTTAATGCCCATTCTTGTTTTTCGAATATAAAAATATTTCATAGGCATCTTTTTGGGCTGAAAATTTCAGACTTATCGCACACAAAAAACACAAGTCTTTCAAGAATGGATGTTTCTGTGTTTAAGGGAAAGAAGTTCACAGTCACTTTCCAAAAGTTTGTACAGGTCATCTGCTAGTCGGGCACTCTCCCTTTGCTTGATTGGTGGGTGGTGGCCACGGCTTGCAGCCGAACAATGACAGATGCAAAGTGCAGCCCGGCGTGCAAAGTTAAGGTGTGTCATCGCCGGCTGCGGCATCCTTCTGCTCAAACATCGTGGGGTATCGATAAGCACCTTGGAGACAACTGAAACGCTTGAGAAATGCGGCTACACTCAGTCACATGATTTGGTTGCGGGATCTTAAGTTACTTTTGCTGTCAACAGATGATGCGAGCTGCTAAAGCACACAGGCACACAGACAAAAGAGTTGTATCTCAAGAAAAGTTTTCAGTCTGTTTTTGGGAAAGCAGCCAACTTATAAGCGAGTCGGGCAGCGGAAACTACGCATTCTGCGCCGTCGACTCTATAAGTGAATTTCAAGTTAAGATTTCCAAAAGTATTTTTCGTAATTTGTTCAAGTTAAACTGTTTTATTGTTAGCAAAGATTTGATATTGGTTTGGAATTGAAAACAATGCAATTTTCTTAGAATTTTTTTTAAGTAGATATCGCTTTTTTATCGCTATCTTCTCGCCTTACTTATGCATGATAATTTCTGCATATTTTTAAAAAGAATAGCGTAAAGATGTAAGGGAGATTATTGCCTATCCTGCGATTAATCGCCTGTTTTCCCTTTGTTCTAATAATCACTAAGAAGTGAAGAAAGGCGATTAATCGTTTTTCTTCTTATCTACAAACTTCCTTCTAAATGGAACTAAGTAAAACAATTTTAATCAAAGCTATTTTCCAGCGAGGTATAGAATATTTCTGAACTCTGTATAGCCTTTCAATTAATTTCATAATCAAAAAAAAAAAAAATGTTTATAATTACATTTTTTAAAGTTTTGTGATGACTGCGAATGATATAAAACTGGCATTTAATTTCCATTTTAATGCTGCGCGTCGAATCAAGGGGCTGAGCCAAGCGGCGCTTGGGCTTCAGGTAATCTGCCGATATGCATTGGCCAGGCTAAGACCCTGGAGCGCTAATCTTACAAGGCAATGTGTCGGGGCAGGCCACATGCCGCCTGCATTCCATTAATTAACAATTAGTGGCATCAAAGGTGCGGCCGCAGCAACAAATCCAGACAGTTGCAACACCGTTCAAATGCAGCTGATGCACTTGGAGAAAATATTATGTACTTTACTTTATTGTGCATCTAAGATTAAATATCTTTTATTAAGAAATGTCTCTGACTGTCAAGGGACCGTTGAACGACCCTGCCGTTGGGAGCTGGTTCAAATCTTCAAGCAAACTAACAATTTTTAACTATTTCTAATTAGATATTGATATATATTCGGACCAACAATTTATTAGGACTATAAGCCTCATTAATTTATTAATATTTGTTTTCAGTGATTTCTTTTGTTATAATACAAATATTAAGTTGACTGATTAAGGAGGGCTTTGGTTAATTTTGATGATGTGAATAACAACAATTTATAAGATTGTTTGCATTGTTATTTCAAGAAACTCGACTTAAGCAATGCAAATGCTTTTTCTGCTCTTCGTAGCTTTAACTTGTTGAGAATTCTAAGCGTCCAACCACAGAAACGGCAAAGTAATTGTACCAGAAGTCCCTTTTCTGCTTGTTTAACTTGAGTTAAATTAATTTTTTGCTTAAATTTCGAATGATATTTTTCTCTGAGTGTAGGTTGAAACCTTCAGGTTGTCTGCGGTTGCAGGGGCTGGCAGCATAAGTTTTTGATGTGCGCGTCACTTTCCGGTATATCAAATTGTGTTGAGCTGGCGACAGGATACGGTAGCTGTATGTGGATATACACAGTACAATCGGTTGATAATGATGCGGCAACGCCTGTCTGAATTTGGGGGCAAAGATCAGAAACAAAGAGAGAGAGAGAGAGAGAGAGATAGCTCTGTGGAAGATCTGTGAGTGATGTCAAAAGATGACAGCGATGACGATGACGTTGCGGCTCGCTGATGACTTGTGTAATAAGTGGAAAGAATCTTGTATAGAAACAATAACTCGTTGCCTTTCGTTGAACTTGAATTGCTGTTGCATGTTGCATCTAGCCAACGCCAACAACAACAATAACAACAACAACAACTGCAACTGCAACAGCAGCAACATTCGAGTTAATGATGGCCTCTCGTAGATCGCGCTCTGCGGCTTCGGCTGGCTGGTTAGCTAGGCCGGGCAACTGCTGCTCGGTTTGCTGTGCGCCTGTTAACTTGGCCATGAAACATTCGATGCTCTGGCAAATTTCACAACCGGCATCGGGAAATTGTGAAAAAGTGAGTTGAAAGACGCAACAGACTGAGACTGAGACAGAGACAGAGACAGAGAGCGAAGCATAGAGGCAGGCCACAGCCGGCTACGTGTTTTTCTTGTTTTCTTTTGCGGCGCGCATCTACGCGATCTTGAGCTCAATTCTTCAATTCTACGCCACAGTCTATACACACTATAGTATTCGGTGTTCAGTTCTGACTGGAACTTGTTTTCTTTCATTTTTTTTTTGCTGTCCATATTTGTGCGTGGCATCTTAACCGCAAATCCTTTCGGATATGAATTGAATTCATATATTATTTATGATCTGTTTATTTTTATTGTGCATGCCACATGATGATGATGATGATGATGATGATGATGTTGTGAATGATGATGATGATGTTGTTGTGGAGTCATTGCTGGAAATTGTTGCCGGCTCATGGCTTTTGGCATGGTGAATGCCATGCCTGTCAGAAATGAGAAAACTTCTAATTGGAATTGCTAATCAAGTTGGGCAATTTCGGGTGATTCGGCCCGAGGAAGTGTTTGCCCGGCAAGGCTGATGGATTGTTGTAAATTCAACGCGGAGTTGCTGTGCGCCCCATAAAACCGATTGTTCTTATAGTCAAATATAATAAAAACAAGTTTAAATGTAAGCTGTAAATAGTTAATGGAAATCTAAAAGTAGGCTCTTGCTAAGTCTTTGTTGTGGTAAATGTATATGTAATTGGAGTAGGTTTCCAACTAAATAACTTTTACAGATTTCTTTTACCAACACTAATTCACTGTGGCCATTTGTTAGCCTATTGCCGAACTATGACAATCTGGCAACCTTGCCAGCTACTGAAAACATACATGTGAGTGCAATTGGTGTCACTTTTAATAGAAGTTTGGCTAACTTTTTTATATTACTTTTAAATATCGCAACCAACAAATTCACTTTTGCCATTTTTTAGCCTATCGCCGAACTAAAACAATCTGGCAACCTCATGCGGCAGCACAAAACTTCTGTCCTTTGGCCAGCATTGTCAGCTTTGGCTCTGACTAGCTCTATTCTTAGCGGCCAATATCCAGTTCATTCGCCAACAAACACGACTATTACGACTGCAGACGGGGCGCCCCACACGACGATTCGCAAAGTAAATCGTTGTCTCACAGTCGGAGAGGGACATAGTGGCAGCGGGAGAGGGGCAGAGAGTTGGATAGGGAAAGAGAGGGGCAGATTTGTGTGCGCCTTGATTGCCCCACCGCGTTGCCTGTCAAGCCGCCGCTGAACCTGCTCGGCGCCTGGGCTCCTTCCCACTTCTCGTTTCAACTCTGCCCCCCCCATCCTGCTGCTGCTGCTGCTGCTGGGGCAGCACATGGCCTTAATAATTTGATATGTACTATGTATTTCACATACTAACAGCACGGGGACATGCTGCACTGTTGGTTATTACGATTATTATTGTTGTTGACATGCCGCTCCACGCTGACAGCGGACATTTTAGTGGCTTTTTCCTGCGTTTCCTGCATTGCGAGAAATGCGATTCCCACAATAGCAGTTCTAGCTCGGGCGCCTACTTAACCCAATCCCAGGTCCCAATCTCAAATCCAATCCCAGCCGCTCCAAGTGGCTGCCATGCCCAAAAAGACAGCCGACTGGCAGTCAAAATTCAAAGCAATTAGACCGCCAACTGATCGCATCTCACATCGCATCTCGTATCACATCTTCTGGCACATCTTATCCCATGTGTAAACGGAGGCACACACTTGTGTTTGACGTTGCTCAAGTGCGGCTTTTACACTTGCCTCGCAAGCATTGGGGCAATTGAAAAACTGCTTTCTAATGGCGCTACAAATGCTAAGAGTTAAGAGCTTTTCCGGCTCAATTCGTAGATGCATTCAAGTACAACAGCAGCAATTTGAGCGTCAACTATTTTGACAGGCAGTCACTAAAGAAATAACAACATGCTAGACTCTTGTTGAGAAAACTGAGAATCTGATGTATTTTAAACGATTTGGTAAAACTTTTCTAGGAAATAGCCTGTTTCCAGTTCTAAAATGTTTTGATCTATGCCAGTATTTATTTCCATCTAAGACACACATAACATAAATAATAAAAGCAAAATGGGATGGAAAAAGAGCAAGAGAAAAAATATTTAAATAAATTAAGAGGAAGAGGGAGAGAGAGATAGAGCAAGAGATATAAATAGATATAGAGGCGATCTCTCTAGAGATATAAAGATGGAGATAGAGATGGATATAGAGATAATGATAGAGATAGAGCGCAAGATAAAAAATAAAACTTATTTTGATTGCCAATCCAACTTGTTAATCTAACACTCTTTATCAAATTATAAAAACTGGCAAGGCTTGCTTGACTTCATGAGAATCGCATAGAAAGGCGAATGATTAAGAATACTTGCTTGGCAGCGCAGCAGCAAAAAAATAATTTGTCTATGCTAAGAAGGAGATATAAAATAACATAGATACCTTCAATAATATTTCAGTTTTAATAATGCCCTACCGATAATTAACTGTGCGTCGAAAAATGTTAATTTGTAATTTTTACATTTTTATTTGGATTGGGATTCAAAAAATCCAATTTATATTTTACAACTATGTGACCCTTCATTATCTCATATTACCATAAATGCTAAAAATTCACGCTCAAATTATTGAGTCCTTTATATTTAGCAACGTTTACACAGCATAACAAACAATTTTTTTGTGGGTTTGCTAAAAATATTTCATTATGAAATTGATGCTCGAGTTGAAAAACAAACGCGAACAAACTCGGTTGAGATACTCTGTGAGTGTGTGTGCGAGTGTGTGTACTATGTGGAATGCAATTAAAATGCGCGCTGGGTTGGATAATGCTGCTATATACTTATATGTGCTTATACTATCTGGCACATGCGAGCGAGTTTAGCATGCAAAAGAGGGGGGCAGAAAAAAAAGAGAAATAAAATCAGAACGGAAGCTGAAACAAGAGTGATCGAGTCGAAGTTGAACGACTTGTAGATGCCCTGTATTCAACTAAGTGAAATACACATGCAGCGGTTGTGAAGGGTATTTCATTGTGTATATATTCCAAACACAAAGTCATTTTTGGACATTTGTCATCACCAGCTTATAAAATTTTCTACGTACCAGCTTTTATATGAACGATATTTATCGATTATGAGAATTAAGGCAGACTTATCGAAAATGCAAAAGATAAATCTCTACTGCCTAATATATACAAAAGATGAGCGCTGCACTCTTCAGCCTGGTGCATTTAGCTGCATAAAATCAGTATACCCTTCCTGTTCGGTGCCCATTCTCACTGGATACAGGGTATGCAAAAAGAGTTTAACAGTTTAGCGGCGCTTGCCGCGCGCGGCTTTAATGATAATGAAGATTATGCCGCTGCATTTGGGCGCCAGGATGAGAATGAGGATATGCGGATGCGAATTGCGGATGCGGATGCAGATGACGTGTTGTTGTTGTTGTTGTTATGCATAAAATTGAAGCTGAAGCTGCAGCACTCGTGTGTTGTTTTGGCAGTGGCAAAGCTGCTCGGTCGGGTTTGTTGCTGGTGCTGTGGCTGCTGTGCAACTGTCCCCGCCAGCTTGCCCAGCACCCTGCACCCTGCAGCATGTCCCTGTTCCAGTCCCTGCTCCAGTGCCTGTCCCCCCGGTTGGTGCTCATGTGCTGGCAGCGAGTGCAGCTTCAGCTTCAAGTGGCTCTTAACGGGAACCGTTTCGCATTGCATGCTGGCATTTTAGCATATTGCAGCGCAGTAAAAAATGATGTAAACAAATTTCAAAGAAAACAATTTGGATAATTACATTATTTTGATGAAGAGCTACAGTTGCATGCGCATAAATAAGCTGACGAGTCACGTCTGGTGGAGGCTGACAGGGGGGGAACTTAATCACTTTGCTGTGTGGTCGTTCGAGACAGATAATTCAAAGTGTGGCAAGTTAGTTAACATATTTAAGTTCCTATTAAGTTGAAGCATTCATAAAGTCTTGGCCCTAAACAGAGCCAGATTGTCATTGAATTTCGCCATTAAATATAATATAATTAAAGCTTATGTTTGATTAAGTTAAATGTTCTTAAAACTGGTTTAAAAGAACTTTAAAATTATATTTTGAAATAATAATAACTTGAAATATTATATATATATATACATATATTTAGAAATATTTGGTTTTATATAATCAAATGCTAGACCCTAAAATCACGATTTCAACCAGACAATGTATGGAGCAAAGGGAAGAAGAAACACAGCTTTCTATGCGTGATTTCATGTTTATGGAATTAAGCTGTGATCTGAATTCTCACAAGTCAAACATTAAATCGACTAAAAGCACTTTTATCGGTACTTTTTTGATTTGACACCTTTAAGATACAGTCCACCTTTTAGATACAGTTCACATTTTCATTGACGTGCCACGACGAAGCGTGTTAGCTCGTAATTTTTCATGGGTCTTTTCTCTTCTGCTTAAACTTTTTAGCGTAGCTCAGCAGCTCCTCCCCCCTGCTCACTATACCCGACTCCGAGGCCCAAAAGCCTAGATCCACATTAATAAGCAACCAATAACTGCGGGGCTTTACCAAGAGCAACAACCATAACAACAACAACAACATTTGATTATGTTGCGCATTTCCACTTGGCCAGCTTTTTCGCCCTGCCGCAACGTTCACCTGCCGCAACCCGCGCCGCTGCCACGCCCCTGGCTTAGCCTTCGCCTCCGTTGTGGATGCGGTTGCTGCTGCTGTTGCAGGTTGCTCAATTCAATTGCAAAATCGTCAAAATATTGCTGGCGGCGTCAATGTATTCAATTATTATTATAAGCCTTCGCTGGCTGCCGGCTGCTGGCTGCCACGCCCTTTTTGGGGCAGCCAGCTTACTCGGTGGGTGGGGCAAAAATTGATTTGGCGAAATTGCTGGGCAACAGCGTGAATGGCCAAAACAATTTTCCAGCATTTACATAATTTTCTT
Organism: Drosophila virilis; assembly: GCF_030788295.1. NCBI lineage: Eukaryota > Metazoa > Arthropoda > Insecta > Diptera > Drosophilidae > Drosophila > Drosophila virilis. The sequence goes on from NC_091545.1 coordinate 5,549,406, forward strand.
TTGTTGAGGGAAAACAGTTTGCGTAATATGAAACTCTTTTGGCTACGTTTTGGGGTTTTCTCTTTTTTTCAGATTTTCCAATGTATATCGTTAGCATTTCATTAGGAGGCGTTACCCTGCCGCTACTTTCCCCCTGCCCATCCCCCTTTCCTCTACGCATATCGTGTAAATATTTATACGTGTTTAGCTCGTAAACATGCCAATATAATAGAAAATGGGTATGCAGGGTAGATAGCTTGGGTACAAGTGTTTGTAACAGGCTGAAAGGATAGAAAGCATTTTCTACTCCTGTATATATTTTCTTGATCAGTAAGACTAGTTAAATCGATCAAGCCAGGTCCAATTGTGCGTCTATGTGAGCATGTTCTCTAAAACTACAAAAGCTCCTTCAAGAATTCTTCAAAAACTTGACATTAGTAGAGTGTTCCGCTTCGGCTTATGTTTCATGAAGATCGGACCTTAAGCACCGAGGTTAATTAAAAGTGTATTTCCCATACCCATTCGCTGCATAAAGAATATGCGTATGTTTGTTTGAGTGCACGAGAAGGTAGAAATTCTTATAGTGTCCAGGCTTAGGGTGTCTTCGAGTCGTGCACACTCGACCAGAGCACTCTAGTTCGTTGAAGCAGGTTTCGTGCGGCTCCAGCTGCGTCGCATTGTCCCGGTTTGTGATGGACCTGGGGCCTTCGTGGTTTCCATCCGAATTGGTTTGGTTCCTACGGCAGCTGCGTTAGCAGCTTTTTGATTGTCTTTTAATTAAGCGCAAAATACAATAAAAATGCTCTCTTTAACCGGTTTTCTGACTGTGCCGCGTTATGTACCTGTGATTGCTTTGGATTTTCGCCCCCTTAAACAATTGTCCGAGTTCTTGGCACTATTTCAGTGCCCATTTTGACATCTTTTCTACCTGACTGTCAGTTGGCCTGTGCCTGTCAAATTTGCTGCTTATCAGCGTCTTACTTATCTTACCTGTCGTTCGTCTGTCAACAAGTAGTCCATAATTCACTCCGAATGCGTTTGTTGCCATATCTAAGGGCTTATCTCAGTGCAACCAAACAAAACGTGTCGCTCCCAAGGGGGACACCTAATTGGCTGCAGACGTTTGATTCATCTGATAACATTTGATAAAATACAATGTTGTGCGCTGCATTCAATTGAGTTGTTGCATATTTGAAGAAGACTTTACTTTTACAAATTAGTTTCAGCTTATCAAAGCTCATAAAAAATCATCTAAAGAGGTGTAGAAATAGTTCAGATTAATATAAAGATTGGTCAGGCAGAAGAAAATTGGATTGTGAAAGAACTTTAAATAAGTAAAATAAATATTAGAAATAATTTAGATATGGGAGCTGAAATTGGATCAAGAAATTTTATAGAAATTAATATATTTCTGGCTTTATTTTAAGAGTGATAAACTGTGATCTTATCAAGAATCAAGTAAAAGAAAAGAAATTCTAAGATTCTAATTTAAGAATAAAGAATGAAGAAAATTCCGCTTATAAAGCTGAACCCAACGGCAGAGAGTTAGTTCGAGCTGTGAATTGAACCAGCGACTTTTTTTTTACATTTTCAGTTCTAATAAATAGTTTTGCATGCATAGGGCTAAAAATGAGTGCATATATTTATTGCATTATTCATTTATGAACTTTTTGACGGCTTTGGCTGGAGCTGACATTAACTACTTAGTAAAATAAATAAACATTTGATTAGTTGAAAAATGAGGCAACTTAAAAAGTTCTAACCGTACTTAAGTCAAATGCAAGTTGGCTCAAGTTTCCCAAGGGTTATGCACATGGAATGTATGACTTTCTCATGGCTTCCTTCAGCGCACACACACACACACAGACACACACACATAGGCACACACACACTCCACCTTCGAGTCACGCTGTTGACATAACTTCAGCTCATTTCTGTGACACGACAAGTTTACAACTTTGGCTGTGTACTTGGAGTCATTTGGCTTAATTCGTCTGTCCAAATTGCTATTTATATGCATCGCCCTCGCTTTTAATTTGTGCTGCAAATCACGAGTCCCCTTTGGCTCCAGCTGCAGCCGGAGTCGTCGTCGAAGCCGGAGTCGGAGCCCAAGTGCCTGCCAAGTGCTTGGCCAAGAGGCTGTGCGCTGTGTGTCTTGGCCAATCTGCAAACAAAATCAACAGGTGGCGGCGCATATTTCAACATGAAGCTGCCAGGCAAACCGACCGAAATATCAATAAAAATGCCATTTGTTGCGATTGCGTCGTGCCACAAAACGAATGAGAACTGAGAACTGCCGGCCACATAGATAATTTCCAACCATGCCGCACACTGGCTCCAACTACTCTCGAGGCTCTCTCGCAGCTACCCTAACAGGAAGCTTAATGCGTCTCTTATTGAGTTTGTCAAAACAGGCTGCACTTTAAATGAAAGAGCTAAGAAAAGTTTTGGCATTTAACTAACTGGATTTGTTTATAATGTTGCAACAAGAGAGAGCGCTTATTTTGGTGTCAAATTGAGTGCTTAATCTGTTGCAATATTTATAAAAGAGTTTGTTCTGGTTGATAGAATACGAACTTGTGGAATAAACTTCAGTTAACTTCTTAAATTTCTTCGATAACTAAACCTGAGATAAATTTCAAGCTAAATGACGCGTTTTTTTTTTAATATCTAAAAACAAATAAATAAATAAATTGTGCGTATATATTGAAATATATATTTCTCAAAAGAAAAAATGCACACAGCAAGCATTCATCTTTCTCGCAGCAGCTCCTGAAATTTTCCCAAGTGTATCTCAGCTTCGTCTAGACCAAAATATGAATTTATCGTTAATTTTTTTTCTCTCCAGATTTTCCTCGCTGCTTGCATTGAATTTAATTTATTGGCAACACTTTGCTGCGGCTGCCGCATTTAAACGACAAGTGTTGCAAATAAAAAGGCAAAATTAAAGCGGCGCAAATTAGAGAAAAAAAATCGGTAACCAGCGGCGACGTCAACACCGGAGGGGCCCAAAGTGCCAGCAGCCGGGCTCACAAAAAAAAAAAAAAAGAATATATGAAAAAAAAACTTGTTTGCAGCTAAAAACTATTAAAAAACGCGCTGCGATTGCAGGCCACGCTTTGTTGTTGCTGCTGTTGCTGTTGCTGCTGTTGTTGCCGTTGCAGCAAGTGGCTTTGGCTTAATAAAGGCAACAAGGGTGTGCGGCTCGGGCTGGCTAGACGCGGTTGGGGTTAGCGTCAACGCCAAAGGCCAAAAGTGTTGGCAGCACAAACAAATAAAAGGCAATGCTGCTGCTGCTGTTGCTTGTGCACGCCAGCAACATGTGTAGCAAAAAGCCCAAAATGAAGACATGAGCCAGCAGCAAAAACAACTGCAACTGCAACGGCAACAGCAACAACAACAACAACAACAATAACAACAACAACAACGACGATGACGACCTTCTTTTGTAAACGCTGGCTACATAATTGCAACATCCAAAGCAGCAAAGCTAACGAGTTCGGTGCGGCTTTTGTTGGCCCGGTGTGTTGGAATTGCCTCTTTGCCACTGACAGTTGAGAAATTAGAACGGTTTCGTTTATTCTTTGTTTTTGCACTCCTCAAATCACATGCACGTGCGTCCAGTTCAGTTAAGCCCAGTTCTCTGTGTGTAATTGGCGGCCGTGTGTTGCAGGTGTTGCTGCTGTTGTTGCTGTTGTCTAAGGTCAGCAGCAGCTGCAATCAGTTGGCCAAGGCAATCATTGAACCCTGTCAAGCTGTGTTTAATCAATGCTGCATTTTTAAAGCCCATCAAGGCCTGCTGGCCCCCCCTTCGCTCCGCATCGTTTACCTATCGCTTACATGTCCCAAACATTAATGTCGCTCCATTTGCACAAATCGTCGTCGTCGTCGTTGGCGTCGTTGTTGCTGTCATGTTTGTTGTTGTTGTTGTTGTTGTTGTCGCTGTCCTCTTGGCCCGGCCTAAAAGTCTCGGCTTTTGTTTCTTGGGCTGCGTAGGTGGACACTGGCGCATGTTGTTCTTCTTATTGCCGATGTAGCCCTGCGTGATTGCCGCCTTGTTGCTGTTGCCGTTGCCGTTGCCGTTGCTGTTGCCATTGCCATTGATTATTGCCTCTCGCTGGACGCATATAAATCGCAACGCTTAAATCTCTGTTTAAACTTGTAAATTAAAACCTTAATGAGTCTGTACGAATTGGTTTGCTTTGCTTTGGCTGTTTTTCTGCCTGCTATTGCAGTCTTGCAACACGCTGTGCAGCAACACGCATTGCTCAGCTGTAATTTATGCCCCTCTATGGAAACTGAAATTGTTTTTGCACTGTTTTGGCTTGGCCATGAAGTGCATGTATGTGTGTGTGTGTGCATGTGTTTGCTTGTACAAAGGTGAAAAATGAGCGAAGACTGTTGAAAGCTTTAAACTTACAAATATTTATGCAGCTATGTTCTGGGCAACAATTCAAGAATTTTGTACTCGAATCGAGTGCAAAGGCTTTTGAAAAACTAAAGCTCGACTTTCTTAATATATAAAGAAATTCCCCTACCAAGAACGTTTGTTTTAAATAGCAAAAATCCTATCCTAGTTTAAGAAAATGTTCTAAATTTAAAAATATTTAAATAAAAGTTGTTCATAATTAATCAAAGCAACTTTTGATTATTTGAAAGCTACTTGTAGGTGTAGTTCATATTATAACTCAATTCAAGCAGTTTTTGATTATTTCAATCTGTAAAGTCTCGTTATATTATTTTTGTTTGGATTATTTGAAGTGTGGAAACTCTTGTGATACATTTTATTTATTTTGTTTACTTTAAGTCTGCAAAATCTTGTAATAATTTTTGGATTATTTTGTTTACTTTAAGTCTACAAAAGCTTCCAAATCGTTTAATAATTATTTTCTAATCAAGTCTTTTTGCTGTTTGCTTTTGAATCAAGATTTATTCTAAACTTAATTTAAGAGCGATTTGTTGCAGATTTAAAGGAGAAAACGCTTTTCAAACTATTCCCTATAACGGCATTTCGCTGCGTGTCTACACTGTACAAAAGGTTGCATGCAAATTCTTTTAATTGTAAGGCAGTTAAAGTTCCATTTAACAATCATGCAGCACTTCTTTCGATTCGGCCAGTTACAGCAGCAGCAACAGTTGCAGCTGCAGCCTTTGAGGTTGGTAGCGTGTCAGCTGACACGTTTTTAATTTTCAAGCAATTAGTTTGTTTTTTTTTTTTTTTTTTGCTATCCAATTCCAATCACAGACCACAACGAAACTCACATGTGGCCAGGCGCAAGAACCTGCAGACCCAAAGGAAGGCTTGCGGATTGCGGGTTGCGGCGGGGGGATATTGGGGTTTAGCCTACCCGCATTGTCGATTACCTTAAAATGATTTCTTTGCTAATTAATGCGCTGTGAATTTTCTCACGCTTGGCAAAAACCCGCACCAAAAACATGTTCCTCTGTTTCTTCTTCTTCTTCTTCTTCTGGCCACAAGCGGCCAGCAGAATGTTACAGTTACGAGTTTTTCTTTGTGTTCTTTGACTTCCTCAATAACATTTGCATAGTTAGTTGAAGTCAGTTAGTTAGTCGCATGTCAGGTTGATTAATTTAAATGGCTTGTTTTGTGGCCGCACACGCGATTAGATGATTACAGCAAATGCTTTAATTATTAGCATAATGTTTCTCTTCTTTTTTTTCTGTTTTTACCAACCCTTTAAAATGGCTTTTTGGCTCTGGTGCTTATCCGTTTCAAGAGTGTCAACAGCTGCGGCAGCAACAGGTTTGCCAGAAATGCTGCTCGCTTTGTGGCAAATGCCAAATTCCAAATGTTAATTAGCCAATTGATTCGTTTGAACTCTTCCAGTTGCAACTAGCTTTCAGTTAATTTCCGATGTATTTAGAAATTGTTGAATTTTATTTATATTTTATTTGGTAATTTCGCACTGCTTTTGTTCACCTTACACAAGATTCAAATGCATTACGAAATACATATTCGTAGGCCTCACAGCTGCACCTACATCTAAGCGCATCTGAGCCCATGCACAACAACAAAGATGACAATACACACACTCATACATATAAACACATTAATGCACACACACTCACAACACGTCTTTAACCGATTCCGATTTTGATTTCTACTGCGACTGCAACTGCGACTGCGATTGCGACGTTCGCTTCCGCTGGCTAAGCGTAAACGACTAAAAGCGGCCACATAAATTTCAATAGGCCAGGCAGTCGGCAGTCGGCAGTCAGCGAGGCAGTCAGATGGGAAACCAGGCAGTCAGGCAGCGGCTGCTCGAAGTCACAGCCAGCAGCTGACGTCGACGCCGCACAGTGGCTAAGCAGCGCCGTCTAATTGTCACTCCATATCAATAATAATTAATATTGGTATTATTATGCTTAATATTATAAATATATCATTATTATTATTTGTATTACTATTCTCATTATTAATACTAATATTATTATTAATGATATTGTTATTATTATTGTTATTATTATTATTATTATTATTATTATTAATATTATTAATTTTGTCATTATAATAGATGTTTTTGTTAGTATTAGTATTATTGTTACTCTCATTATTATTATTATTTTTATTATCATTATAAACAACATTATTACTATTATTTTTATCATTGTTCTTAGTATTTTCATTATTATTGTTACTATATCCTTTCGCCCATCCCAAGCAATATATTTATCTTGGATCTCTAAATAATGAAAACATAAATAATGTTCAGTTATTGCAAAAATGGATATTTTCCAAAGTTATAGAGCCAAAAAAGTTAACTTTTATGTGTAAATGGGCATTCAGAAAAGATAGAAGACTAGACAAATCGCACAAATAGCAAATACAGTTTCAGAATCATTTGCTCTTACAGTTTAGAAAAATAAGCCACATAGTCTATTACAGGGGTGAATAGGGTTTTTTGTATTTTATATTATATATTTAATATTCTGTGTTTTATATAAATTATTTATTTACAAATTTAAAGCTCTTTTAATAGTCAAGCACAACTTTCCTTTCAGCCGGTGCAAATTGCTGATGGACCACAGTGCAACCAGCAACCAGTATCCTTCCATTCACATGGACATTGTTTGTGGAACGTAAGTAAATACCTCGCTCACTGTTGTTCACGGCTCTTTCGTATTTCTGTCTATATATGTGTATGTGAATGTGTATGAGAGTGTGTGTGTTTGTGCATGTGAGAATCCCATAGAGAGGCATGCCTACAAACTGGGTTTCCAGCATCCACACACTCACTCAAAGTCCACTCTGCTTAAGTATGAGCCAAGCTTCTTATCTTTTTTAATGATAACAACTCATTTAACGATATCAAACACTAGAGTTGCATGCACTTTTCAGTGGCACTTCTTGGTCTAAGCCAAAGAGCTTCTAATTGATAATTTCTCATGCTGCTTAAATGTTTATATGCTTTTTAAGTGATTAATGGTTTCTATTTGTAGTTGGAGGTGTGTTTACAGCAGCTGGACTGTCTAGCCTGCTATCGTAAAATGTTGTTGTTAGAGGTTGAGAAGATTTTATGACAACTTGATGTGATTTGAGGTTAGCTAGCAATTGGGCTGGCTGTAAGCTGGTTTACATCATGCTCGATTATTTTAATTGTTGTTTAGCATATTCTAAGAGTTTATGCAAGGCAAAAGATATTTCCTAAATATAACCCAGGATGATTGTTTTTTGGTAAAAGACTTGACATGTTGAAATCAAATCAAATATGGTAGTAGAGCTGGCAACAGTTTAGTGTGCAAGGCACAGTTTTACTTAAGACACTGCAAATACTCTTTCCTTGTATTTAATACCAAAATTCAACACAGTGGCAAGTTTCTGGTTTCTAGCAGCAAAACCTGCGTTTAAGGGATGTGAATACCGAGCTTTACGAACCAAACCCAAAAGAAGGGTTTGAACCATTAAAATTTTGGTGCGTTTTACAATACTGATTTTAACAGCAAATAGACTTTCTTTTAATTAAGTTCGGAGCAGCGGGCAAATAACTCTTGCGTAGCTCTGCTTTTTGATTTCGTCTGACTAAGAAGTCACAGTTAATGTTGATATTTTATATTTCATTTATTTCTTGCGCTAAAAATTAATTAAAACTGCGTTAAAAATGTTTGCCACACTCCCCGTCGACCGCACAAAGTGCACAACTCGGGCAGCAACCAATTCCAAGACGCGCACATTCTCTGGCAAATACCAAATAGCAACAACAACAAATGCAACAACAACAACTGCAACAAAAACAACAACAAAAACAACAACTTAAACAGCTGCGACAGCAAATCTTTTTCCACTTTTGCACAACTCCAAAGTATTTACAAGCATCGTTCGCAGTCGCATCTAAAAATGTTTGGCATTTGGCAACACGCACCAATGAATAAATAGCAGCAACTGTTGGTGGGGGGAACGAGTAGAACGAGTAGTTAAAGAAGGGATTGGGGAGGGCGGTGGGGTGGGTGTTTGGTTGAAAATGCTTAGCTAGAAGGCTGCTAAAATGTTTGGATTTCAAACGAGCTCATTTTTTGCGTGCGTGGCTGCATTTCAAAAATGATTTGCAATGCGGTCGGTGAACCTGGCAGCTGGTGGCAATAGTGTGGGGGGAGGAGGTTGCAGCACAGTTTGGCAGGAAATGCAGTATTCAGTTAAGTTTTTAGCCGCTGTTAGCTGAACTCGAGAGCCAGGCAAGCGTAACATGTCGAGACCGCAGACGGCGTGACTCGGATGAGGGATGAGTTATCGAGGCGACCACGCGTGAGTGTTGCCTTTGAATTCGAAACGGGATGTGCGAGTGTGTGTAGGTGTATGTGTGTGTGTGTGTGTGTGTGTGTGAGTGTGTGAGGAGGTATATGCATGTGCAACATTGCTCATAATTTATGACAAGAGCCAAAAGCGTTGACTGATAAGCGCCTGAGCAGAAAGAGCTGCTCAGCGATGGGGCACCAAATGCAATTCTTTGGCCACATTTCCCAGCGGCAACATTATCAGCGACTGGTCGCAGCAACAGCAACAGCAGCAGCCGACACAGCAGCAACATCTTCAGCTCAAGGCGCATTCACATTCACGAAGTGCAGACAGAAGCCGAACTTGCCCATCCGAAGAGTTGTTGTTGTTGCTGATGCCACGCGGTTTTGCGTGCCACACGTTGCTAGCTGCCACAGTTGCCGCAGTTGGTGCAGCAGCTGCTGCAACTGCTGCCATTGCTGACATCCACGTGCAACTCATTTCTGTGCGCCGCATCAGTTGGCAGCGTGTTTTTTGTCGCCGCGTCGACGCCAGCAGCAGCGGGCGACATGGCAACATCTCGCGGTTGCCCACAACAACAGCAACAGCAACAGCAACAACAACAACAACAACAACTGGAATGTTGTCAGGGGCAAAATGTTGCTAAGCCTGTCACAGTTAACTAGAACGAGAGATTAGATCGAAAAAGAGACGGTCCAACAATGCGTGGGAGTAAGTGAGAGGGCGCACAATCATTGTCTTTGTGTTGCTTAGCAACGTTAACTTGTTGGGAATTATATTTTTAATTTTTTCTTGAGTTTATAGCTTAAATGGAAAAGCTAAAAATGTGACGGAAATACTTTAAATAATTATAATTAGATGCTAAATGCTTTAAATCAACTTTGGACTGATTGTACTTATGGAAACTATATAATATAGAAGTCCGAGATATCGAACCTCACAATTTACGCCCACAGGCGAACTTGTCTTTATCATCGTGGCTGTTGATATGGATTGAGAAACATTAAAGCAATTCAAGAGTTTATTAAAGAAAGTTAGAGATAGTAAAGATATTTGTTTCTATCAGCATGGATGTTGGCATTCATCTACTAAATGTATGTTTAGGGTATTTGATCTTCGTCAATCTATATAATTACCGATATTTATATTTTGTTCATTTGCTTCAACCTATTCATCTTTCGAACCATCTGTCATAACACGTATTTGCAAAATGAAACTCATTTAAGTTGCTAAAATTAATGATCTGCTGCTAATGAACTCAGTTTGACAGACGCTAGAAATCATTTACAGATGCAACTCGACATGTTGATAGACAAACAAAGCTGGAGTTGCCGCGAGATGCTTTGCTGTTGCAATTAGCATGTGTAATTGGCATTCTTGCCACATGGCATATCATTAGGCCCAGGCCGGTCGACAGCCGAGGGTGCAACTCACTTTTGGCCAGCGGCTAATTGTTTGTGTGTGCGAAATGGCACAACAAAAACACAAGAACACAAGAATGGGCGGTACAAATGGGGCGTGTCGCATACACTTTAAAGGCGACAACAAATGCGCCCCTAAATGGCACTTGCAACATGTTTTTTCGGGGCGTGCGCTACATTTGGGGGCATCAATTAAAGTGCCACAAAGTAAATGAAGATTGAGGCACAAAAAGTGAAATTTCAATTAATCAATGCAAGAGGCAAGCAGCCAATGTGTGGCAAGCGGCAGTGGCAGAGAGGGGCTGCATTTGTTGTTTCAGTTAACACTTTTGCCTGTTGGCCGCGATAAGATCAAAGATCAAAGCTGCAAGTTCAACATTTGGCAACGGCCGCTCACAATTCGTGTTGCCATTGTTTGTTGTTGCTGTGGCACGCGCCGGCGCAGGTCAAAAGCGTGCAGTCTGAAAACGGTAGCCAGCAAAAATTGCGGCATGCAACATGCAGCATGGACTGCATAGTCCATGATGATAAATGTGCGCCCCATAGAATCTGTGAATGGTTGCTTGCTGCGGTTGCGGCACTGTCAAGTGTTGCCACTGCTGCTGCCTCTGCTGCTGGTGTGGCAGCTTTCGAGTTAATGTTGACAATTTAGCACAACATTTGTTTGCCATGTTATTAAAAATTTGCGACGCTTTCATGCAACATTTGCGAGCGCAATTAGTTGCATTTATAATTGGGGGACGTGCTCTGCAAAATGCTCCGCTTGTCTTTATTTTATGTGGCATCATTTCTTTTTATTTTTTGGGCAGTCTGCAACATGTTCGAACGCTATAAATCAATTTGGCGGAAGAGCCGTCCAAAAGGCAGCATGCAAAAATGCTTGAAACGTGTCGGCTGCATAAAAATTCAAGTGCGCTACAGTTGAAAAATCTCGTGGAGAGTTATTCCGAAATTTGTCTTTATATATGAGCAGGCGAGGGAGTTTGTTAGAAGCAAAAAGTGAAGAGCATAAAAAATCCCAAAGTCATAAGAAAATTTAAGATTTTATATAAAAATATGTTCTCAAATGTTAACACAGACATATTTTGATTTGAGTAATATTTGACTTGTTAGTTAAATCGAAAATGTGTTAATAAATTACCAATTTTTTTGACTTCGTTTGCGATAAAGTACTTTCGCTGTTGGCCAAAAGTCGCATTGATAATATAACCAAAAGCTTGGTTAGCAAAAATTGGCGAATGCGAATTAAAATTTTATCGACAACAATGTTGCGGTCGGAAAGCAATAAAAATTGTTATGCTGATGAACGACATGACACCAACAGCAGCAGCAGCAGCAGCAGCAACATGCAACAACAGCAACCGATCGACCGCAGCAACAAGCAACAACAACAACAGCAGCAACAGTTGTCGCTGTTGCCAGTGGACCGCATCGCGAAATTCTTTCTTTCCTTTTTAGTTTTTTGCTACCTTTTCCCAGCTTTTTGTGTTTTTTTTTTTTTTTGTTTTTTTTTTTTTTGGAGGACTTTGTTGGCTGCTAAACTCAAAATGAGAAATTGCTGCCGCTGGTGCAATTTTCATGGTTGACCTCATTTTGTTGCTGTCGTTGTTGACTTTGTGGAATATTTGGTGGCAGCAGCAACAGCCACAACAGCAACGCATCAGGCCAGACAGTCCGTCAGTCCGTCAGCCCGTCAGTCAGTCAGTCGGATGATGTTGAGACTGAGGAGGATGCAAGCAGCGACAGTCGACGACAACATGAGCCGGTCACGTCAGCGCCTGTGACAATTTGTCGCTAAACAATTTTTGAACCGACAAAATTGTAAGTTGCTGTTGTGTATGTTGCCGTTGTGTATGTTGCCGTTGTGTATGTAGTTGCCGCATGCGAAAATTCAATAAATAAAAATGTAATTACGTGTTGAACAGCTGCAGCGGCAATTTGATGGATGAGTTCGGCTTAAAAGTATATAAATAAGTTGGCCCACAAAACGGGCCAACAAAAGCCGTTTAGAATTGTGTGTGTTAACAATGGAGAAAACATACCACTCGCACTTTGAATTGCCGTTAATGTGCTATGTCAATATTTGTTAACGCTTCAAGCGAGTTCAAAGCAATACGAAAAAAGATATCCTGCCGGCATTTGCCACCTCGCTTGGGTCAACAACGCTTACTGTGAGATCTCTCACTACGCATTTGCTATTTAACCCACTGCTGAATGCTTTTATATAACAACGTCTGGACCTTTCAGTAAAAAACAAGTAGAGGTGCCTCGAGTGGGTGTGCTCGACTAGGGAATACCTATAAATTATTACTAAGCGAGAAAAACAGCGGGCTTATTAAAAGAATTTTTGTACTTGATTCCTTCATAACAAATTCTTAACCTGTTGAGCCTCAATCGAGCAAAAAACTCTTGTATAAAGTAGATGTTAAAGAAATCTGGAAACTAGAAAAGAAGATATCTATGCGAATATTTGTACTTCAAGCTTGAAACTAGAGAGCTAAGGTTTGATTAAGGGGGATACGGAGGGATGTATGCCAAATAAAATACTTTCTATCAAACTTGGAGGCTCTTAAAATATCTGAAAAAAGTTCAAAAAATATTTGAATCAGTATTTATCGGTGCCGTGGCTGGAGTTATCGATAGTATAATATAAAATTTATTTGGCCCTTTAATCTTGAATTTAATATGCGTTCAAATCGAAGCTTTGATAGAGTTGGACAGGCTAATCGAATCGGAAATATATCTAATGGGTTATGCTTGAATTCACTATACCCTACTTATTGCCCATTTAGTAATGTCTGCAGGGTATACAAGAAACAGGTGAGGCACATAACAGTCCACAGATCTGTGGACATGGCACAAAGTAGCCATCATTGTGGAGAAAATGTTGCACACTCTCTAAACGTTTTGTTTACACCGTTTGCCGCCTGGCCAGGAGCTGCAAGGAGAAGAGCTGGCTGGTTGCGGAATCGCAGTCGGAGCTGTGTGCCCGGCTCTATATATCCTCGGTCTGTGCTGGATACATGTGACTACGTGTTTTCCTATGCCTGCTGTACATTTGCAGCATGTTTAGTGATGCGATCTTTGTTTGTGTCTCGTGCTTTGCTTTCCAGCAGCAACAATTACAGCCGAGAGTCGCGTCGATGACAACGACAACAGCAGCAGCAGCGGCAACAACTGCAACAACAACAGCAACAACAGCAACAACAACAACATATGCCACATGCCTCACTCACTTTCTCGCTGTGCTGGTAAATGCTTGGAAAATGTGCACAATTTTCACATCCGGTGTCACATTCGATTCAATTGAGATTTACCTGAACGTGACTAAAATACGCAAATTAAAAACGCTTTTCTCGTCCACACTCGACGCGTGTATGCGCGTGTGCGTGTGTGTGTGTGTGTGTGTTTTGTATCTGTGCGTGCACAGTGTGTGTATGTTGGCCCGGGGGATTGTTAGCCGACTTTTCTAGCTGCCGACCCCCATTTTCAGCTTGTTTTCCTTTTGGGTTAGTTGTGTTATGTTTAAATCACTGTGTCATCTGAAGCGCATGATATAATAAAGCATGCCGATCCTTTAATATAAGTTATTAGCGAGGTTTTCGAACTGCAAGCGCTCAATTAATTTGGCTGCCCAATTTCATACTAAAACTTTGTACTTGAATGGTTGCCAAAAGTCCAGTAAATGCCCGATCTAGACTCCGTAGATCCTTCGTCAAATTACTTTGTCAAAGCTGAACCAAATTTTATGAACACGATTTGTGCTCATGATTGATTTGGAATTGAAATTGTAATTGCATTGTATTTAGTCCTGACTTCCGCAAAGGTTTATTGGATAGATTAAAAACGGCAAATTAGTAGTCGGCATAAATGAGAAATAAAACCGACAACAGTGCACAATATAATTAAAAGGTCTAATTGAAATTTTAGTGCATGAAAATGCAATTAGTGGTCGCTAACAAAATGTTAACCAGTGTTTAACTAAAATGAAAATTAACTGGCTATAAACATGGCGAACTTTAAGTAGAAATTAACTGAGCGCAATGAATAGCATGTAAAACAACAAAAAGTCAATGCTGCAGGGCGTCAGAGTTCTGTCGTTTTGAAACGTCATATCTCCCGCGGAGTTCTGTCGTTTTGGAACGTCATATCTCCGCGCGGAGTTCTGTCGTTTTGGAACGTCATATCTCGGCGAGGAGTTCTGTTGTTTTGGAACGTCATATCTCCGCGAGGAGTTCTGTTGTTTTGGAACGTCATATCTCCGCGAGGAGTTCTGTCGTTTTGGAACGTCATATCTCCGCGAGGAGTTCTGTCGTTTTGGAACGTTATATCTCCGCGAGGAGTTCTGTCGTTTTGAAACGTCATATCTCCCGCGGAGCTCTGTCGTTTTGGAACGTCATATCTCCGCGAGGAGTTCTGTCGTTTTGGAACGTCATATCTCCGCGAGGAGTTCTGTCGTTTTGGAATGTTATATCTCCGCGAGGAGTTCTGTCGTTTTGGAACGTCATATCTCCGCGAGGAGTTCTGTCGTTTTGGAACGTCATATCTCCGCGAGGAGTTCTGTCGTTTTGGAACGTCATTTCTCCGCGCGGAGTTCTGTCGTTTTGGAACCTCATATCTCCGCGAGGAGTTCTGTCGTTTTGGAACGTCATATCTCCCGCGGAGTTCTGTCGTTTTGGAACGTCATATCTCCCGCGGAGTTCTGTCGTTTTGGAACGTCATATCTCCGCGAGGAGTTCTGTCGTTTTGGAACGTCATATCTCCGCGCAGAATTCTGTCGTTTTAGAACGTCATATCTCCCGCGGAGTTCTGTCGTTTTGGAACGTCATAACTCCGCGCGGAATTCTGTCGTTTTGGAACGTCATATCTCCGCGCGGAGTTCTGTCGTTTTGGAACGTCATATCTCCGCGCGGAGTTCTGTCGTTTTGGAACGTCATATCTCCGCGCAGAATTCTGTCGTTTTGGAACGTCATATCTCCCGCGGAGTTCTGTCGTTTTGGAACGTCAAATCTCCCGCGGAGTTCTGTCGTTTTGGAACGTCATATCTCCCGCGGAGTTCTGTAGTTTTGGAACGTCATATCTCCCGCGAAGTTCTGTCGTTTTGGAACGTCATATCTCCCGCGGAGTTCTGTCGTTTTGGAACGTCATATCTCCGCGAGGAGTTCTGTCGTTTTGGAACGTAATAACTCCTTGCGGAATTCTGTCGTTTTGGAACGTCATATCTCCGCGCGGAATTCTGTCGTTTTGGAACGTCATATCTCCGCGCGGAGTTCTGTCGTTTTGGAACGTCATATCTCCGCGCGAAGTTCTGTCGTTTTGGAACGTCATATCTCCGCGCGGAGTTCTGTTGTTTTGGAACGTCATATCTCCCGCGGAGCTCTGTCGTTTTGGAACGTCATATCTCCGCGAGGAGCTCCGTCGTTTTGGAACGTCATATCTCCTCGAGGAGTTCTGTCGTTTTGGAACGTCATATCTCCCGCGGAGCTCTGTCGTTTTGGAACGTTATATCTCCGCGAGGAGTTATGTCGTTTTGCAACGTCATATCTCCGCGAGGAGTTCTGTCTTTTGGAACGTCATATCTCCCGCGGAGTTCTGTCGTTTTGGAACGTCATATCTCCCGCGGAGTTCTGTCGTTTTGGAACGTCATATCTCCGCGAGGAGTTCTGTCGTTTTAAAACGTCATATCTCCCGCGGAGTTCTGTCGTTTTGGAACGTTATATCTCCGCGAGGAGTTCTGTCGTTTTGGAACGTCATATCTCCGCGAGGAGTTCTGTCGTTTTGAAACGTCATATCTCCCGCGGAGCTCTGTCGTTTTGGAACGTTATATCTCCGCGAGGAGTTCTGTCGTTTTGGAACGTCATATCTCCCGCGGAGTTCTGTCGTTTTGGAACGTCATATCTCCGCGAGGAGTTCTGTCGTTTTGGTACGTCATATCTCCGCGAGGAGCTCTGTCGTTTTGGACCGTCATATCTCCCGCGGAGTTCTGTCGTTTTGGAACGCCATATCTCCGCGAGGAGTTCTGTCGTTTTGAAACGTCATATCTCCGCGAGGAGTTCTGTCGTTTTGGAACGTCATATCTCCGCGAGGAGTTCTGTCGTTTTGGAACGTCATATCTCCGCGCGGAATTCTGTCGTTTTGGAACGTCATATCTCCGCGCGGAGTTCTGTCGTTTTGGAACGTCATATCTCAGCGCGTAGTTCTGTCGTTTTGGAACGTCATATCTCCGCGCGGAGTTCTGTTGTTTTGGAACGTCATATCTCCCGCGGAGCTCTGTCGTTTTGGAACGTCATATCTCCGCGAGGAGCTCCGTCGTTTTGGAACGTCATATCTCCTCGAGGAGTTCTGTCGTTTTGGAACGTCATATCTCCCGCGGAGCTCTGTCGTTTTGGAACGTTATATCTCCGCGAGGAGTTATGTCGTTTTGGAACGTCATATCTCCGCGAGGAGTTCTGTCGTTTTGGAACGTCATATCTCCCGCGGAGTTCTGTCGTTTTGGAACGTCATATCTCCCGCGGAGTTCTGTCGTTTTGGAACGTCATATCTCCGCGAGGAGTTCTGTCGTTTTAAAACGTCATATCTCCCGCGGAGTTCTGTCGTTTTGGAACGTCATATCTCCCGCGGAGTTCTGTCGTTTTGGAACGTCATATCTCCGCGAGGAGTTCTGTCGTTTTGGAACGTCATAACTCCACGCGGAATTCTGTCGTTTTGGAACGTAATATCTCCGCGCGGAGTTCTGTCGTTTTGGAACGTCATATCTCCGCGCGGAGTTCTGTCGTTTTGCAACTTCATATCTCCGCGCGGAGCTCTGTCGTTTTGCAACGTCATATCTCCGCGAGGAGTTCTGTCGTTTTGGAACGTCATATCTCCCGCGGAACCCTGTCGTTTTGGAACGTTATATGTCCGCGAGGAGTTCTGTCGTTTTGGAACGTCATATCTCCCGCGGAGCTCTGTCGTTTTGGAACGTCATATCTCCGCGAGGAGTTCTGTCGTTTTGAAACGTCATATCTCTCGCGGAGTTCTGTCGTTTTGGAACGTCATATCTCCGCGCGGAGTTCTGTCGTTTTGGAACGTCATATCTTCGCGCGGAGTTCTGTCGTTTTGGAACGTCATATCTCCGCGAGGAGTTCTGTCGTTTTGGAACGTCATATCTCCGCGAGGAGTTCTGTCGTTTTGGAACGTCAATTCTCCGCGAGGAGTTCTGTGGTTTTGGAACGTCATATCTCCGCGAGGAGTTCTGTCGTTTTGGAACGTTATATCTCCGCGAGGAGTTCTGTCGTTTTGGAACGTTATATCTCCGCGAGGAGTTCTGTCGTTTTGGAACGTCATATCTCCGCGAAGAGTTCTGTCGTTTTGGAACGTCATATCTCCGCGAGGAGTTCTGTCGTTTTGGAACGTTATATCTCCGCGAGGAGTTCTGTCGTTTTGGAACGTCATTTCTCCGCGCGGAGTTCTGTCGTTTTGGAACCTCATATCTCCGCGAGGAGTTCTTTCGTGTCGAAACGTCATATCTCCCGCGGAGTTCTGTCGTTTTGGAACGTCATATCTCCCGCGGAGTTCTTTCGTTTTGGAATGTCATATCTCCGCGAGGAGTTCTGTCGTTTTGGAACGTCATATCTCCGCGCAGAATTCTGTCGTTTTAGAACGTCATATCTCCCGCGGAGTTCTTTCGTTTTGGAACGTCATAACTTCGCGCGGAATTCTGTCGTTTTGGAACGTCATATCTCCGCGCGGAGTTCTGTCGTTTTGAAACGTCATAACTCCGCGCGGAGTTCTGTCGTTTTGGAACGTCATATCTCCGCGCAGAATTCTGTCGTTTTGGAACGTCATATCTCCCGCGGAGTTCTGTCGTTTTGGAACGTCATATCTCCCGCGGAGTTCTGTCGTTTTGTAACGTCATATCTCCCGCGGAGTTCTGTCGTTTTGGAACGTCATATCTCCTGCGAAGTTATGTCGTTTTGGAACGTCATATCTCCCGCGGAGTTCTGTCGTTTTGGAACGTCATATCTCCCGCGGAGCTCTGTCGTTTTGGAACGTCATATCTCCGCGAGGAGTTCTGTCGTTTTGGAACGTCATATCTCCCGCGGAGTTCTGTCGTTTTGGAACGTCATAACTCCTCGCGGAATTCTGTCGTTTTGGAACGTCATATCTCCGCGCGGAATTCTGTCGTTTTGGAACGTCATATCTCCGCGCGGAGTTCTGTCGTTTTGGAACGTCATATCTCCGCGCGAAGTTCTATCGTTTTGGAACGTCATATATCCGCGCGGAGTTCTGTTGTTTTGGAACGTCATATCTCCCGCGGAGCTCTGTCGTTTTGGAACGTCATATTTCCGCGAGGAGTTCTGTCGTTTTGGAACGTCATATCTCCTCGAGGAGCTCAGTCGTTTAGGAACGTCATATCTCCCGCGGCGCTCTGTCGTGTTGGAACGTTATATCTCCGCGAGGAGTTATGTCGTTTTGGAGCGTCATATCTCCCGCGGAGCTCTGTCGTTTTGGAACGTCATATCTCCCGCGGAGCTCTGTCGTTTTGGAACGTCATATCTTCGCGAGGAGTTCTGTTGTTTTGGAACGTCATATCTCCCGCGGAGCTCTGTCGTTTTGGAACGTCATATTTCCGCGAGGAGTTCTGTCGTTTTGGAACGTCATATCTCCGCGAGGAGTTTTGTCGTTTTGGAACGTCATATCTCCCGCGGAGTTCTGTCGTTTTGGAACGTCATATCTCCGCGCGGAGTTCTGTCGTTTTGGAACGTCATATCTCCCGCGGAGCTCTGTCGTTTTGGAACGTCATATCTCCCGCGGAGCTCTGTCGTTTTGGAACGTCATATCTCCGCGAGGAGTTCTGTCGTTTTGAAACGTCATATCTCCCGCGGAGTTCTGTCGTTTTGGAACGTCATATTTCCCGCGGAATTTTGGAACGTCATATTTCCGCGAGGAGTTCTGTCGTTTTGGAACGTCATATCTCCTCGAGGAGCTCTGTCGTTTAGGAACGTCATATCTCCCGCGGCGCTCTGTCGTGTTGGAACGTTATATCTCCCCGAGGAGTTATGTCGTTTTGGAACGTTATATCTCCGCGAGGAGTACTGTCGTTTTGGAACGTCATATCTCCGCGAGGAGTTCTGTCGTTTTGAAACGTCATATCTCCCGCGGAGCTCTGTCGTTTTGGAACGTTATAACTCCGCGAGGAGTTCTGTCGTTTTGGAACGTCATATCTCCCGCGGAGTTCTGTCGTTTTGGAACGTCATATCTCCGCGAGGAGTTCTGTCGTTTTGGACCGTCATATCTCCCGCGGAGTTCTGTCGTTTTGGAACGTCATAGCTCCGCGCGGAGTTCTGTCGTTTTGGAACGTCATATCTCCGCGCGGAGTTCTGTCGTTTTGGACCGTCATATCTCCCGCGGAGTTCTGTCGTTTTGGAACGTCATAGCTCCGCGCGGAGTTCTGTCGTTTTGGAACGTCATATCTCCGCGCGGAGTTCTGTCGTTTTGGAACGTCATATCTCCGCGCGGAGTTCTGTCGTTTTGGAACGTCATATCTCCGCGAGGAGTTCTGTCGTTTTGGAACGTCATATCTCCGCGAGGAGTTCTGTCGGTTTGAAACGTCATATCTCCCGCGGAGTTCTGTCGTTTTGGAACGTTATAGCTCCGCGAGGAGTTCTGTCTTTTTGAAACGTCATATCTCGCGCGGAGTTCTGTCGTTTTGGAACGTCATATCTCCGCGCGGAGTTCTTTCGTTTTGGAACGTCATATCTCCGCGAGGAGTTCTGTCGTTTTGGACCGTCATATCTCCCGCGGAGTTCTGTCGTTTTGGAACGTCATAGCTCCGCGCGGAGTTCTGTCGTTTTGGAACGTCATATCTCCGCGCGGAGTTCTGTCGTTTTGGAACGTCATATCTCCGCGCGGAGTTCTGTCGTTTTGGAACGTCATATCTCCGCGCGGAGTTCTGTCGTTTTGGAACGTCATATCTCCGCGAGGAGTTCTGTCGTTTTGGAACGTCATATCTGCGCGCGGAGTTCTGTCGTTTTGGAACGTCATATCGTTTTGGACCGTCATATCTCCCGCGGAGTTCTGTCGTTTTGGAACGTCATAGCTCCGCGCGGAGTTCTGTCGTTTTGGAACGTCATATCTCCGCGCGGAGTTCTGTCGTTTTGGAACGTCATATCTCCGCGCGGATTTCTTTAGTTTTGGAACGTCATATCTCCGCGAGGAGTTCTGTCGTTTTGGAACGTCATATCTGCGCGCGGAGTTCTGTCGTTTTGGAACGTCATATCTCCGCGCGGAGTTCTGTCGTTTTGAAACGTCATATCTCCCGTGGAGTTCTGTCGTTTTGGAACGTCATATCTCCCGCGGAGTTCTGTCGTTTTGGAACGTTATATCTCCGCGAGGAGTTCTGTCGTTTTGGAACGTCATATCTCCGCGAGGAGTTCTGTCGTTTTTAAACGTCATATCTCCCGCGGAGTTCTGTCGTTTTGGAACGTCATATCTCCGCGAGGAGTTCTGTCGTTTTGGAACGTCATATCTCCGCGAAGAGTTCTGTCGTTTTGGAACGTCATATCTCCGCGAGGAGTTCTGTCGTTTTGGAACGTAATATCTCCCGCGGAGCTCTGTCGTTTTGGAACGTTATATCTCCGCGAGGAGTTCTGTCGTTTTGGAACGTCATATCGTTTTGGACCGTCATATCTCCCGCGGAGTTCTGTCGTTTTGGAACGTCATAGCTCCGCGCGGAGTTCTGTCGTTTTGGAACGTCATATCTCCGCGCGGAGCTCTGTCGTTTTGGAACGTCATATCTCCGCGAGGAGTTCTGTCGTTTTTAAACGTCATATCTCCCGCGGAGTTCTGTCGTTTTGAAACGTCATATCTCCGCGAGGAGTTCTGTCGTTTTGGAACGTCATATCTCCCGCGGAGTTCTGTTGTTTTTAAACGTCATATCTCCCGCGGAGTTCTGTCGTTTTGAAACGTCATATCTCCCGCGGAGTTCTGTCGTTTTGAAACGTCATATCTCCCGTGGAGTTCTGTCGTTTTGGAACGTCATATCTCCCGTGGAGTTCTGTCGTTTTGGAACGTCATATCTCCCGCGGAGTTCTGTCGTTTTGGGACGTTATATCTCCGCGAGGAGTTCTGTCGTTTTGGAACGTCATATCTCCGCGAGGAGTTCTGTCGTTTTTAAACGTCATATCTCCCGCGGAGTCCTGTCGTTTTGGAACGTCATATCTCCGCGCGGAGTTCTGTCGTTTTGGAACGTCATATCTCCGCGAAGAGTTCTGTCGTTTTGGAACGTCATATCTCCGCGAGGAGTTTTGTCGTTTTGGAACGTCATATCTCCGCGAGGAGTTCTGTCGTTTTGGAATGTCATATCTCCGCGAGGAGTTCTGTCGCTTTGGAACGTCATATCTCCCGCGGAGCTCTGTCGTTTTGGAACGTTATATCTCCGCGAGGAGTTCTGTCGTTTTGGAACGTCATATCTCCGCGAGGAGTTCTGTCGTTTTGAAACGTCATATCTTCCGCGGAGTTCTGTCGTTTTGGAACGTCATATCTCCGCGAGAATTCTGTCGATTTGGAACGTCATATCTCCGCGAGGAGTTCTGTCGGTTTGAAACGTCATATCTCCCGCGGAGCTCTGTCGTTTTGCAACGTTATAGCTCCGCGAGGAGTTCTGTCGTTTTGAAACGTCATATCTCGCGCGGAATTCTGTCGTTTTGGAACGTCATATCTCCGCGCGGAGTTCTGTCGTTTTGGAACGTCATATCCCCGCGAGGAGTTCTGTCGTTTTGGACCGTCATATCTCCCGCGGAGTTCTGTCGTTTTGGAACGTCATAGCTCCGCGCGGAGTTCTGTCGTTTTGGAACGTCATATCTCCGCGCGGAGTTCTGTCGTTTTGGAACGTCATATCTCTGCGCGGAGTTCTGTCGTTTTGGAACGTCATATCTCCGCGAGGAGTTCTGTCGTTTTGGAAAGTCATATCTCCGCGAGGTTTTCTGTCGTTTTGGAACGTCATATCTCCCGCGGACCTCTGTCGTTTTGGAACGTTATATCTCCGCGAGGAGTTCTGTCGTTTTGAAACGTCATATCTCCCGTGGAGTTCTGTCGTTTTGGAACGTCATAGCTCCGCGCGGAGTTCTGTCGTTTTGGAACGTCATATCTCCGCGCGGATTTCTGTCGTTTTGGAACGTCATATCTCCGCGCGGAGTTCTGTCGTTTTGAAACGTCATATCTCCGCGAGGAGTTCTGTCGTTTTGGAACGTCATATCTCCGCGAGGAGTTCTGTCGTTTTGGAACGTCATATCTCCCGCGGAGCTCTGTCGTTTTGGAACGTCATATCTCCGCGAGGAGTTCTGTCGTTTTTAAACGTCATATCTCCCGCGGAGTTCTGTCGTTTTGAAACGTCATATCTCCCGCGGAGTTCTGTCGTTTTGGAACGTCATATCTCCGCGAGGAGTTCTGTCGTTTTGGAACGTCATATCTCCGCGAGGAGTTCTGTCGTTTTTAAACGTCATATCTCCCGCGGAGTTCTGTCGTTTTGGAAAGTCATATCTCCGCGCGGAGTTCTGTCGTTTTGGAACGTCATATCTCCGCGCGGAGTTCTGTCGTTTTGAAACGTCATATCTCCCGCGGAGTTCTGTCGTTTTGGAACGTCATATCTCCGCGAGGAGTTCTGTCGTTTTGGACCGTCATATCTCCCGCGGAGTTCTGTCGTTTTGGAACGTCATAGCTCCGCGCGGAGTTCTGTCGTTTTGGAACGTCATATCTCCGCGCGGAGTTCTGTCGTTTTGGAACGTCATATCTCCGCGCGGAGTTCTGTCGTTTTGGAACGTCATATCTCCGCGAGGAGTTCTGTCGTTTTGGAACGTCATATCTCCGCGAGGTTTTCTGTCGCTTTGGAACGTCATATCTCCCGCGGAGCTCTGTCGTTTTGGAACGTTATATCTCCGCGAGGAGTTCTGTCGTTTTGAAACGTCATATCTCCCGTGGAGTTCTGTCGTTTTGGAACGTCATAGCTCCGCGCGGAGTTCTGTCGTTTTGGAACGTCATATCTCCGCGCGGATTTCTGTCGTTTTGGAACGTCATATCTCCGCGCGGAGTTCTGTCGTTTTGAAACGTCATATCTCCGCGAGGAGTTCTGTCGTTTTGGAACGTCATATCTCCGCGAGGAGTTCTGTCGTTTTGGAACGTCATATCTCCCGCGGAGTTCTGTCGTTTTGGAACGTCATATCTCCCGCGGAGTTCTGTCGTTTTGGAACGTCATATCTCCGCGAGGAGTTCTGTCGTTTTTAAACGTCATATCTCCCGCGGAGTCCTGTCGTTTTGGAACGTCATATCTCCGCGCGGAGTTCTGTCGTTTTGGAACGTCATATCTCCGCGAGGAGTTCTGTCGTTTTGGAACGTCATATCTCCGCGAGGAGTTCTGTCGTTTTGGAACGTCATATCTCCCGCGGAGTTCTGTCGTTTTGGAACGTTATATCTCCGCGAGGAGTTCTGTCGTTTTGGAACGTCATATCTCCGCGCGGATTTCTGTCGTTTTGGAACGTCATATCTCCGCGCGGAGTTCTGTCGTTTTGAAACGTCACATCTCCGCGAGGAGTTCTGTCGTTTTGGAACGTCATATCTCCGCGAGGAGTTCTGTCGTTTTGGAACGTCATATCTCCCGCGGAGTTCTGTCGTTTTGGAACGTTATATCTCCGCGAGGAGTTCTGTCGTTTTGAAACGTCATATCTCCGCGAGGAGTTCTGTCGTTTTGGAACGTCATATCTCCGCGAGGAGTTCTGTCGTTTTGGAACGTCATATCTCCCGCGGAGTTCTGTCGTTTTGGAACGTTATATCTCCGCGAGGAGTTCTGTCGTTTTGGAACGTCATATCTCCGCGAGGAGTTCTGTCGTTTTGGACCGTCATATCTCCCGCGGAGTTCTGTCGTTTTGGAACGTCATAGCTCCGCGCGGAGTTCTGTCGTTTTGGAACGTCATATCTCAGCGCGGAGTTCTGTCGTTTTGGAACGTCATATCTCCGCGAGGAGTTCTGTCGTTTTGGAACGTCATATCTCCGCGAGGAGTTCTGTCGCTTTGGAACGTCATATCTCCCGCGGAGCTCTGTCGTTTTGGAACGTTATATCTCCGCGAGGAGTTCTGTCGTTTTGGAACGTCATATCTCCGCGAGGAGTTCTGTCGTTTTTAAACGTCATATCTCCCGCGGAGTTCTGTCGTTTTGAAACGTCATATCTCCCGCGGAGTTCTGTCGTTTTGGAACGTTATATCTGCGCGAGGAGTTCTGTCGTTTTGAAACGTCATATCTCCGCGAGGAGTTCTGTCGTTTTTAAACGTCATATCTCCCGCGGAGTTCTGTCGTTTTGGAAAGTCATATCTCCGCGCGGAGTTCTGTCGTTTTGGAACGTCATATCTCCGCGAGGAGTTCTGTCGTTTTGTAACGTCATATCTCCGCGAGGAGTTCTGTCGTTTTGGAACGTCATATCTCCCGCGGAGTTCTGTCGTTTTGGAACGTTATATCTCCGCGAGGAGTTCTGTCGTTTTGAAACGTCATATCTCGCGCGGAGCTCTGTCGTTTTGGAACGTCATATCTCCGCGCGGAGTTCTGTCGTTTTGGAACGTCATATCTCCGCGAGGAGTTCTGTCGTTTTGAAACGTTATATCTCCGCGAGGAGTTATAAATATCAAAGTTTGTCAATTAATCTCAAATTGTTATGCAAATAAAACGCTGAGCCAAGTATGGGACAGACAACACTATTCAACTAGAAAAGGCTTTATTTTTCACTAAGAAAATATCCCATTTTTGGTACTTCATTTCTGTAATTAGTTGTTTTCTTGTAATTAGTTGAATTTATGATTTACATTTGAATTCAATTTTTGATTTACATTTACGAACCAAAAATTTTGTTGCACAGTGTTGCGGGTCAGAGTTAAATGCAGCTTGTATTTTTGCAGCAGCTATTTTAAAAGCGCAGCTCTGGCCAGGATTGGCCTTTGTTTTGAGTCCATTGAGAAAACAGCGATGCGTCGCGTGAATAATGGCAAAAGCTCGTAATATATATAAATAATATATAGATACAGATATATGGCATGCCTGTATATAAATTTTAAAGCAGCAAATCCATGCAAAAAGTTTCTTCTTACAAATAAAACTTTGTGCGCTGCTCATAAAATTGATGCTGTGGCTTTTCAGGGCTAATTTAATGGCGCCGACTTCAAAGTGACAATAATTTGGCCATTAAGACGTCGGCTAGCAGAGGGCGAGACAGGCAGAGAGAGGGAGGATGGGCAGAGGGAGCTGGTCTCCAAATGGTCGTCGCTGTCCTGGGCCATTAAATGGATTGTCGTTTAATTGTTCTCGCGTTCATTGCCACGCATCGCCACAAGCTGCCAACTTTTTGAATGTCTCTGTTGGATCAGAGGAGAACGGGCTGTGCTCCGGCCTGCCTCTATATTGGTGCCTTGCCAACTGTCATAATGGTCGAGACGTTGCTCGACTATGCGGCCAATTATGAGTTAAGAGGAATCACTTCTTGGATCGACCATTAAAACAGACGCATACTAAGTTCTGCGGTCATAAAATTAGTTGCGGCCCGAAAAGTGCATTTTGGTTGCCTCAGGCCAGGACGATGGGTTGCGGAAAGGGAGGCGGGTAGGGGCTGCAGAAATTGCTGCACATCGTTCGCCTCATCGTAAACATCGGTCAAATGGGCTGCATGGGCTGCGTAACTGCAGAGTTGGGCCATTGACACGCCCACTCCACTTGGACGACGATGTTGTCTCTGTGAAATGGCCTGGCAGTGGTATGGGGGCGGGGGTCGACGAGGGGTTTGCGGTTGACGAGCGGAGAACAAGATTTGAAATGGTTTTAAGTGCAACTTTAAAAGGGCTCACAGATCTGTGCTAAATGATGACGCTCATATGTCAGGCTTTTAACTGGACCGCCAGGTACTCTAGCATGTAAAATTGCAGAGCGGAAAATTGTTGAAAAGCAAGGGAAAAGACAAAATGGAAAATATAATTGTTATCAAAGTGTAAACGGCATAAGATATGTGAGCAGCTGCAGGTGGAAGTATTTTGCTTCGGGGATGAAGTCTGTAAGTTTGTGGTAAGAAATTATAGAGATGGATAAAAAATAAAGAGGTTAGATATACATCTGATGCGATGTGTTATTCAAATACAGTGTTTGTAGTCAAATATAAGGCTACAGTTAAAACTTCTGGTTGCATATATGGTATTAACATTGAGGGGTATTTACAATGAAAGGATTCAGGTCATAGCTTAATAATAGGAAGGTATTCATGTGATTCGCCTAGTAGGTAGATTGCAAGAATGTGACCTTTGGGGTTGCTGCCCTGTGATGGTGTCAGCCAGGACCCTGGCAAGCCCTTTTGGAAAAATTCAATTTAAGCCTGAAATTTCTGCTGTTAAAAAGCTCAGACAACTGAAACGTATTAAAGAATCAGGCAAAGCAAATTAAAATGAACAGATTCACATGTTTTTTTCCGTTCATCCAACTCTTAAATTAGCTGTGTCACATTTTGACAATTTGAACAAATCTATTTTTACAGCCATGAATAATTTTGCATTCGCCGAATAATCAACATGGACTCGCTTGGGGCACAGCTTCAATTAGGCGCTACAATCTAATTGAATTGTCAAAGCAGTTCAATTCTGGACTAAAATCGTGCACCTTCCCTTTGGAGCTACACACAATGTCCATGTTCAGTACATTTTCAATTTGGCTTTCAAGTGTTTTTCTCTTGGAAAAACCAAAAATGATTTCCCAGTAACTGCTGTTTGAAATTATTGGCTGTCGTTTCTCTCTCTTTCTCCCTCTCTCTCTCTCATACTCTTTTTGCATGCTGGCCAGCCAGATTTGCATATTTCGACGCCTCGGCATATTTTGCATATTGCAATGGCCAAAAACTTTGTGACTTTTCAGTTGTATTTAGGGATTCGAGTGCCGCTGCCAACCTGCCCAGTTCGACCATGAAACATGACAGTTTTGTCTAGTTTTATGTGCCCGGCATACCGTATGAATAAAGTTTGCCTTCCAAGCAGCTGAAGTGTTGAAGCCTTCAGCATTTATGCCCCTTGAAATTGGTCATAAAGGGTATAATGACTTTGTTGAAAGTAT
This sequence comes from Drosophila virilis, assembly GCF_030788295.1. Taxonomy (NCBI): domain Eukaryota; kingdom Metazoa; phylum Arthropoda; class Insecta; order Diptera; family Drosophilidae; genus Drosophila; species Drosophila virilis. The sequence goes on from NC_091545.1 coordinate 5,576,664, forward strand.
ATAGCAAGCAGAAGTAAGGTTCTCTAAATCCTTGATATTGCTCAGCATGAATAGACATGTTCGTCTGTCTGTGCTAAGAGACTATATGAGGTAGAAAGTTGAAAGTTGAGAGTGAGGTTTCCAAGGGCACGAAAAGTAGGTTTTGAAACTTCGATAACTATTTCCACACATTTGTCGGCTATATTTATTCACTTAACATTTTATAAGGATCGCAAAATAAATAACCAAGTTAATCAGGGACTGTTTGCTCCGAGTATGTGCAAATGTGTTCTGTGTGTGGGTTTGTAGAAGAAAGTTGAGATGCTTGCAATGCCAAATGTTTACATGGCATCTGTTAGTCATATATTCCCGACTAGAATGCTCTTGTGGGCACTTGCTTTGCATGCTCCCAGTTGACCAGCAGCCCGTCCCCGCATGACAGGCTAACCGACGTGTCGTGCATGCACTTTGCATATTGTCGAAACTGGAGATCAAATTTTGCTTGCGTTTGACATGACGTCAGACGGGCATTGGCACCAACTGCTCTTCCAATCATTGTTAGTCGGAAAATCATATTTCAATTAAAAGCTAGCCAGGCCAACCAATAAGAGCCAGCAAACATCTAATAATCAACAGAAATGGGAGCCAACCAGCATTGGGAGCCATGCGAACAACATGTTCTATGTCGAATTGTTGCAAATTTGTTTGCATATTTTGCTGTAATTGTTGCCCAACTACAAATTGCCGAAGGATCCAGCTAAATGCATGCTATTTGCGCACAGCACAATTGAATTGCTTGCCAAATGAGGGTTTCGGATAGTTTTGATTCGAATTCAAATGTAAAACTCCAACTTTAATAGGGTTTTATCCGTGTGCGGCTGGATAACATGTAGCCAATCCCCAAAGATTGTGTTATTAATTTCTCCGTCTCTTTCTGACAGGTTTTTGTCTCTTGCTCTCTACACTGAAATCACAAATTTCAATCTATTGACATAATGACAAACCAAACAACATATTGAACCTGGTAAGAAGGTTGCAGTCCATGTAAACGACTAAGAGATACCCTACATTCACAAGACTCACACGCCACAAGCTACATACGTCGGGCTGTGCTTGTGTTTTTCTCAGTCTCATATTGCAGAGTATATATGTTTTAATAACTCTTGTGTGTATAGTCCGATTACACTGAGATTTTCAGGCATTCAAGTTGATGCTGAAACTTGAGTGCATCCCAAAAATCGATCTCTTTAAGTTCTTGAGATTTTTCTTCTCTCAATCCTATACTGCAGACAATTCATTCTTTACTCTTGTGTGTATAGTCCGATCGCATTGAGATTTTCAGGTATTCAAAATGATATTCAGATTTGTGTGCATCCCAAAAGGGATGGATCAAGGATATATCTCTTTAAGTTCTTGAGCATGCGTGACATTTCCCATCTGTGTTACGATACACGACCTTTATAGGGACGGCTGTACATTTGCAATGAATATAGGGTACAAATATTGCAGACCAGACAAATATAAACACATGTACATATATACTTTACATGTTCTGTATAAAAAATGTATCCATTCCAGTTTATTTTTTTTAACAACGTGTCGTGTCATGTTTGTCAAAGGGCGCCACCTGTCGACCGCGAACGACAGCGCGTGCTCTCTGCCCCTCTCTCTCTCTTTCCCTCTCATCTCAATCTCTCTCGCGTGTCACAGGTTAATTTCGCATGCAAATAATGTCACGTTGTCGTTGTCGCCGTTGAATGAACTTGATTAAAATTCAATGCGACGTTAATTAAATTCTGCCAATGTAATTTACAGGCCTTTTTTTTTGGTTTTTTGGTTTATTTTTGCAATCAGCTGCGTCCAACCCAACCCGAGTTGAGGTCCAGCTTAAAGTTGTCGCTTTGGGAGGTGTCAATAACCAGGGATTGACGACCAGCAGGTGCCGCAATAGCTGTAAGATTGGGTAATCTTTGCAAAACAATTCCCTTTCATTTTCAATGTGCAGGTAATTAGGAGCTTTCTATTTCTTCAGATTTAAAGAATATCTACACGCATGAACACCAATCACTAAACAATCTGCTAGAAAATGTCCCAAAGTCTCATTAATTGGCAGTTAGAATCTACATTAATTTCTAATTTCAATTAAGAACTGCTCTATTGACAGTTGTCTTAACTTGGTTAGACACATCATTAATTCAAAGATCTAACAAAGAGATATTCCAAGCGCCACAAATGAATTCGAGTAAGCACGTTTGTGCAGGACTTAAGCAAATATAGCTAAGCAAACGTAAAGTTTATCCTGCAGCGCGCAAAGCGGCATTTAAGCGTCTTTAAGCGACTCCTGACACACGTGGCGTATGAGCAATCAGCACATAAATTACCCCGGCAGCAAACATTGTTAGAGTTCTGTTTTGGGGCTTTCTCTGGCGTCGCGGAATTCCGGTGCATTGTGCGCACCATGAAGTCTAGACAATGCAATCATAAATAATTTCTGCATAAAGACGTAATAATTTTGCTGCCCCCTGCTCCCCCTGCAACCCCTTTTTGTGTCGCTTGCCCTGCTCGCTGTAAGTTCTAACTGGGTCTTCTGCTCGCCAGCCCAAAGTTGTTGCTGTCCAAATATTTTGTTATTAAATGAAATTGCAATGTTTGCTGCTGACCAGCACCACAAATACGAGACCCCCAGCTGCCGACCCCAATCAGAGCTCAGACGCAGCTCCAGCTCCAGCTTCTGGTTCGGCTCCTGTTCCTGCACTGGCTTCCTCATTATGAGTGCAGTCGGGGTGTTTGGGTCCTGTGCTCCTGTTTGTCTGGGAATTTCATGTTGGGGCTTCGTCGGTCAGTTTGGCGTCTGCAAGGGCATGAGGAGGGTTGAAGAGGAAAGGTATTTCACTTTTTGCGTGTTTTTAAACGTTTTTATGAATTTGTATGCGGTTCTTGTTAGGGCTCTTGTTGAGGTTCTTGTTGGGGTTCTTGTATGCGGTTGCCACTTGTTGGTGGAACTAGCTGCTGAACCCAAAAACTTTATACACATTTATTGCTAGACTCAGGCTTAAGTCTCGATGATGATGTTTGTAGCGTAAAAGTCATCATAGAAAGATTAATTAAGGGATATTCATATAGGTGAGTGTGGATAAATTGATACGGGATGAAGCATATAAATAAAATTTAGATGTGAAAATAGATCTATAAATAAAGATATAGATATAGAAAGATATAATAATAGATAAGGTTTAGGATAAGGATAAGCAATATGACATAGGCTATACAGGATTAACTTATGCGGTTGGGTATATATGCTGATACAATCCATTCACCTAAAATATAATATAATATTAAATATTCCATACCAATCTCTATTCCAAACTTAGCATATTATCAGCATTTATTTCATGATATAAGTTCTGACAAGCTGCTTATGCTTCACACTTTATTTAAAAGTTTACCCTACCTCTCTAACAAGTTTGGTATATGCACATATCAACAAGCTAAAATTATCATTAGTTCAGTTTGGGGTTTTGGGGTTTGGGGTGAGCAACTTTTTTCGACGGGTCAGTTGGCTGCTGGAACAACGCAGCAATGTCTAATGAAATTTTCAACATATTTGTGTTGTAATAATGAAATGCTTATGGTTTCCAGTGTCTGAGATGGGCGATTGCGTTGCCATAGACAGTACTCGGCCAGGGCTTAGAGTTGTTGAGTTGGGGCAAGGATGAGGGGCAGCTACTTGCAGGCGCAACGTTGCGTATCATTTGTCAAGTTGCAGCAACTTTTATTTTGTGTGTGTGTGTGTGTGTGTTTAAATACCCTGAACCCAGGGAAAATATGCAAGGGTATAATGTTTTCTGTGCAGATCCATGTAAAAGGCAAAGGAAGGCATCGACGAGGCCGTATGCTAAATCTAGCTGATCTGGTAGATCCACACTATGATATGCAGAAGAGTTTCTTGATTATTAACATACCAATATATATATTTGGATATCAGCATATCTCCCACGTTCCCATTTGAAATGTAAAAAACATTATTTTATAGGTAGAGTCTTCTGCTTTGGTATGCATTCATGTTTGTATGCCATATTAAATCCCTACAAATTACACAAAGATCGGACTGTAAACACCAAAGTTAATCTGGAACGCATCTCATAGTGCAACGCCAAAAAGAAGCACGGTGAATGTGTGTGTGTTTTTGTATGTTTTGTATAAACAGAAGGAAACTGGCAGCTTGGCGCTGTGATCAGGGTATCTCGCAGTCATGCATGCCCGTTTGCAGCATTTTTACTTGCTCTCTGTTGTTGCCTCTGCTGTGCTTGCAACGAGTTAAGCAGCTTGCAACTTCTTTGCGTTGCATTCGATGTAAAACTAAGCGGCAAAATTGCAGCGACTAGGTGCAAACATTTGCAGTTTGCAGTCGGCAACTCGTTAAAAGTTGCTCGCAGCCAAAGTAACGCCAGACGCCGACTCTAAAGCCCACGCCCTCGACCGGGCCACGCCCATCAATCGCAAAGTGTTGCTAAAAGTTTGCCATAAATAATGCGCGTCTCAATATTAACAAGCGACGTTGTTGCCGGCGAAAAGTTTAGCGCACTTCAATAAACGAAGTACCCCAACCCGGCCCCTGTTCCCGTTCGCCCCTCTTCTCTAGACTGCCACGCCCATCCAGTTAGAGTGCTTTGGCTGCTACTTTCAAGTTGTCAACAGCTTATTGATGCTGGGCTTCTTGAGCACTTTAGCATGCCACGAAAATATTTTGCGGCCATGCCAAATGTCAAAATAATTTCCAACTCCAAAAGCCTTGCAGTTGTTTTTGTTGCTCTGCTTGTTGTTTGCAATTGTTGTTGTTGTTGTTGCTGTTGTTGTCGCTGTTGTTTATTATGTTTGAAGCCATGTCATGGCTGGCTGCTAGTCGCCGCAGGCAGTCGTCTTTCATATCCGTTGTGCTGCTTCCGGGCATTGTGGGGAAATTGATTTTGTCTGCAGCTGAAGATTTCGCCGGCTCACTTGTCGTATACGCAATGTTAATTAAGTGCCACTTTAAAGCGTGTGCTGTGGAAAATTAGCTACGCAAATGTATTATTTAGCTGGCAGCTCATTAAATCCCCATAAACAGGCTCAAGGACGGGCCCCACTAACCTGCATACCGAGATTATGCCACTCAGTGGGGGGATTCTATATTGACTGAAGCTGAGCCACTTCATTAACTGGGTGTGCGTGTGTGTGTGTTAACTGGGCAAACACATGAGGCAACGCCCCAGGGCGGATGAAAGCTGACAAAATGTGTCATAATGAACTGCATAAATATGCAGAGCTTTTCTATGGCAAGACTTCAGTTTAATGAGGCGGCATCAGATAGCGTAGAGATGGTGCCATAAGAACAGGCTCTCACATATTATATCATCTTACAAAGTAGAGATGGGCGCGAGTGTCGGGTTTGTAAATGAGACAAGTAATGGGGGCAAGCTAGAAATATTACCACAACATGCACGCTTTCTTAATCATTTTTCTTATACTCTGTACACAAATTGCATGCGAGTATATAAGACCTTTTTGCTTGTGTATGCTTAGAGCTGGACTCATTCAAATAAGCTTTGCATGTAAACTTTTAGCGAAAAGCTCATCAATTAAACTGCGCCTTAGATTCATAAACGACCACGCCCTTAACGTGCACAAACAGACTATTGCTTACAACCACAGTTTGAAAGTCACATCATTGTAGTTACAGTTTGAAAAGCACTCTTTTTCTATGAATTATGTATTGGAGCTTAACATTTATATTAAAAAATCAAATTTAACATTGCCGTCATCCAATTTTCTTAATATTTTTGGGGCTACGGACCAGAAACTTATGATATATACTCTCGCCAGATAAAATCTTAGTTTTATATGGCTAGCCAGTGGGCGTGGCAAATTTTGAGAATCTCTTTCTTGCACAGTTTTGTCGACTGCAACTTTTTAGCTTGTATTTAATTTAGTAAAATTTCTGAAATTTTGTCGCTCAGTTTTGTTTAAGTGCTCAAAACTTACACGCACGCAATTTGTTTTCTAAGCACGAACGTGTTCGTGTCACGAAAGAAAGCACATCACGCGCTTAGCTCTAATTACGTTTATACAGTGTTGTAAAGGACTCTGCTTTAAAGTTTCTTTCTAAAGCTTAAACTTGGTTAGATGTTGTTTTTTATTTTCTTTTCGGCTTACACTCACGTATTTGTAGTTGTTCTCTCCCCTCCAAATCGAAGCTATAAAAGTAATTAAGATAACGACTTTTGTGTTGTTCGCATTCTTGTTTTTTATTTGCTTCTTCTTTTTTGCTGCTCCTGCTGCTGCTGATGCTGCTGCCGTCTGTTGCCTGCCGATATGTATCGTGTGTATTTACTTTATAGCCCAGAGTTTTACAATATTTTCTCGCTCAAAGCGAGGCGCCGCACTGTTTGTCGACTTCCTGTTGTTTGTGCAATTTTCTTGAAATTTCATTTCTTAACTTTTGCCAAAGGCCTTTGAGAGACGTCGTTCCGTGTATTGGAGACTGTAAATCATATGAGAGCGGTTGCGACTGCGGCACGGGCAGGGGGCATGTGTGGCAGTTGTTGTTCGCTTTTCCTTTGGGGAGGGCTATTGTAGTTGTAGTTGTTGTTATTACTGTGGGGCAACTTGACGGCTGCCGGTCTACTGCAACGTTTTTCTAATTGCTTGTCTGGCTATGAGGTTTTTGTCCATTTTGCAGCTGGGGAAGGTTCAAGAAAATATATCGATTAATTAACGACATTAAAAGCTAAAAGCTTTGCGGGCAAGACTCTACTCGGCACTCACATGTGAGATGCTCGGTTTATGATTTATTTTTTATGCTTCTTTTGTTAGAACCGGAAACGGATAATTAATATGAAAGGATTTATTTCGATGCTGGCGAAATTTGAGTGTAGACAATAAAGAGGGCTCAGTTCAGCTTGTGCAGCATATGAACACACTTGTTTATAAATATAAATGAGACAGGAAATAGATGATTCATGCCAGAGTTTACTTTTTACCCAGAAATATGAGCGTTCTTTTCATACCATATGGGTAAGTCTTTGCTCCAAATTGTGACACAGGAAGTCATTAAAAAGAGGATCTTAATGTGATTTATTAATGTCAGATGTGTGATATATAAACTGAGCATTTATATCGCAACATTGGCAAGAATGAAAAGTGAAATATATTTGATTTGCTTTCGAAATATAAATTTATTATTGCTTTATATATTTTTTGATTAACTCAAGAGAGATTTATGTTTAGTTCTACTTCAAATCGAACATAAATCAAAAAGTCACAGGTCAACTTTCAAAAAGCTTTTAATTTAATGCATTCTATAGCCAAATGGCAAATGAAATTATTTTGCAGGTAAAAAAAGCAATTGGCCAAGAATAGAATGTCAAACGTTTTATAAAAAATTTGTGATATCTCTGCTGTCCGATTTCGCCTTGATAAACCATTTTGAACTTAATTATAAAAATAGATGGGAGAAATGAACTTGTTGACCAAAAAACGATTCGTTTGTAAAGTCAACCTTTTTTGATGATTTTTTTTGAATATCTCGGCCAAATAATGTCCGATTTTGTTATATTATACCATTTTCTACTCGTAACGATCAGTACTATCGATTGGCATGAAATATATTAAAATCTTAATTTTGACCCAAATCGACTAATAAGCAAGGGGCTACATCACGTTTTTTGTCAAAATCGTAAATTAGAATTTACCCGAAATATTAAAAAAAAAGCATCAAAAAAGGTTTGATTTTCGAACCGACCTGGATTTTGAAAAAAATCGTGATGATTTGGAAGGTAATATCTCCGCGCGGAGATATGACGTTTTAAAACGACATAACTCCCCGCGAAGATATGACGTTTTAAAACGACATAACTCCCCGCGGAGATATGACGTTTTAAAACGACATAACTCCCCGCGGAGATATGACGTTTTAAAACGACATAACTCCCCGCGGAGATCGGTTCGAAAGTCAGAACTCTTTTGATGATTTTTTTTTTTAACCGACCCCGTAAATTAGAATTTACTCGAAATATTAAAAAAAAGCATCAAAAAAGGTTTGATTTTCGAACCGACCTGGATTTTGAAAAAAATTGTGATGATTTGGAAGGTAATATCTCCGCGCGGAGATATGACGTTTTAAAACGACATAACTCCCCGCGAAGATATGACGTTTTAAAACGACATAACTCCCCGCGGAGATATGACGTTTTAAAACGACATAACTCCCCGCGGAGATATGACGTTTTAAAACGACATACATCCCCGCGGAGATATGACGTTTTAAAACGACATATCTCCGCGCGGAGATATGACGTTTTAAAACGACATAACTCCCCGCGGAGATCGGTTCGAAAGTCACAACTTTTTTGATGATTTTTTTTTTAACCGACCCCGTAAATTAGAATTTACTCGAAATATTAAAAAAAAAGCATCAAAAAAGGTTTGATTTTCGAACCGACCTGGATTTTGAAAAAAATTGTGATGATTTGGAAGGTAATATCTCCGCGCGGAGATATGACGTTTTAAAACGACATAACTCCCCGCGGAGATATGACGTTTTAAAACGACATAACTCCCCGCGGAGATCGGTTCGAAAGTCAGAACTTATTTGATGATTTTTTTTTTTAACCGACCCCGTAAATTAGAATTTACTCGAAATATTAAAAAAAAGCATCAAAAAAGGTTTGATTTTCGAACCGACCTGGATTTTGAAAAAAATTGTGATGATTTGGAAGGTAATATCTCCGCGCGGAGATATGACGTTTTAAAACGACATATCTCCGCGCGGAGATATGACGTTTTAAAACGACATAACTCCCCGCGGAGATATGACGTTTTAAAACGACATAACTCCCCGCGGAGATATGACGTTTTAAAACGACATAACTCCCCCCAAAATCAGTGGCTTAAAAAATGTTGTTGACCAAAAAACGATTCGTTTGTAAAGTCAACCTTTTTGATGATTTTTTTGTATATCTCGGCCAAATAATGTCCGATACCATTTTCGACTCGTAACAATCAGAACTATCGATTGGCATAAAAAATATTAATATCTAAATTTTGACCCAAATCGACTAAAAAGCAAGGGGTTATATCGCGATTTATGTCAAAATCGGGGTCGGTTCGAAAATCAAAACTTTTTTGATTCTTTTTTTTTTTTTAACCAACCCCGTAAATTAGAATTTACTCGAAATATTAAAAAAAAAGCATCAAAAAAGGTTTGATTTTCGAACCGACCTGGATTTTGAAAAAAATTGTGATGATTTGGAAGGTAATATCTCCGCGCGGAGATATGACGTTTTAAAACGACATATCTCCGCGCGGAGATATGACGTTTTAAAACGACATAACTCCCCGCGGAGATATGACGTTTTAAAACGACATAACTCCCCGCGGAGATCGGTTTGAAAGTCAGAACTTTTTTGATGATTTTTTTTTTTAACCGACCCCGTAAATTAGAATTTACTCGAAATATTAAAAAAAAGCATCAAAAAAGGTTTGATTTTCGAACCGACCTGGATTTTGAAAAAAATTGTGATGATTTGAAAGGTTATATCTCCGCGCGGAGATATGACGTTTTAAAACGACATAACTCCCCGCGGAGATATGACGTTTTAAAACGACATAACTCCCCGCGGAGATCGGTTCGAAAGTCAGAACTTTTTTGATGATTTTTTCAATATCTCGGGTAAATCTCGTCTAATTTTCAAATGTTATACCTTTATAAATTTGTACGGATCCCTACTATCAATTGGCATTCAAAGAAATTTAAAATCGATGGCCTAAGAAAAGTTGTTGACCAAAAGACGATTCGTTTGTAAAGTCAACCTTTTTTGATGATTTTCTTTGAATATCTCGGCCAAATAATATCCGATTTTGCTATTTTATACCATTTTCTGCTCGTAACGATCAGTACTATCGATTGGCATCAAATATATTAAAATCTTAATTTTGACCCAAATCGACTAATAAGCAAGGGGCTACATTACGTTTTTTGTCAAAATCGTAAATTAGAATTTACCCGAAATATTAAAAAAAAGGCATCAAAAAAGGTTTGATTTTCGAACCGACCTGGATTTTGAAAAAAATTGTGATGATTTGGAAGGTAATATCTCCGCGCGGAGATATGACGTTTTAAAACGACATATCTCCGCGCGGAGATATGACGTTTTAAAACGACATAACTCCCCGCGGAGATCGGTTCGAAAGTCAGAACTTTTTTGATGATTTTTTCAATATCTCGGGTAAATCTCGTCTAATTTTCAAATGTTATACCTTTATAAATTTGTACGGATCCCTACTATCAATTGGCATTCAAAGAAATTTAAAATCGATGGCCTAAGAAAAGTTGTTGACCAAAAGACGATTCGTTTGTAAAGTCAACCTTTTTTGATGATTTTCTTTGAATATCTCGGCCAAATAATATCCGATTTTGCTATTTTATACCATTTTCTGCTCGTAACGATCAGTACTATCGATTGGCATGAAATATATTAAAATCTTATTTTTGACGCAAATCGACTAATAAGCAAGGGGTTATATTGCGATTTATGTCAAAATCGGGGTCGGTTCGAAAATCAAAACTTTTTTGATTCTTTTTTTTTTTAGCCGACCCCGTAAATTAGAATTTACTCGAAATATTAAAAAAAAGCATCAAAAAAGGTTTGATTTTCGAACCGACCTGGATTTTGAAAAAAATTGTGATGATTTGGAAGGTTATATCTCCGCGCGGAGATATGACGTTTTAAAACGACATAACTCCCCGCGGAGATATGACGTTTTAAAACGACATAACTCCCCGCGGAGATCGGTTCGAAAGTCAGAACTTATTTGATGATTTTTTTTTTTAACCGACCCCGTAAATTAGAATTTACTCGAAATATTAAAAAAAAGCATCAAAAAAGGTTTGATTTTCGAACCGACCTGGATTTTGAAAAAAATTGTGATGATTTGGAAGGTTATATCTCCGCGCGGAGATATGACGTTTTAAAACGACATAACTCCCCGCGGAGATATGACGTTTTAAAACGACATAACTCCCCGCGGAGATATGACGTTTTAAAACGACATAACTCCCCCCAAAATCAGTGGCTTAAAAAATGTTGTTGACCAAAAAACGATTCGTTTGTAAAGTCAACCTTTTTGATGATTTTTTTGTATATCTCGGCCAAATAATGTCCGATACCATTTTCGACTCGTAACAATCAGAACTATCGATTGGCATTAAAAATATTTAAATCTAAATTTTGACCCAAATCGACCAAAAAGCAAGGGGCTATATCGCGATTTATGTCAAAATCGGGGTCGGTTCGAAAATCAAAACATTTTTGATGATTTTTTTTTAATATCTCGGGTAAATCTCGTCTAATTTTGAAATGTTATACCTTTTTAAATTGGTACGGATCTCTACTATCAATTGGCATTCAAAGAAAAAAAATCGATCGCATAAAAAAAGTTGTTGACCAAAAAACGATTAGTTTATAAAGTCAACCTTTTTTGATGTTTTATTTTGGATATCTCGGATAAATAATGTCCGATTTTTCAATTTTATTCCAAAATGCAAGGGGTATGTCGTTTTTAGCGCGGCGGAGCTATATCGTTTTAAAACGACATAACTGTTGATAACCGTTAATCATGGCGAGATTATGTCGTTTTGAAACCACACTTCTACGGATCCCTACTAAACAAAAAGGAGGTTGAACTACCCAAAACTTCGTCTTAACGTGCACCATGATCACTTAAGATGATTATAGTAAACAAATTATCAGTTATAGTGAACAAGTTATGTCACGACAAACAGTATTAAATAAAGTGATTGTTTTCGCTTCAATCCGTTAATTGCATAATATTTTTAAACTGCTGCTTAATATAAATGAAGCTTTTAAGCCCGTCTGACTGACGGATAAAGTAGACAAATCCTCGGCTGCATTTAACTGACTTTTATCAATTTCATTTGAGCTGCGCATTCATCTAGCCACAACTGATGCCGACTTCCTTCCGCGCTGGTGACCCACTTGGGGCGGGGCTTTGTTGGCAAGGATATTCAGCATTTAATATGCACGCTGGCTAAATGCCAACTGATTCTTTCTCTCTCTTGTTTTTATTCAGCTCTTTGTGTATAGTTGGGGTTTATTTTATATGTATAAATATAGTTATCCCTCGGTGCTGAAAAAACAGTTGAGTGCACTTTTTGCTTGTTGCATGCATTCAGGCGTTGCCACTGCTGCTGCTTCTGCCACATCTTGTTACTGCTGCTGCATTCGTGTTGAGTACGAAGAGGTCAAAATGTGTTGCCTTTCTCATAAAGTAGCCAAGTGAGTAACAAGCGGCAAAAGGATAAGTAACTCGGTTAGTCCATCAGTCAGTCATTCAATCAGTCAGTAAGTCAGTCAGTCAGTCAGTGACTGCCTTGGATATGCTTGTGCGTGTGCTGCTGATCAGCTTAATAGGCTGGCAGCCGCCTTTTGCCGCTCTGCTGCAGCTGACACAATTTCTCGCCACTTGCCACATTACGCCAGCTGTGGCACTTTCTTGGCGAGTCCTTACATTATGCTTGATGCATGTGGCATGTGGTGTGCAGAAGTGCTCGTCCTCGCTTCACGCCTCGTTGCACACTTGGGAGTGTGCCGCACACATCATCATTTTTGTCTCTGCTTTTTTCGCTTTTCTCTTTTCTCATTGCCTGATTGCATTACTCTGTGGCCAGTTTTGGGGTCGTGTAGCTGGCTCGTTGAATTGATTGAATTTTCATGCTGCCACCGTTTGGCTGCACTTGCCACAATGTGTTGCAAGCTTTAAGCGCAGTTGCGCAGCACGCAAAAACGCTTTTGCGGCTCATGCCTCTAATTATGCACAGCCAGATAATCGAGAGGATGTGAAATGCGTGCTAATTAAAAGGCACAACATTTATCCAATTGCCAGGCTGCACTTCAGCCTGCGCACACAAAGCCAACGGCGGCCGTCATGGCAACCGGCTCCTCCACACGCCGGACTCCAGCTCAATCCTTTGAGCTCGTTTCCTCTCGCTCTCTCCTCGCTCCCCTCTCTCTCTCTCTCTCCCCCTCTGTTACTGGCAAATAAATCGCATATAAACAGCAGATAATCCCGGCAACAGCATTGCAAACGTCATTCATACCTATGGTCCTTGGTCCTTGCTGCTGCTCCAGTTCCTCTTCAACCCTTTCAATCTCTGCAGCCTTCTCCTGCTTTGTCCTGGCAGCTACAGGTGAATGCCTGCTACTGGCTGCCTGTTGGCCATCGTCGCGTCTCAATAGTCACGTTTATCGATTTTGCTCTACTTGCTTAGGTTTGGGGCGTGGCTGCAGTGAACGCCCACCACGGCAGCCGCAATTCTGTGTGCATGTGTGCAGAGGCTGTTTTTGGAGTGCATTCAATTAGAAAAACTGTTTTTCTAATTAGACAAAAATCGAATAATCGCTTCAAATACATTGAAGCTGTGCAAACGACATGTGCACAGCACAGAAATAAACCTGTCAAGAGTTTGTTAAATCGCAGGTGAATCTATTTAAGGATTCAGGATATGTTTTCTATTTAAATGTTGTTTAAGGTCTCGCAAATTTCAAGAACTTGACGAGAACCTTAACGATAAGGTTCGATTCCAATTATGTTAAATGTTTACTACATTCCTTTTGAAAATACCGACACAAAGTTGAACTTATAAATTAAACAAATAACATAAGCATATTTGTTTTAAGATCTCTGATTATGTCACATTTAGTTTAACTTTTCCAATTTCTTAAGCAGCATTTAAAGAAATTTATTTTATTTAATTTTTTTAGTGCTTGAACAAGCTGTGATCAGTACTGCGTCAATGGATTCCAGTCTAAGCACTTGGGAGCATCATTATGCCAACCTGGATCTGGAGAACGGCCTGCCTAACTGGGGTATGTTATATCCAGCTTCAGCATAACGTATCCCTGAAATAAATATCCATTCCATGCGAGGGCTCAGCTGCGTCATGAAGATGAATTCAACGAGGATCATGATAGATTAACTAGATAGGATAGATAGATAGATAGGATAGATCGCTAGATAGATAGATAGGATATAGTCGGGCTAGATATTTGGTTAGCTTTCAGTTAGTTTGTCTTTTTTATCCCTAACTCAAGTTCTTAAAGGCTTTAAATTTATCCATCTTCAGATGCATAATTCTTATTTCTACTAATGTGAATGTTAGGGACCATTGTCAAGTGTCCGAATTTTCTACAAATGCTTGATCGATCAACAATTTGAAAAGATAACCTTATGTTCATTTGATGTTATTTCATTTTTAAATCTAGTTGAAACTTATAGATTTAGAAATGAATTAGCTGAATAATTACATCATAGGGGTTCGATCCATTCATGAAGATGCTTTATGCCCAATTTTGAGGGACTTAAATTGTTTGCAATTAATTGTTTTCACTTACATTTACCTGAGAATTTATAACTCATCCAATTGTCTTCCAAGAACTCAAAAAGGCTTCTTGGTATTAAGCTCCTGGCAACTTTCTATCAGAGTGCAGCAATTCAATTTGCAGCGTTTTCATAATGAGTGATAAACAAATGAAAATGAAAATGAGAGCGTCCTTGGCATGTCACATTCATAGAGCACAACCCCAATACCCATCTTCTGCTCCGTTTTCCAGCTGCGAATGTGTCTCTTCTGAAAAGCTAAGCAAATGCGTGTGAAAATTATGCAAACAGGCAGCACAAGTGAAAAGCATGACCTTTGGCAGCCGCAATGAAAAACAAACTAGGCAAATAGAGTTCATTAGCGAGCATGGAGAATGTTCCGAATGTGTGTCGGTTATATTTATTTAACTCATTTTACTCGTTCTATTTTTTGAAATAAGGCAAACATTTCGAATGGAATTATGTGACGCGACAGTTGGCCAAAATGCAATAGCAAATATTTAATGATGGCCAAATATGTATTGGTTAAGTAGTTCTTGCCAAGTATTCAGATTATCAAGCGCACCAGAACAAATATTAATAGAGTTGAACTCTTAAAATTGCGAGCATGAGAGCGCTTATTTGGCGTCCATACTCCATTATAGACAATCACATCGTCTGCCTTGACTTGGCCGGGCACTTTCTCCGTCATGTGCTCATATTCCCACTCCATGCCTCGTTTGTCTATGTATTTGTAGACGGTCCTTCCGTCACTTTTCACCATGGACTCATCTTTGGCGCATAAGAGGGTCTTTCGAAATATTGTTCATATATAGATGATGATATTGATTGCAGCTGCAATACACTTACCCAAAGGCCGATCAGGTGTATTATAAAAACCAGATATTTGGAGTTCGTCATTTCATAAAAAGTAATCGAGTAAAGGTTGTGGAAATTATAAAATGTAACAGAGGCCAACCAAAAATTCCACTACGAAAGATTGGGCCAAATACCTTGTTCAATTTTGTACAAATAATTAATTTAAAATTTGTCATTTTATAAACGTTTTTTTTTTTTGGAATTTTTGTATTTTAAAAACAAATTTGAAAAACAGGCATTAATTGTCCGGCTAACTGCGATTAACAAACTATTCTGCTCAATACTAATTCAAAACATGTTTGTGTGTATTCAACATTCATATGTTTATTAATTTAACATTTTGGCCATTTAGTCGAAATTGTCGTGTTAACAGTTTTTTCCTTTTGGCTCATTGCCTTTGTTAATGATGTTGCACAATTAATGATGTAATTATTTGTACTTGCTCGCTATTTAAATTCTTTTCATAGCTATTTGTTATTTTAATTAAACTTTCATTGTTTTTCATTGTTTTTTTTTTTGTAGTTTTAATAGATTTATTTTAAAGCATGGTATTTGTATATAATTGTTATTTGCTTTTAGTACCTTGCTTCCAAATGGCAGAAATTGCTGCATACTCTCAGGCAACGGCAAATATAAAATTGATAAAATGGATTCACATTTTTTGTAGCATACTTTTGTGGGCGTTGTTTAATGCTTTCATTGAACATCCTAAGAGTATGTGCACTTTCTCCCCAATGCAAACTAAAATGAAATTAACAAAATTTAAATTTGGATTTAAACCGTTCTCTTATTCGATTGGTAGGACTAATATAGTGTAGGCTATACTTTTAAAGTAAGCTATACTTTTAAAGTTATGTATTAAAATCAAAAGAAAAAATCAATAAATATGCATATATTTGACTCAATATATACTGTTGCATACTTTTACGCTGCTTCCACAGGCTAATCTAGCATATTTCATATACTTTTTATTTGACACAGGACTCGTAAGGATATGCAAGGATACGGCCGAGCTATAGCCTATTTTCTGTACACAAAATTTATCCTTCTATCTAGGCTCCCTCAAGGACTTTCGTCCTTCGTCCTGCAAATTTTGAATGGTTCGGATGAGGACTGTCTGTTGGCGAAAGGACATCAGTATTGTCCTTCAAATAGCCGATTTATGGCCGGTTTTGTGATGCAAACAATTTTAGTAAAATAGCCATATCCTGGCCATATCCTTACAGATTTTCAAAAGATATGTTTCGTTAGGATCGCAAGGATGACCTGCATCGATCTGCATCAAAAAATTATGGGGTCATCTAAGAATCCAGGACTTGTCAAATTTTCAGTCGCGGGCCGCAAGGAAACAGGCCAAAAACACAAAATCGTCGATATCTCTGAAAGTACAAGGACGATTTCGATGTCCTTTGGCCAGTTGGTAGTCCTGGTCCATACAATTCGTTTGACACAGGACTCGCCAGGATACGCAAGGATATGACCGAGTTATACGCTATTTTATGTTCCAAAAATTTACATATTTTCTCTGCTGTTTGAAGGACTTTCGTCCTTTTTGTTGCTAATTCTGAATCTGGACGCCAAGGACATTCTGCTGGCCAAAGGACATCTCGATAGTCCTTAAAATGGCCAAGTTAGCCCTGATTTTTTCGTTTTTTTCCAATTTTCTGACTAACCCCCTTACTAAAATTTGAGGTGATATTTTTGGTGGAATCCTATAAATCCTTGAATGCCAATCGATAGTCCTGCCCTCTACGAGTTTAAAAAAGTATATCCTTTTGATATCCTTAAGGATATGGCCGATATATGGCTATAAATAGAATGTCCTTTTTACAATAATAGCCATATCGCAGAAAGTAAAAGGACGATCTAGATATCCTTTGGCCAGTTTGTAGGTCTGGTCCATACACTTCATTTGACACAGGACTCGTAAGGATATGCAAGGATACGGCCGAGCTATAGCCTATTTTCTGTACACAAAATTTATCCTTCTCTCTAGGCTCCCTCAAGGACTTTCGTCCTTCGTCCTGCAAATTCTGAATGGTTCGGATGAGGACTGTCTGTTGGCGAAAGGACATCAGTATTGTCCTTCAAATAGCCGATTTATGGCCGGTTTTGTGATGCAAACAATTTTAGTAAAATAGCCATATCCTGGCCATATCCTTACAGATTTTCAAAAGATATGTTTCGTTAGGATCGCAAGGATGACCTGCATCGATCTGCATCAAAAAATTATGGGGTCATCTAAGAATCCAGGACTTGTCAAATTTTCAGTCGCGGGCCGCAAGGAAACAGGCCAAAAACACAAAATCGTCGATATCTCTGAAAGTACAAGGACGATTTAGATGTCCTTTGGCCAGTTGGTAGTCCTGGTCCATACAATTCGTTTGACACAGGACTCGCCAGGATACGCAAGGATATGACCGAGTTATACGCTATTTTATGTTCCAAAAATTTACATATTTTCTCTGCTGTTTGAAGGACTTTCGTCCTTTATGTTGCTAATTCTGAATCTGGACGCCAAGGACATTCTGCTGGCCAAAGGACATCTCGATAGTCCTTAAAATGGCCAAGTTAGCCCTGATTTTTTCGTTTTTTTCCAATTTTCTGACTTACCCCCTTACTAAAATTTGAGGTGATATTTTTGGTGGAATCCTATAAATCCTTGAATGCCAATCGATAGTCCTGCCCCCTACGAGTTTAAAAAAGTATATCCTTTTGATATCCTTAAGGATATGGCCGATATATGGCTATAAATAGAATGTCCTTTTTACAATAATAGCCATATCGCAGAAAGTAAAAGGACGATCTAGATATCCTTTGGCCAGTTTGTAGGTCTGGTCCATACCCTTCATTTGACACAGGACTCGTAAGGATATGCAAGGATACGGCCGAGCTATAGCCTATTTTCTGTACACAAAATTTATCCTTCTATCTAGGCTCCCTCAAGGACTTTCGTCCTTCGTCCTGCAAATTCTGAATGGTTCGGATGAGGACTGTCTGTTGGCGAAAGGACATCAGTATTGTCCTTCAAATAGCCGATTTATGGCCGGTTTTGTGATGCAAATAATTTTAGTAAAACAGCCATATCCTGGCCATATCCTTATAGATTTTCAAAAGATATGTTGCGTTAGGATCGTAAGGATGAACTGCATCGATCTGCATCAAAAAATTATGGGGTCATCTAAGAATCCAGGACTTGTCAAATTTTCAGTCGCGGGCCGCAAGGAAACAGGCCAACATCACAAAATCCTCGATATCTCTGAAAGTACAAGGACGATTTCGATGTCCTTTGGCCAGTTGGTAGTCCTGGTCCATACAATTCGTTTGACACAGGACTCGCCAGGATACGCAAGGATATGACCGAGTTATACGCTATTTTATGTTCCAAAAATTTACATATTTTCTCTGCTGTTTGAAGGACTTTCGTCCTTTATGTTGCTAATTCTGAATCTGGACGCCAAGGACATTCTGCTGGCCAAAGGACATCTCGATAGTCCTTAAAATGGCCAAGTTAGCCCTGATTTTTTCGTTTTTTTCCAATTTTCTGACTAACCCCCTTACTAAAATTTGAGGTGATATTTTTGGTGGAATCCTATAAATCCTTGAATGCCAATCGATAGTCCTGCCCCCTACGAGTTTAAAAAAGTATATCCTTTTGATATCCTTAAGGATATGGCCGATATATGGCTATAAATAGAATGTCCTTTTTACAATAATAGCCATATCGCAGAAAGTAAAAGGACGATCTAGATATCCTTTGGCCAGTTTGTAGGTCTGGTCCATACCCTTCATTTGACACAGGACTCGTAAGGATATGCAAGGATACGGCCGAGCTATAGCCTATTTTCTGTACACAAAATTTATCCTTCTATCTAGGCTCCCTCAAGGACTTTCGTCCTTCGTCCTGCAAATTCTGAATGGTTCGGGTGAGGACTGTCTGTTGGCGAAAGGACATCAGTATTGTCCTTCAAATAGCCGATTTATGGCCAGTCTTGTGATGCAAATAATTTTAGTAAAATAGCCATATCCTGGCCATATCCTTACAGATTTTCAAAAGATATGTTTCGTTAGGATCGCAAGGATGACCTGCATCGATCTGCATCAAAAAATTATGGGGTCATCTAAGAATCCAGGACTTGTCAAATTTTGTCGTCAAATATTAAGTCCTGGATTCTTAGATGACCTCATAATTTTTTGATGCAGATCGATGCAGTTCATCCTTACGATCCTAACGCAACATATCTTTTGAAAATCTGTAAGGATATGGCCAGGATATGGCTATTTTACTAAAATTATTTGCATCACAAGACCGGCCATAAATCGGCTATTTGAAGGACAATACTGATGTCCTTTCGCCAACAGACAGTCCTCACCCGAACCATTCAGAATTTGCAGGACGAAGGACGAAAGTCCTTGAGGGAGCCTAGATAGAAGGATAAATTTTGTGTACAGAAAATAGGCTATAGCTCGGCCGTATCCTTGCATATCCTTACGAGTCCTGTGTCAAATGAAGGGTATGGACCAGACCTACAAACTGGCCAAAGGATATCTAGATCGTCCTTTTACTTTCTGCGATATGGCTATTATTGTAAAAAGGACATTCTATTTATAGCCATATATCGGCCATATCCTTAAGGATATCAAAAGGAAGGCCAGCAGAATTTCCTTGGCGTCCAGATTCAGAATTAGCAACAAAAAGGACGAAAGTCCTTCAAACAGCAGAGAAAATATGTAAATTTTTGGAACATAAAATAGCGTATAACTCGGTCATATCCTTGCGTATCCTGGCGAGTCCTGTGTCAAACGAATTGTATGGACCAGGACTACCAACTGGCCAAAGGACATCGAAATCGTCCTTGTACTTTCAGAGATATCGAGGATTTTGTGATGTTGGCCTGTTTCCTTGCGGCCCGCGACTGAAAATTTGACAAGTCCTGGATTCTTAGATGACCCCATAATTTTTTGATGCAGATCGATGGAGTTCATCCTTACGATCTTTACGCAACATATCTTTTGAAAATCTGTAAGGATATGGCCAGGATATGGTTATTTTACTAAAATTATTTGCATCACAAAACCGGCCATAAATCGGCTATTTGAAGGACAATACTGATGTCCTTTCGCCAACAGACAGTCCTCATCCGAACCATTCAGAATTTGCAGGACGAAGGACGAAAGTCCTTGAGGGAGCCTAGAGAGAAGGATAAATTTTGTGTACAGAAAATAGGCTATAGCTCGGCCGTATCCTTGCATATCCTTACGAGTCCTGTGTCAAATGAAGGGTATGGACCAGACCTACAAACTGGCCAAAGGATATCTAGATCGTCCTTTTACTTTCTGCGATATGGCTATTATTGTAAAAAGGACATTCTATTTATAGCCATATATCGGCCATATCCTTAAGGATATCAAAAGGATATACTTTTTTAAACTCGTAGGGGGCAGGACTATCGATTGGCATTCAAGGATTTATAGGATTCCACCAAAAATATCACCTCAAATTTTAGTAAGGGGGTAAGTCAGAAAATTGGAAAAAAACGAAAAAATCAGGGCTAACTTGGCCATTTTAAGGACTATCGAGATGTCCTTTGGCCAGCAGAATGTCCTTGGCGTCCAGATTCAGAATTAGCAACATAAAGGACGAAAGTCCTTCAAACAGCAGAGAAAATATGTAAATTTTTGGAACATAAAATAGCGTATAACTCGGTCATATCCTTGCGTATCCTGGCGAGTCCTGTGTCAAACGAATTGTATGGACCAGGACTACCAACTGGCCAAAGGACATCGAAATCGTCCTTGTACTTTCAGAGATATCGACGATTTTGTGTTTTTGGCCTGTTTCCTTGCGGCCCGCGACTGAAAATTTGACAAGTCCTGGATTCTTAGATGACCCCATAATTTTTTGATGCAGATCGATGCAGTTCATCCTTACGATCCTAACGCAACATATCTTTTGAAAATCTGTAAGGATATGGCCAGGATATGGTTATTTTACTAAAATTATTTGCATCACAAAACCGGCCATAAATCGGCTATTTGAAGGACAATACTGATGTCCTTTCGCCAACAGACAGTCCTCATCCGAACCATTCAGAATTTGCAGGACGAAGGACGAAAGTCCTTGAGGGAGCCTAGAGAGAAGGATAAATTTTGTGTACAGAAAATAGGCTATAGCTCGGCCGTATCCTTGCATATCCTTACGAGTCCTGTGTCAAATGAAGGGTATGGACCAGACCTACAAACTGGCCAAAGGATATCTAGATCGTCCTTTTACTTTCTGCGATATGGCTATTATTGTAAAAAGGACATTCTATTTATAGCCATATATCGGCCATATCCTTAAGGATATCAAAAGGATATACTTTTTTAAACTCGTAGGGGGCAGGACTATCGATTGGCATTCAAGGATTTATAGGATTCCACCAAAAATATCACCTCAAATTTTAGTAAGGGGGTAAGTCAGAAAATTGGAAAAAAACGAAAAAATCAGGGCTAACTTGGCCATTTTAAGGACTATCGAGATGTCCTTTGGCCAGCAGAATGTCCTTGGCGTCCAGATTCAGAATTAGCAACATAAAGGACGAAAGTCCTTCAAACAGCAGAGAAAATATGTAAATTTTTGGAACATAAAATAGCGTATAACTCGGTCATATCCTTGCGTATCCTGGCGAGTCCTGTGTCAAACGAATTGTATGGACCAGGACTACCAACTGGCCAAAGGACATCGAAATCGTCCTTGTACTTTCAGAGATATCGACGATTTTGTGTTTTTGGCCTGTTTCCTTGCGGCCCGCGACTGAAAATTTGACAAGTCCTGGATTCTTAGATGACCCCATAATTTTTTGATGCAGATCGATGGAGTTCATCCTTACGATCTTTACGCAACATATCTTTTGAAAATCTGTAAGGATATGGCCAGGATATGGTTATTTTACTAAAATTATTTGCATCACAAAACCGGCCATAAATCGGCTATTTGAAGGACAATACTGATGTCCTTTCGCCAACAGACAGTCCTCATCCGAACCATTCAGAATTTGCAGGACGAAGGACGAAAGTCCTTGAGGGAGCCTAGATAGAAGGATAAATTTTGTGTACAGAAAATAGGCTATAGCTCGGCCGTATCCTTGCATATCCTTACGAGTCCTGTGTCAAATGAAGGGTATGGACCAGACCTACAAACTGGCCAAAGGATATCTAGATCGTCCTTTTACTTTCTGCGATATGGCTATTATTGTAAAAAGGACATTCTATTTATAGCCATATATCGGCCATATCCTTAAGGATATCAAAAGGATATACTTTTTTAAACTCGTAGGGGGCAGGACTATCGATTGGCATTCAAGGATTTATAGGATTCCACCAAAAATATCACCTCAAATTTTAGTAAGGGGGTTAGTCAGAAAATTGGAAAAAAACGAAAAAATCAGGGCTAACTTGGCCATTTTAAGGACTATCGAGATGTCGTTTGGCCAGCAGAATTTCCTTGGCGTCCAGATTCAGAATTAGCAACAAAAAGGACGAAAGTCCTTCAAACAGCAGAGAAAATATGTAAATTTTTGGAACATAAAATAGCGTATAACTCGGTCATATCCTTGCGTATCCTGGCGAGTCCTGTGTCAAACGAATTGTATGGACCAGGACTACCAACTGGCCAAAGGACATCGAAATCGTCCTTGTACTTTCAGAGATATCGACGATTTTGTGTTTTTGGCCTGTTTCCTTGCGGCCCGCGACTGAAAATTTGACAAGTCCTGGATTCTTAGATGACCCCATAATTTTTTGATGCAGATCGATGCAGGTCATCCTTGCGATCCTAACGAAACATATCTTTTGAAAATCTGTAAGGATATGGCCAGGATATGGCTATTTTACTAAAATTATTTGCATCACAAAACCGGCCATAAATCGGCCATTTGAAGGACAATACTGATGTCCTTTCGCCAACAGACAGTCCTCATCCGAACCATTCAGAATTTGCAGGACGAAGGACGAAGGTCCTTATTTGCATCACAAAACCTTCTATATGGGCTTCCGGAAGTACTTTCGTCCCTTGTCCTGCACATCTTGAATGGTCCGTACTGTTTGTTGGGCAAAGGATTAGTATTGTCCTTCAAATAATCGGTTTTGTGATGCGAGCAATTTTAGAAAAATAGTCATATCCTTAAAGTTTTTCGTAATCGTAATCGATGATTAGGATCGTAAGGATCGACTGAATCGATTGGCGTTTAAGGAAATGGGTGTTTTTAAGGATGGTAGGGATGGTCGCTGCGCAGGCTTAGCAACATGTTGCTGTTTAATCTTATCAACATGTTGCTTGGCGTATTTAATGGAGTCCACTTTGGCCGCATTTGAAAATATAATGAGTGGTACTTGAGATGCTTATCACATGTAAGTGAGGCGCAATCCTGGCCAGGGTTACCCTGCAGAATTTGCGCAGCAATAGACCGAACAGGGGCGGGCGAAGAGGCGGGGCAGGAAGCATGCATGTTTGGAAAGGGTTTCGGGGTTGCAATTGTATTGTTTAAATTCTATTTATAATTCCGTTTGATAACTCGCATAATTTAGTGTACAATTGTGAAAACTTAAGCATAAACGCAATTTTGGTTAAGTTCGCAATAATATAGACAGACTTAAGAGCTAAAACCTGGTCGCATTTGTCGTAAACTATATCACAAGAACTCTATATAACTTATCATAATTTTTCACCTATCGTTCCCTTTGCAGTTCGATAAAAAAGAAAACCCTTATCAGCTACCAGCTACCAGCTTAATCTACGCTTATGCCTCAAAGTTCTTGGCCTGCAGGCTCTTCAGTATGCCCAGCAGCTGCAGCGACTCGAGCGGCTCGAAGTCATCCGCATAGCGCACCGCGGCGCTCTTGACTAGGTCCCGCTCCCGGGGCATGTCTAGAGTAAGGGGCAGCTGCTCGGCCATCACCGAGTGATGTGTGATGAGCGCCTTCAGCGTGCTGAACTGCTTCTTGGCGCCCTTCAGGCTGTACATCTCGCTGCGGCTGCACTGCACCGCATAGCACTTGACCTTGTGATCCAGCCGCAGGCACAGCTCGAAGCGGCGCGGTGTGCTGCGACGCAGCAGAAAGCTGCCGGGCGTAGCCGACTGCAGATGCTCCTGCGCTGCCTTGGCCGTAATGCGCGGCTGATACCAGGCGCACTGTAACAGCTCCTCCTCCTCCGACTCAACGTCCTCCTCATCGTCCGTGTTGCTGTTCCAGCGTGCCGTGGCACGTCTCCTCGGCGTGCTGCGGCGTCTCGTGCCGCTGCTGATGCTGCTGTTATTATGCTCGTTGATCAGCTGACAGCAGTCGGAGATGCCCGCATCGGACTCATCGTGATCCTCGGGCGGCGCCTCCTCGCTGCTGCTGCTGCTGCTCGTGTCGCTGGGCTGGCTGCTCTGCCAACAGTTGAGCGACAGCAGCGACTTTTGCGGCGACTTGCTGTTGTGCTGGACACGCTTCGGCGAGCTGCTGGAGCTGCAGCTGCAATTGGCCACCAGTTCCTCCTCATCTTCCTCCGCGTCTGCATGGTACGAGGAGTCGAGTAGGTCCTGCTGCAAAAGAATTTGAATTTTGATTAATTGACTACAAGGAAATGGAATAGACAGATATATAGCAATCTATCAGTGCCTAGAATCCCTGAAGAACTCAATCAGGTTTAAGGAGTAGAAGTAGAAGTAGAGATGAAATAAAAGGCTTAAATATGACATTCAAATGTGGAAAAATGTCAAAAAACTTAAAAAATCGTATTGTTTGTCTTTAATATCGGGAAAAGGGAAAGGTATCCAACAAATGAGCTGCTCCCTATATAAATATACCACATGGTTACCTTCATACCAAGTTGGGTGCATCTAGCTGTCATATTCTTTGAGTTATTCTCAAAAGCCTAAATCTCAAGATCGATGTTTATCGATATTATAGAAAGGACAGGAAATATGCACATCAAATTCTGATGTGGGATATAAGAGAATATTTAATTCTAATACACAGAGCTATAGATGGAAGCGGCTCCTCGTGCTTATCAAGAGTTTCCCAATGCCTGCTATCCTACTCTAGGGTATTCTAATAGTTGAAGAGTTTTACATAGTTATCTTTAGCTCACCTCATCATAGTCGCTGGTTGGCTCCTCGCATTGCACACGTTCTTTTTGCGAGGGTAGCGCAAACAGTTTGCGCTGCAAAAAGTTCTTCATGCTGTCGTAGACCTTGTGCGTGCGACTCTGTGCGGGCTCTTCGGCTGCGGCTGCGGCTGCGGCTGCGTCTGCAGCTGGGGCTGCCTCTGTTGTTGGCAGCAGCTTGTTGCTCCATTGTTGGCACTTATTGAAGGCCAGGTCCAGGTTTTTGCCGGCATTGGTGCCATATACATCCGAGTAGCTGGGACAATTGATCACGTTGCGTAACTGTGGCCCAGAAGATGAAAACAATCGTGGAGATTAGTTTTGGTCAAGTCGGTAAATTTGTGTGGCATTGTGCCTAATGCTACCTGTGCCTGAAATGCCTAATAAAAAACAAAACTGTCCGCTCCTATTTCACACGAAGTGCGCGCGTTTATGTAACAGTCCGACACAAAAGGTGTCCTTTCTGCTCCTTTTGGCCTGATAACACACATTATGCGCATTTTATTTCACAGTCAACGCATTGTTCTTTCTGGCTTTTCGCTATTGTTCAGGCCAAAGAGCGAGAGAGAGAGAGGGAGAGGGATAGAGGGAGAAAGGCTAATGCCTTTGGGTCAGCCCAGTCCCTGTCCGTGTTATCCTTGTAATGCGCTTGTTTCAGTTGTTCATTGTGTCTGTAATTTGCCTGGTTTGCCAGTTGTTTTATTTGCTTTTCATTTGCCTGATAAAATATGCATATGCTTAAGCACTTTCGCCTTTGGGTGAGCGGCTTTTTGAAGAGTTCATGTTTTGCTCTTTGTGTCATCTGTTCAATATTAAAATTGATTTTTGTTTGTTTTTACTCATAAGCCTGGGCAGCTTTGTAAGCTTATAGAAGTAGTTCTAAGCAGGCCACTGGCACAGCTCATATCCTGCGGATAAAAGTTACCATGCACTTAACTTATCTGATAATTGTTTGTTTTTACCTCTAACTCCAGGCAAGGGGCTTTTGCCAGGCATCAGCTTAATAACAAGCAGCCCATATCCTGCAGATAAAAGTTACCAGGCACTTAACTCGTATTTGACAATTGTTATTGCTCTGCGAAGTGTGTTGCGTGCTCCACGCCACTTCTTCCCACAAACACACACGCATATACTCACAAACACCCTGTGTACTGTGACACACCCCTTTTTGGCACTTGGCAAACAATGCGAATCGTTCGAATCACTCACCTATGCAAGAGTATTCAATAAATACTCAAAAAGTGCGTTCGAGTGTGCGATGCACTTCAGAAAGAGGGAGAGAGAGAGAGAGATAGAGAGAGAACGATTGAGAGGGGGGTAGAGAGAGGATCATTTGCAGAATACAATGACACTTCAGTACGCACGCACACACGCACACACACATGAAATGGTAAAATAATGAGCATTCAATCGAGTAGCTGCCAGGACAATGGCAGTTCAGGTAGCCGTATAAAAAATGGTTTTATGCGTTAAGCCAAATTGAATTTGATTGAAGTGAATTTGATTGCAGATTGATGATTGACGATTGACGAATGAATAGAAAGACAGCCAGACAACAGCTGCAGGCAGCACTTGTATCATAAATAAATGTTCTGTTTTCTTCTAGTTTTTTTTTCCAATCTCGTGTTTTCGTTTCAGGAAATGCAATGTTTAAATTTCCGGCGCTGCATCAATTTGCATGGACAATTGAATTGTTGTGCCTGTGTCTGTCTTGTTGTGTGCTGTGTCTGATGTTGCATGCAACACGGGCTGGCCATTAATTGAATGCCAACAAGCCGTGGCCGCAGCTCTTTGGCTCTTTGGCTCTTTGATGTCTTGGCCATGCATGGCGCATAAATAAATCTGTTGAAAGCTGCGGCGTGTAAGAAGCGTTAAAGTTTACCTTTTATCGGCTTAAATCAAACACAATGGAAATCAACGGAAAACAGGCGTTTAATGCCCCGAAAAAAGAAAACATGCACACACACATGCAAGTGGAAAATACAAAAGAAAATTCAAATACATGATTTTTAATTTATGCCAAGACAAGCAACAAGAAATAAATGTTAATGGAGCAGAGCCGACAGCCAAAAGAAGGCACACAGTAGTTTCCAAAAGGTGTTTTACTCTTCCTCCCTCGCCCTCTCTTCCACTTCGTTCCCCCTGCTCCCGGCTAATGCAATAATAACATGGGCTGGATCAGAGCCGTGTTGATCCTGGCCTGCGGAAAGGTAACTCTAATTGATGATGAAGCATGGCTATGGCCATTGTTTGGTCAGCGAGGTGTTAGCATATTTTCGTAATCAAATTCTGCTGTTACAATAAAAACGAAACCAGGTAACAGAACATAAGCCCCAACCGAGCACCTTTAAGCCAGCTGACAGCAGCAACAGCAACGATAACAATAGAGCTAGCAGCCCGGGGCACCTTTGCCTTGCATTGCACACTTCTAACAAAAACAGTTGTTAGTTTTCCATTTATTGTGCATTTAGAGATCGAGAGAGACAGAGAGAGAGACTGACAAGAAGAGTGGAAATTAGTTGAAGTGGACGCGGCATGAGTTGCGCCTTTCGGGCCCTGGACTCTTGATGAATTTATTGAAATGTTGCCTTTTGTGCTGTGAAGGTTCCTTTTCTTCTACCACGATATGTAAGAAGAAGAAGAAGAGCACACCCTGGCATATGCACAAATTTCATGCTGGAAAATCAAACAGCTGCTGAAGTGGCTCAGCGAAACGTTTATATAAAACCACCCCAGAAGAGGCAACAACAACAACAACAACAGCCCACACGCAAGGCCAATCAGTAGCTGGAGCAGCAAAAAACCGCAAAACCAATTTATTGAATTGGTTATGTAGAAATTGGTAATACATAAGTTAACTATTATTGAGCAAAGTCAGCGGTCAGCAGCTAGCTAACTTTATAGGAAAATCCACCAAGTCCATAGACTAGAGCCCAGTCAGAGAAAATGCCAGTCTAAATTCTAGTTAAAATAGAAATGAAATCAATATCGCTTTGTTTCTACAAGCTTAAGCTAAATTTGGATTACGATTTTAGCAAATATTCTTCAATTGAGTTGTATTCTTCTCGATTTCAAAGTTTGCTTTTGATGTTACGAGAATGAATTAATTAGAATTCTAGAATTAAGTGAAAAAAATACTTGAGTTTTCCTTAAAGCGTATAGCAACAATTTGAAATATCAAGTTATTAAAACTAGCCAGAAGAATAATTTCTCGCTCATTAAAAAAGTATTGAGCTTTTTGAAATTTAGACAACGATTGTGCTTAAATTGAGTAAAGGATTCCACAAATTTTCTCAGAGAGTGCAACAAAAACTTAAGTTTGAGATAAGAAATTTTGAAACTAAAAAGAGTTCTAGATATTAGAATTCTTGATTGACGTAAGTAAGTATTGATCCTGGTTGAACCTTGATTTCCTTTGTTCTACAATTAATTAAAAAAACTGTTGAATATTTCTTCGAGTGTATGGCCAGCGCATAAGCCAAAACATATCTATCTATTTGTTGTAGCTGCGGCATGTTAGCAATGTTCAGATACAGCTGTAAATTAGTAATATGCAACAAACTTGGCTATTAGAATATTTTGAATGGCATTTCGTTTCGTTTCGTTTCGTGTGCTGCGCGGCTAATTTGACAGTTTTATGCCACACCAAAAAGTTTAACAACAAAAAGTTGAATAGACACGTGTGTTTTTCGGGGAGGCTTTCAAAATGTCAGAGCCGAGAGATATACATGGAACTGCGTCTAGTTTATGACATTTTGGAAAACACGCGTCTGTCTGCCCCGCGGCGCATTTCAAAATTTATGAACTCGGTTTTTCGTTTTCGTCTTTGTCGGGAGGGGGGGGGGGGGGGGGGGCTACTTACTTAGCAGCTCCACATAATACCTACACACATATACATATCTATATATTTATGCGTGAGTGTGCCCCAAATATCGTAAAATGATTTTAACATTTTTTTCCACTAATTTCGTTTTATGCTGAGTTCAAATTGTAAAATGTTTATAGTTTATAGTTTCTGGCCGGGTTAGTTTTGGATATGCTGTCGTTTATTTTTTCCTATCTGCGGCTGCAATTAGCGTCGCATTCGCTGGAAAATCCTTTGTTTGGACACATGTGGCATGTGGCATGTGGCATTGTGTGCTCTTTTTTTAACGCCGTTTGACACGTTTTCGTTTTTTTTTTTTTTATATGTTTTTGGCTATTTTTTATAGGTGTAAAAAATGGGGTCATATCAAACGCTCTTCGAATTGAGCTGCTTCTTTGTTTATTTTTATTTTATGGGAATTTAAAAAACTCAACTTTGATGAGTTTATTAAATGGAAATTAAAATTGTTGAAATTATTTCGTGCTCGTATATTTTAATTGCATTTTATGGGCATTTTTATTTATGTGGGCAGCCAACTATGGGAATTTTTATGCCCGAACAGATGATTCTCAAGTGGCCAAATGCAGATGGAGATATGCAAATGGTGCATTGAACTTGGGAACTGTTTAGAATTGAGTTCTTAAACCTGTGCGTAAACAGTCAAAAAGGGAATGTTCAGTTTGAGCTTGAAGTATGTTTCTTTTTTTGATATACTTGTGTTGTGCAGTTGAAGGCAACTTTTGCAGCTCATCTGTAAGTTTGTGGCATTTAAAACTGTGTCTAGTCGCGTTTGTTGCGTGCATATCCTTGTTGCACACAGTTGGGATACCCTTTCGAAGGATACTCGAATTTGCAAATCAAATATGTAACGCCTTGAGGGCCGAGTCTATAAGGTATGTATGTTATTGATCAGCTTAAAGAGTTGAGTCTATCTTTAGATAACTTTATAATTATTGGCAAATATCCGATATAAAATAGACGAGAATAGAATAGAATAGATGGGAGAATCCAATGGATGCCACCCATAGATCGAAAAGGCTCTTGGAAATTATCAAACGAATTTTTGAAGAATTTCTTTTTCTTAAGATAAATGTTTCATAAGCCAGAAATGAGCAGCAATTAGGAATCTCATTACGCTCCTATCAAAGAAGTCCAATCTGTAACTGGCAACTAACTTTTATTGGAATCATTATTTAACTCATCCTACAGGGTATTCAAAGTTTGGCCAGTCGAATTTCATTTGCCATTTTGCTCGACGTTTCTCTATTTCTCTAATGCACACAAATCCTTCATGGGAAGCCATATGAAACTCAAACTCAAACAGCTCAACGGACGCGGCTCAGCACATGACGAGCTGATGATAACGATGATGTTGCCAGTTGTCGCTGCATGTTCCTTGTTGTTGTTGTTGTTGTGACTTTGATGGCTAGACGAAAGCCAAACCCAACTAAACTATTTTTTGTTGGCTGGCCAGGCAGTCGTTTCGCTGATTAGGAGGGGGTTGAGAGCTTTTCTCTTTCTTTTTTTTTTGCGCATATTTGCATTACATTTGCCTGGCGTGGCATGTGGCAATCAGCACAACAACAACAACAAAAACACTTGGGGAAAAACCCGAAGAGTGCCCAGTGAAAATTTATATTGAGTCGAGCGTAAAAATAACAATGCAAACGGGCAGACGGCATGAAAATAAGTGAAATTGTTGTTTACTCAAAACGTTGGGGCAGACGCAAGTCTTCCCAAGAGTGTTGCAAAGGGGGGGGGGGGGGGGGTGGTTTGGGTGCAATATGGAGCATAAATTACAACAATGCATGCAATGCACCGCCGCCAATGTGGCCGTCGCCAGCCATTTAATTATGCTCATCAATTTGCAGTCAAAGCCAAAGCCGAAGCTGCCGCCGCAGTTGCAGCAGTTGCAGCTATTGCTGTGGCAGTTGCAGTTGCAGTTGCATTGGCTGTGGCACTTGCATTCGCCCATAAATCTTAACGAGGCCTGCACTTTAGTTGCGTTTGCTGCCTTTATGGAAAATTGTTAATTAAATGCACTTAAAAGCGGCGCAATTAATTCTCAACTTTTCCAGTCGCCTACTTAGAAATCAAAATGCAAATGCATCGAACATGTCTAAAATTATATATATATATATATACACAAGTGCATATATATAGATGCGCATGCATGTGCATACACACACACACACACACACACACACACACACATTAATCATTGCCCTTGAAAGAGGCCGCATCCGAGTGCCCACGAATTTAAATGCTCTGCTCATTGCTGCTAATCGTTTGATTTAAATTTAGAAATAGTTTATAGAAAATTATGAACATTGCTTTTATGGTGCCAGCCACTTAGGGTTGCCCAAAAAAAAAAAACAGAGGGCTCTAGTGGAGTGTGCCCAGCTGGAAGATACCCTGTAAGCAGGGTCTGCCTCTAATCTACAGATATCTTATCTTGATATAAATTGAAGGAAATGTAGAGAGAGAGAGAGATATATATATTGGTCAAATAAAAGATCAGCTGTGAAAGGACTGCGTGTTGTTTTAGTTTCTGAACATCG
This sequence comes from Drosophila virilis, assembly GCF_030788295.1. Classification (NCBI taxonomy): domain Eukaryota; kingdom Metazoa; phylum Arthropoda; class Insecta; order Diptera; family Drosophilidae; genus Drosophila; species Drosophila virilis. The sequence continues at coordinate 5,608,495 of NC_091545.1, forward strand.
AACTAACAAGCGGAAAGTCGACGGTTCAAATATCACACACGCTCATTATTTGTATGCATGCAAATTTTGATTATAAGCAAAGAGAATAACGATTAAAACTAATTAAACACATGTTTTAAAATGCTAAGCTAGGTAGAGAAAAGAGAGGTAGAGAAAGAGAGAGAGAGAGATATATAAACTGGGAGAGAGAGACAGAAAAGTCACAGCTCGTTTCAGCTGGCTGAACAGACGCAGAATATATATTTTATTTATATACTTAAAACATGATACCCCTTCTCTGCCTATCTTTGGCTACAGGGTATACAAAGCAAGTCCCATTAGAGCTGCACTTACAGATGCCGCTCTTTGTCTGTTTGTCGACTCCATTTGCCGTTTTCGCTAGCAAATTTAATTTTCCACAGCAAAAAAAAAAAAAAAAAAAACAAGCAAAACAAAATGAAATGAAGACGGAAAAGCAGAAAAAGTATTTATCATTCGTTTAATTGTTTTAGATTTTAATCTGGCAATATGGTCGCGGCATGCACTTGGACTCGGCGCGACATATGTTTGAGTTTGAGTTTGAGTTTTGGGTTCGCTGTTGCCAACATTTTGTATGACAACTTTATTAGTTTTGTTTCACATCTGTGTGTGTGTGTGTCTGGTGTGTGTGGTGTGTGCACTTTGTCTGCAGTTTGTTGCCTTATCGTTTTGACCCGCGATGCCCGTCGCCTTTTTGCTTCGAGTTGAACTCGTCGAAAACTAATTGAAAACGTTTGTCAGCGTCTGTAAACAGACCCTCTCAACGTCTCCGTCCCTGCCCCTGTCCCTTTCCCTGCCCCTGTCCCTTTCCCCTGCCTCTGTCCGTGTCTTGCCAATAAATGTTTTCCTCTGGCATTTTTCGGCGCGTTCTCTGATAACGGATGCGTTGGCGACGCCGCCGAGGCCAACATTTGGTGGCATGTGGAAATCACGGCCTGAGGTGTCGAACGATTTATGCCGCATAGGCGTGCCTTTATACAAAATTGCGGTTGGGCCTATTCCAAATAGATCTAAGGGATTTTGTAATAAGCTTAATGCTGCAAGCCTGCTCGAAATAGAGTTCGATTTGGGCCGGAAGAAAAAAGAAGAACCTACAAGAAAAGTAACAGAGAGTAGAACTCCAGTTCGAGTAGAATATACGAGTTCCTGTTAAGCAATTCATCAGGAGACTGTGCTTAGAGATGAAGATAATTGTTATAAGATAATCCATAAGATCAAGAAGAATCAAGAGAGCAAAAACTGCATAGAATGGAGTATCCCAAGATGGAACAGAAAGAAGAGATATGATAATGCAAATGTTTTGATTTGTTATATCTATATCGAAAAATTCTTGTCTCGACTTTCTTGGAACTTTTTAGAATTATTTTCGCCACTCTCCGCACTCAAGTGATGTATTATGTTTAAGAAAAAAAAAACAAATGTTTTGTTAAACATTTCTCGGTTCCAGTAAACGGAATTCCCGCAGCGTGAGTACGCATAGAAGCCACGCCCACGCAGTGGGACAATCCTTTTGGGAGGAGCTCGAATAACACCTACTACAAAAATATTTTCATAGCTCAAGAGACGAGAAGAAAAACCAGAGCCCACAATGGGCATGCAGATAAAGAGCTTGCCTCCGACCAGAGACGGGTGTCAATTCCCGTGAAAAATGACAAGAGCAGCGGGAAAACACAATGATGTTGATGGAAATGCTGGAAAAATGCTGATGATAAATGCACAGCAGAGCAGATAAAAGAGGCAAAAGGCAGAAGCCAAAACGCAAACTGTCATTCAGTTTGAAATTACAAACCTCTTTTTTTTTTCTTCTGTGCTCCGGTCAACAACTGAAAGTCAGGCCCGAAGAGAGAGAGAGAGAGAGAGATTAGAGATATTTACACTCTTCTCTATAGAGCTGTCTGAGAAAACTAAGCTGCTGCTGGGTGAAGAGGGAGGAGGGAGGTGGAAAACACAGGTAGCTGCGTGCGTCGCGGCTTAATTAAGGCATTCGACTAATCAGCTAATCAGCTTTGGCATCGGCTCTGTTCCTCCTGGTCATGTAAATATTCCAGGGCATGTCGGCAGTCGGGCAGACGTCGCCAATGGGCCAGATAAAGCCTAGTTAGCGCTTATCGCAGATCAAACACGAATATGTTTATATAACACATGTGTACAAATAGGCTCGAGTGCATTTACATTTCGAGTCGACAATCAATCATTATCTTTATGAGTCGAACATATGTTTGCCATGCTCGGAGCTTATCGATACGGGAAAACTCGTCGCATTTTCGCTTTGATTTATACGATTTGTTCGAAATCTGAGCAGTTCTCTATTAATCGATTCCCCCCGCCCAATTTCTGCTCTTTCTGTTGGCTGTTCTGTTTGTTGTCTCAGCGATTAGCCTTCAGCCTGATTCTGTTTTTATGCAAATCATATTTATTTGATTATTTGTGATTTAGCGTTTGCTCTGATTTACGTCGACAGTTGGGTTTATTATGTTTTCTTCTCGTTGCTGTTGTTGTTGTTGTCTCTCGTATCTGTGACACTAAATCATTTTAATTGTTGTCGTTCGTATTTTGAATTCTCCCATCCTACATTTCCCTTCATTTTCCCCCCCAGTCCATCGATTCCATGTGCTGGCATTTTCATGTGTGGGGCTTTAAGTTTGGGTGCGTGTTGTTTTTTTGATACGTGGGATTTGTGGAGATTACTCGTGTGTGTTGTGTGTTGTGGGTGGCAGTTGTGGGGTCTATTAATTTGCATGTGAAAAGATTTTCGAATTATGTGTTATCTATACAGAAAAGGTGTCTTCAGCTGCAAACAATACTCTATATGCAGTGTGATTTTATTAGTGAGACTCCTAATAGGTTAAAAGATATATCTCTGTGTTGCCAATCAAATTAATCCCTTTTCTATTTCAGACTTACTTTTTGGCCTTTTCGCAAGAGGGTTTGATACCATAATCCTTTAAAAGTATTTTATATACTTTCCCTCTCTATTAATAGACACATTATCTACGACATGTCCACCTAATACTGTTCACCTGCTCCAAAAATGTCTTCACTCTCCCTGCATAGTCTATCATTTTATGCTTAACTTAATCCCATTTGATCCGAAAGATATCTATATCCAATAATCCCTAAAGATTTTCCCTTATTCCAAAGTCTATTATTTTAATCTTAGCTCACGTATCCCATATTGTATTTCATACTCTGCCCTTCAGATGTTTTGTTTTTTATCATATTTCATAGTCTTTTATTCTTAAATTATATTTAATTCACACTTACCAACTTTGCATTATCGTGTGCCTTCTTTTGTGTATCCTTTTTACGTTTATTAACACTTTCCGTGGCGCCAAAGCGATTGTATTGAAACAGACGACCCATTTTCGCGCTCTTTTGTTTACAGTTTAAATAAACAAAGTCTTTGAAATCGTTGTTGTTTTTGCTTTTTCACAATATCGCGTAACTCGCACACAATATGCTTTAGTTTTTTTTTAAAAACACACGCCTGCTCGTAATATAGTCAAACTTATTGCGTTGTTTCGACGGAGAAAGAACGAAAAAACACGGTGCTTCAAGTGTTCAATAACGTAGCGTAAACGAGACGAGCTGAAACGGATTCAAATTCGAACACGAAATCGAATGCCGGGCAACGGGAGCGACTGCTAGCGATCAGCGCGACGTGCGCAGAGGGAATGATGGGCCACAACTAAATGCATTCGAAAAAATACAACGGAAAATGAGCACGACTGAGAGCGCGACAGAGCCAGAGGCAGCGACAGAGGCAGAGGTGGTGGCAGCAGCAGAGGCAGAGGCAAAGCAACAGCCAGGCCAGCAATAGCAACAACACAGCTGAGGGACGGCGTGCAGCAGCGGCACTGGCAGAGATACAAATTTCATACTTGGGCAGCGGCAGCGGCAGCGGCAGCAGCGATGGCAGCGGCGACGGCGACGGTGACGGGTGACGGCGACGGTGACGGCGGCGATGGCGACGTCAATGGTCGTCGTCACCGGCGTTGTTCATGCAAGGCAGCCGCTGCCGCAGCATTTACCGCTAGTTCATTTTGTCTCTGTTTTGAGTACACACACACACACACACACACTCATAGTAGCCGGTTACAGCTAGAACTGAAGACAACGCTAACCAACCTACACACACACACACACACACACACACACACACACACACACACACACACACACACACACACACACACACACACACACAGAGAAACTCACTCGAAGCGCTAGAACAACGGGGGGAACTAGTGAAAAATAGAAGAAGCAAAACCACTCAACAAAAAGCGAAATGAGAAAAAATTTACTACGTCGAATATGTACACTGAAAAAAGTACGTGGAAACTTCTGTTTTGGGCAGGCAGCAAATGAATGGAAAATGGGAAATGGGCGGCTCAAGGGTCGCACTCCGAGCTGCGACTACTACAGCGGACTCTGATTCTGATTCTGAGTAACTGCAGAACTGACTGAAGGGTAGTTGAGCGGACTCGTCAACAAGTTGAGTGGGCGCGAAGCCGAGCGGGGCGAGAGCTGTCAGCCAGCGGCCCATTCAACTTCGAATACCGCGTTGAGTCCATTCGCTATGCATTCATTTGACCAAACGGCGCATTCTGACTTTACCGTACGAGTTACGACTATTGACGTCTGTTTACATGTCTGCCTCTTTATCGCTAGCTCTATCTCTATCTCTGCCCCACTCACTCTCACTCTCCCACTATCGCTGTCTCTGTCTGTGCATGTGCTCCACATTTTTCGCTTCTTCATTTGCCCGCTGCACATTTCATTTCGCCATTTTGCCTATTTGCTTAACGTACTCGCCCGTTGTTGTTGTTGTGCTCTACTTGTTGTTGGCCCCTCCTTTCCGCATCCATTTCCCTCACAACCCACATGGAAACGCTGCATCAGCTTCTCCTTTTTTTTTAGTTTTTCCGAAACCTTTTTTTTTTTTTGCTGGCGCATAAAATAAACACAAAAACTTTGCAGTCTCATTCAGTGGCAAGGATGCTTTTTGGAGCTGCCTCTCTCTCACGTCCACTCTCCTCCCTCTCGCTATTTGTCTCTTTCGCTTTGCGTCTGCCAACTTCAGCGTTTCATTTGCACAACCTCTCCACCCCTACACCCCTCTATCATCTACGCCCCTGTGCTGTATGTGTCCATAATTATCATTATCCCTGTGCTACTCGTTTTGTGCTTTTCATTTCGCTGTTTATGCGGCCAACTATGCCACTTTAATTGAAGTCAATTTTTTCTACTTTGCGGCTGCTTGTGGCAGTCGAAGAAGAAGAAGCAGAAGAAGGCAGCAGCATCATCGGCTGCTCTGCCACAATTTTGCCACATTTTGTTGCAAGCACATTTTCATTGAAAATTATTTCTGCAACTTATTAGCACCTCCGCAAATTATGAGTTTCGGTGTGGCATTCAAGTTTTTGTGGCTTGTTTACGAGCTTGCCGCATTTTTAATTGAGTTGCCGTCAGACTTAAGTCTGAGGCACAGCTGCGGCAAAGCTGCGGCTGCAGTTTGGAGGTTGAGCTGCACCAAGCGTAGCTCACCTTTGTTGCCTTAATTAGCTCAACGAAATGGATGCTCTGCCATGTCCTTACATGGACGGCACTTTGAATGCCGCCGGCCAAATGCCACAGGGCAGAGCATGTAAACGTTGCTGCGGTTAGACGGCCACAGGATGAGCTTAATTGAAACAGTTTGCACGGTAAAGTGTACACGGTCCGGATGTGTAAAAGACAAAGCGATGCTAGAGATACCTAAATCAAGGGGTATAACAAGCTTAAATGTTGAAACACAAGGATCAAACCCGGTCTGCACTGCCTGAACACATACGTATATTCTGGCGTATATATAATATTTTTAAAATATTGTCAATATGCACTCACCCTCATCCATTAGTAGAAGAGATAAAACCTCTTATATGTCCAGATACCTGAAAGAAAAAGTGAGGTAGTTGAGATAGAGATATAGTGGTTGAGATAAAGACAGGGAGGTATAGAGAGAGAGAGAGAAAGAAAGAGAGAGAGAGAAATAGTTAGAGATATAGAAATATATGTACATAGAGAAGAGATAGAGATATAGAGCGAGAGAATTATTGAGAGGTAAAGAAAGATACAGAGAGAGCGAAAGGCAGATATTGACTGCAAGATTAACTTAGAGAAGGAGGAGCTTAGATTAAGATAATTGGATTGTCAACTTCATAATACAATACTTATAATCAAAGATTGAAAAGCAAAAGGCCTTTTATAAATTCATGAGAATCGCAGAGAAAGGCAATATGCCAAAATACGTGCTGCAGCGCAACAGGCCGAGTTATCGGAAAAGTGAAATAATTTTGAACATACATACATCCTCATACTTATGTACGTCAATTAGTATGATCAGTCTATTGCATTATTGTTCATTATGTTTTTTATCAGTTCTTATCAGTCATTCAGGACGTTTAGTTTTAATTTAATGTTGATGGCAATCAGACTATTTTTCAAAGCTAGGCTAAATTCCCTTCAGTTCAAGCACTCTTCCAAAACCCTCCCACTTATTTTCGGCAGCTGTTTCATTAAACTACCGCTTTAAGCTGTTAGTGTACGGGTCCTATTCGGTAATACCATAACTCCTTCAGCTTATTATTAATCCATTACTTTGTTGCCTTCCAGCTGTTGCCAGCGAAACAAAAAGTAAAAATACAAACTGGGGTAATTGTATAGTAAGCAGCCAAAATATTATTGCTCATATTTTTTGCACCCTCTATAATTTTTTATGGTCGCAACGCCCTCTACGAATCCCTCGCCCCTGACCGAGACAAAGGGAAATAATCAATGCTAAACTCGCATTTAACGAAATATGCTACCAAATCGTCGAGCTAAACCTCTGCTTATAATTAGATTATGACATTAATAAGTCGCTTTAACAAATGTTCAAATTTGCCACCCCAAAGTGAGAAAACGAAACTTTGATTTGTGTTTTCGGTTTTGCTGCTGCTTTTCTTTCATTTTATGATTTTTTTTTTTTTTTTTGGCAACAGTTGCGAAAATTGAATTTGTGCAGCGTTTAATATATTGCAGCTATCAATGGAAAAAGCATTTTCACGACACTCGAGTGCCATTCATAAATCAAGTTGCAACCCCTTGGAGCGGAACTGCAGCACTTGGTTCTGGTACTTGCCTCATGTGGCAAATTGAATTTCATTACATAAAAAGCTTTTGCTTGGCATCTTTTCTTTTGCCTTTTCATTATGTGACTTTGGCCTTTTACGTTGATTTGTCGGACAATTGCATAAAATTTATTTTTGATTTTTCTGTCCAGCTGTACACACCCCGCCACACCCTCCTCGTACACACCTAGACCCCGCCCCCCGTAAAGTGCTCTTAATGTTTGTCAATTATTTGCAGTAATTTGCAATATTTCTAAACGCTTCGCCTGGGATTTTCCATTCGAGAACTACCCTAAATTGTTTTTAATGGCCATTTGCACTTACATGACTGTTGAACTCGGCATCAGTTTCAGTTACCCCTCGCCCGACACCCCCTCCTGTTGTTTCTAATGGCTTCATCATCTAAGCTTCCTCCACAGTCGACAATAAATGGCCTACAAGCACTCTCCATGTGATTGTGGTTGTTTTTATTTAATTTATGGCCCAAACTAAATGTTATTTATTTACCTTTAAAAATCGACACAACTAAACAAATAGAAAAGTTAGTTCGGCTCATGGTCAAGTCCAGAACTCTGGGGGACACTTCCACCTCCAATGCTGGGAAATTAATTTTCCCATAGTTGAGAGTCATTAAGCGCTCGCTGGGGGGCGTGCCGCAGGTGTTAAAAATGTATTTAAGTCAAATCTTTAACAACAATTTGTTTGGTGAAAATGCATAAAACTAGCCACAGGCAGCGCAAACAACTCGATTGAACCAATAAAAATGCGGTGTGTGACAACCCGAAGATTAAATACCCTCTTCGACGTATGTTTGCCTGCATACATATATGCATACATCGATACATGCATACATGGATACATGCATACATGCATACATGCATACATACATGCGTGCATACATGGATACATGCATACATACATGCTTGCATCCATACGTACGTGCATGCATACATGCGAAAAGTTTCCTGATGGACAGGCACAACTATACCAACTCGACTGATCGAGAATATATATAATTGATGGAAACGAAAAATTCTTTAAGTGTTACATATTTTTTTTAGAAATAAAAATACCCTCTGCAAGGGCATAACAAGCTAAGACTCCAACAAATTCGAAAACTCAACGAATTTGAAACTCTCCTCTATTTCATTCACATCAATGGCCCGCGGTGTCTCTTTGTTTGGCGTTGTTTTTCAATTTTTCTTTTATCTCCCGAACTCTGGTGCTCGAGTGACTGCAGCAATTATGTTTATAAATGATTTGTTGGGGTGGTCTGGTCGGTGCTCTCGCCTCGGTGGTTCGCCCTCCCTCTAGCTCTCGGTGTTGGTAATCCTTCATTTCATCCGCATTGAACGGCCATAAATAGCTAAAGAATTATGTGTGAAACCATTAAAATTTATTTTAATTTCTGTCAAAGCCTTTGGGGCACTGCAACCGCATAGTTTTATAATATTTTTTACATGCATATAAACCATATAAGGGCTCTAGCGTATCTTGCTTGGAAGTGATTTTGGCTTTTCATTTTGGAATTTTAGTTTATGACTGGCTGGCGGCTAGTTCAACAGATTTTTAATTGCTGTGCTTGGGTTTTGTTTATGTTTTCCAATGTTTTTCTTTGTTTTATTTAGTATGTTGGATGGTTAAGCACTGCCCTGTATCATAAATCATTTTGGCTCTACGGAACCATCATGGCTATGTTTACGCATATATTGTGTATGGGCGTGCATATTTTAAACAGTTTTCAGCGTTTTGCTTTGATTTATTTCCATTTATTTATGTTTCTCCAAAAAGTTTCTGGTTTTTCCAATCAAAAAATATTGTGTATAAAATAATTCGAAATGGGGCTTTGAATAGTTCAATGCACTTATCTGCCGTGGCATTAACTTGTCTGTTCTATTTGACTTGCCACATCGTTTCCAGCAAATTGAAGACTTTCACACTGAACACTTCACTATCTCCAAGTAATTTATCAATAGACGACAGCGACTTAGGCAACAACCTCTATAACAAGCTTTAGTTAACACAATATTTTCGACATTTTCCCATCAACTTGTTGTGGGGGCTTCGGATAGACGCCCCATTTCTTGAAGCGCCCATTGCATTTGAATTTCTCACACATTACGTTACATATCAAATATTTATATACCCCCACAGTTTCTTCTCATACCCTGTACCCTTTGAAATTAGGTGAGGCTTTGTATAGCAGATAACTATACTTGAAATTTGAAATAAAGCATATCCCCTCATCTATCAACTTAGAATACCTTTATTAATTGAATTTTAATTAACTCGAAGATATACTAAACTTGGATAGTTTCTTGCTTAGTAGTTTGTATACCTTCCCACAGTTTCGCCCATGTTAAGAATTCGTACAGCTAGATTTGTGGGTTCTGGCATGCAGTTATGTGAGGACGTCCTTTTTGTATACATATCAATTTTTATAACGATTAATTTTATAAAGATTGCCATTATCATCATACAGTTTTGGCTAAGAGAAGATGATGCACAAACGTGCTGGGATCCTTTATGTACAAGTATAGAATAAATCGAATGTTTCTAATAAACGACGCTGGGAACAGGGTATCTCTGACTCGAGACCTACCGACTAGTGCAGTCTCTATGCATTTTTTCTTTTTCTCCGATAACGCCCACATTAACAAGAACTTTGAATTGGAACTGAACATGTACCAGCAATAATAAAAACGATTTTCCAGCAGCACAAACAATTATACGAGGCATAAATTAGGCACAGCCCCGCGTTGAATAAATAATTTCCTGTACGGCAATTACTAAAAAAAAAAAAAGAAAAGAACTACCACATAAGTAACTGGCCAAGCCGCATGCATGGAAATTAGATGGGCCCCAGTTCGGGGCACGAAATTCTGTTTTATTTAATTCGAGGCAGGCGCTGAATGCACTGCAAATGAGTTTGGGTTTTGTTAATGCCCGTGCATGATACACTTAAATGCTGGAAAAATGGAAAAACCTCCATAAAAAACGTGACAAAATGCGACCGATAGCATAAGTGTGACCCAACTTCCATTTCCACAGACCACAAAGCGAGAAATACTTGATAAGGTGAAATTGTTCTAGGGATCATTTATGGGGTGGGCCAGGGACTCGTTGTTTCTATTTCGAATACCCTGTATGCATTAGAAAATTTTTGAAAACGGGTATAAAGACTTGTGGAAATGACTGAAGTGGGCTGAATAAGGTATCTCCGGACCTGAAAAGAATGTAAGCTATTTCTCTCCTTCTATATGAACGATTATATAATTTATTGCTCTCACATTACCACAATGTGAGATAATCCGAGATATTTCGATAGATATTGTATTTGAAGCAGGTTTTTTCTATAGCATAGCTAAGAAGTATAATATTTATGTATGCATGGGGAGTTCTAAAGTTTGCAAGGGCATCTAGGAGCTGGGTACAGGGTATATGGCAATCGGGCAAGCCCGAATAGTACACTCTTGTATTTATTTACATTCCCACTTCAAAAACACAAATAAATCGTAATTGGCGTGCGAGGGGTCTGCATTTTTTTTTATATAATGTGCAATAGAGCGCCGCATCGAGTTGTATTTTTATTTTCATGCTCATTAAATGAAAAGCCGAAAAACCGAAAAAAAGAAAAAAACCCAGAGCATGGCCAACATGAAAATGCGTAGCGTGAAAAACCCAGGCAGCGGGAAAACTAACGCGCTGGCGTTTGCGGTTGCTTTCCCTTTGTTGCTGTTGTTGTTGTTGTTGTTGAAAAGCGGAAGTACACGTTGGGTTATCACAACTGGAAAAATCTATCGATAGCGCCGAGCTGATAGCGTCTGCTGCGGAGCTGCTGAAGGTGCTGCCCCTGGCTTTGTTCGGCCGAAGATCTACAGTGGCGATAGAACAGTGCGAACAGCTGCCAAATATTTGAGGAGGGACGCCTTAACCCTGACGTATTTTAATTTTTGCGATAAGTCGAGAAAACAATGGCAAGCATAGATCTTGGGCATTGACTGGCTTGATAAACGATATATGCTAGTAACAAGTCGAAATCAAGTATTTATTATATAAATGTCAAACAAGCTGCGGGCATTGTCTTCACTTAGAAGACGTTGCCTCAGATGCACATCTTTCACACTCGAAGAGCTCATTAGTGTATCTAGAGACTGAGACTGAAGGTCCATGCGTAGCGGAAAAACCCTTAAGATTAATGAACTACAAAACATGGACACAAATCATATGTAATAGCTGCCAGGCTGAGAGGCTTTCTGAGCTTCTCTGGAACAAATGTGTGACAATTTCTCCAAAAAAGGATGCGTCGTCTAGGCAGGCAGGCAACACCCCAACCAGAGACGGCTGCTAGGTGTCAGGGCCAAGTGACAATGTCACACATAAAAAATAAAAATAAATGAAATATATATGTATAACATATAACACATGCCTGAGCAGGACACGCAGCGCTAGCGTCTCATTTTGCCGCATCCTGTGCGGCGCGACCAATGGCAAGGTGCACCAAGAACGCGGCGCCATGGCGTGTCTGCTACGTGTGTGTGTGTGCGATATAGTATGTGTTTATGTCTGCCACATGTAATCAGAATGAAGACATGTGCATTTAGGCCGTTGAGCTCCGCAGGCTCGTTATCCTTTTACTCAAGCGACGAAACAGGCATTTGGCTTGTCTTTCGAATTAATGGCAGGCCAAGGCCCAGGGTTAAGGGCACAAGGCGCGACCAGCTGCCGGGCTGCATTTAAATATTGCCATGCCTATGCCCGTGAATTTTTGGAAATTTGATATTTTTTTTCCTAGACAACAGCCTCGGCTGGTGTCGGGGTCGGAGAGGAAGTAATTTTCGATATGGGCGCCGGTCGCCTTGGCCTTAACATACACGTATTTGTTTGGAATTAATGAAATTTAGACATAAAAATGTTTTTCCAGCCAGCAAACAGAGCGTCCCGTGTTCCCGTGTTCCGTGGCCCGTTTGATGCTGCTCATGAGGGTAATCAGCGGAAATTGAGTTATCCCGAAAGGACATTATGACATATGCCATTACAGGATCAAGATTTGAGCTGGGCTGAGCTGGCTCTTGTGTAGCAAAAACTCGGACTACTTTAAGTTTATTTTTGAGCCTGATTTGTGTTTGGGTTGAAGCAGCTCACAGAGTTGAATAAAGTAAATATAGTAAAAAAAAAATTCCCTTTGAGTTTACAAAAAAGTTTCAAGCTTAAAAACTGCTTGCATTATTTTTATACACTTTCTAGGTCGAATATTAAGTTCTCTTGCGTTTCTTGGGATATCTGAAGCCAGCTTTGCATAAGAGCATAATCTTATTAGGAACTCAAAAAATGTAAAAGATATCTTGACCAAAATCAGCTAGTACAAACCTTCATTTTCTACCAACTAAACGAAAGCCGACCCGCATCGATCTACTACTTATAACGATCGATCCCTTGCATAACATCGCGTCTTTGTCACATGTCTGCAAGGCCAGTTAATCTTCTTGTTTTTCACATGAGCTCTTTATGGGCGCGTCTCTGTTGTGCTCAGCTATGATCTAATACCCTGCCGCCAGTCACATGAAACAGTATCTCTAATATTCTAAGCCAACTACACCCGCATCCATAATCGCATTGCCAAGGCAGGAGAGGCCTTCTGTTGGATGAAGATGATGCGGCCAAACAAAGGCGCAAAAATCCGCTTAATGCGATTTTCAAGTGGAAAGCAATGAGCCTGTCCTCGCAGTACACCTTTTCCAGAGCCATATACTTATTGCATTTCCAATTTTCAAGGCTGCGCCAGTTGGAGGAAGATAATATGCGAAACAATGCCAAAAACTGGCACAAAGCAATGCGGAACACATACAAAAAAAAATGGTTGAAAATGAATGATGAAATGGGAAAACAAAGCCAAGTGCCTGACTGTCTGGACGGGCGGCCCATTGTGCGCGTTGAAGTGTCCTGCCTAGAAACCATGAGACAGACGCCGAGCCAGACCCAGACCTAGACATGGTTCGGCTTTACGCTTCAGCGAGAAATGCATTTGGTTTTTTTGTTTTTTGGCAAGGGCAAAAATTTATAGTGCAACGCGAAGTTAATGACGTTGCAATTGAAAACAAACGAGAAATAATGAGTTTTTTTTGTTGTTGTTGCTGTATCCTTGAGAAGCGTTGCCAAAGGACGCGCCATGTCGTCTATATCAACCGCAACATGCAGCAGCAGGCAGCAGCAGGCAGACAGCCCCGAATCAAAGTCAATTTCGTTGTGGCAGCTGCTGCGACTACCTGTGCACGTCAAAGGTAACCATCCACGGGCAACAATGTCCTGCACAATGCCAAATTTAAATGCGGCTGTCAGCGGGCAGTCCGGCAGTCGTACAATAGGGCGAGCAAATTAAAAGAAAATATAAATGCTATTTCATAAACTGAAATCGATGTCTAATGAAGTCCCCTGGCCCCCACACCCTTGGCAGTCATAAATGTACCCTGTGCAGAGTGTAAAAGAGGGTATATTTTTGTGCCATGTCTTTCTTGTCAGTTGTCCAAGTCTGCAGACTTGAAGTCTACTTAGACAGGGTGTATAAATATGCTGTCTAGTGGATAGGCATAATAGCCCATTTGGATGTCCGTCCGGAGGGTATTCTGTGGGCATGTATAAAATTGCAAGGTCAGATTTTGAATAGAGTAAGCTTATATAGACTTCGTCTAGACATTACAACTATACATTAATCCGGGATGCGAACCAGCGATCTTTAGAGGAAGCCTAGACTCAGGCAGAGATCTTTTGACTGCTGTTTATTATGAACAGGGTATGGCTTAGTCGCTTGCAGCCGATTGCAACGTTTGTACTCAACATTTTATGTTGGTGTGGGGGGGGGGGGGGGGAAACACAAGAATACTCTTAGTCAACAGACAGCTGTCATAAGCAGTGAGCGACAGAGTTGTCAGCTAGTGTGGCGTATCTTTCAGATACAAAGCGGACCAATTAAGCCCCCGCTCCGCCCCGCGCGACTGTCGCCCCTGTCGCTCAACCCTTTGCCGCTTGACTGCCTGAAAGTATTTTCGTATTTGTGTTTATTTTGGTAATTCAACGCATCAATTTAACCCTTTTTCGCATTGATGTCTTTTAAATGTGAGCGCTGCTTATGTAAATATTTTGCTTGCCAGTCGCTCGCTCGCTCGCTCGCTCAGTTAGTCAGTCAGCCCCTGATGTGTTGGTTAGTGTATCTTGTAGCTTGTATTGTGTGTCTGTGTATCTGTGAGTGTGCTATTTGCATAACTGCAGCCCGCATCTAGCTCGGACCCGGCGCCGGTCTGAGCCTTTGGCCAACCCCCTTTGGGTAGCACTTTTGCTGCTGTTTGTTTAGCTCGTCGCCAGTCTCAATTACTTTATTGACATCGCCGTCTTTGGCAATTGTCATTTTCAATTTTTCAACATTTTTCTACACATTTTTCCACATTTCGCATTTTGGCGGCCAAACGAGTGCATTGCACAGATTGCAACCCAGTCTGAAGTCTGATTGATGGGGCCTGCGATTCAATTGTCAGCGGTTCGTAATCAAATTGGCTTATGTAAACAATGCAATTGAAGCATTTTCTATTTTTAATTGCAAGCCAAGTTGAAATGTCAAGAGGCATATGATTTATGAGTGCCAAATGAGAAACATGCAGAAACAACAAATAATGGTTGGCAAAAAGTGAATACCCTTGTGGACATGTGGCTTTCGGCTTAGCAGATATGTCAGGAGATTCGTGAAGTTCGTAAATGCTGAGTTTGGCGAAGATGACTTGAGAATAAGGCACATTTCCATACAGAAGATATTTTGATGTAGTGATAAAGTTTTCCAGAAAATAACCTAATTTCCAACCAATGTTTTCTACTGCAGCAGCTTTTTAATCTAGAGGTCCAATCCCATGTAGTCTCAAATATATATATATACTCCTTCTAGGCGTTACATATTCAATGGCAAATCTATAAAACCCTCTGCTTTAATGCTAGTGAAGTTCTCATCAACTTAAAATGCAATTAAAGCTAAAGCTAAACTTGTGTTAGTTTTGAAGTCCTGCAATCGTTATAAGCACAATCAAAGACATTACAACATTAAGATTGAATCGCAGCTAAATACAAAATAAAGTACATAAATCAAAGCTGGAAAAAGACCAGCTAAGAGCACTGCCAAAAGCACAAATACAAAGCGTTGGCAGCATTCGGTATATAAATTATGATTAGGACTATTATCAAAGCATCAGGCAAGCACAAAAGCCAGGCAGGGGAAGAGGGGGCGAGTTGTTACAAACGACATGAAAAATTGTCATTAGGCAAACGACAAAAGGCAGCCAGAAAGTAGCCAGAGGAGAAGAGAAAAAAGTTAAGGCCAAGTCAGCGGGCAAAAGTTAGCTGCGGCTTTTCATGCTTTGCCGCAAAAATTTGTGGTTGGCTAAAAAGCCAAAAAAAAAAACATGCCAATACACACACATGTGTGTGTGTGTGTGGCGTGGGTGCCAAGGCGAGGACATAAATCATATCCTAGTATGCCGACTACGCACTCGGCATGAGGACAAATGTTGATGATGACAAAGCGCCATTAAAGGCACATTTACACAGATCCCGAGTTTTGGTTTTGGGCTGATGCTAGAGCAGGCCTCCGGCACCTACTTCAAAAGGCGTCAATTGCCATAAATCAAACGCGACATTTTGCTTATTATTTACCGATTTTTCCGATAAACTCTACAATTGTGTGCGTGTATGCGTGTGTGTGTGTGTGCGTAGCTTATCAAGATTTGTGGCCATAAGCAAAAGTTTGACATTGCCAATTGATTGGAAAAGTCGAAATAGGAAAAGATTCAAATGCGAAAGAAAAACTTTAATTTGAAACTTTCTAAGCTCGGCAGCTTTTAACTTTTAGGCTATGTGAGATATCCTTTTAATTTGTATTTATTTGAAAAACTATAAATTAAGGATGCCTGTTGTAATCAACACAGAGGAGCCGGAATGGCATATATGATATATGAATAAATTAAATTCATTTTCCATACATCTTCAATTATGTCATATATGTATTTTTTTGCAGTCCTCCCCATCCAATCAACATGATACCCAAAGTTATATATTTTAAGTTAAATAAATTCCTTTGAATACCTGTGTGTCCTGGCTATCAAAAGTTATTGTGTGGCCATCAAAGCAGCCGCTTCGTGCTCGGTACTCGGAAAAGCGACCAATTAGGAATGCTATTAGCGGTCAACGCCCACCTATTTGGAACCGTCTACACCTACAGGTAAAATATAGCCAGTGGGTTTACCTTTGCCTTTTTTATAAAGATATTTTTTTTCTCCCTCTCTCTCTCTCTCACTTTCTCTCTCTGCTAAATGAGCAAAATGCGGCCGTCTTTTCGGCTTTTGCCGTACGCTTCAATTACGTTTTTCATAATTTCCCACGTCGTAAAATTTATTGGTTTTGATGGCTGGCAGTTTAGCAGGTCGCCGGCTCAGCCGCAGCGCAGCATCAGCATCAGCGACTTCCGCTCCACTGGCTCAGCTGCTGGGGGCGTGTGTGTGCTCCTGCTGCCTTGAGGTCCTGCTGTTAAGGCTGTGGTCTCTGCTCTGGCTCTGTGGCTGTGCCATTAATTGTATGGCATTTAGCTTGAATTATTAAATTGATTTTTATTCATTTTTAATGCTGACATTTTCTTTCGTTTTTGGAAAATCGACACTTTAATGGCTTTTCATTTAAAGCTTAAGGCTTTACAGTCTGCAATTCCCCAAGGGAGCTGTCAGCTTTTGGCAGCTGCTGCTAAGCCTCTCCATTAGCCAGCTGACATTCAGAGCAGGTGGGGCATTTTAAACTAAATGCCACACACAGGAGCAAACAGCCGTCACAGCAGCAGCAGCATATGCCACATGAGTCATCAATCAGGTCGCTTTGGATAACCACCAAGAACTTGACATTCCCTTTGGCCGACGCGTTGCATGCAACCCTTATGCCACATAGATCGCGCTTCCTTCTGCATTATTGTGCAATTTTGCGCTTGGCCACACGCACACACACACACACACACACACACACACACACACACACACACGAACACACATTTAAATTGTATCTAAGCAATAACAATTCAACGCTTCAGATTGTTAGTTTCGTCTTTGCATGACAGGACAACATTTCGGGCTTTGGGCTCGCTTCGTCCTGCCTCGTCTCAGCTGCAGACTGCAAATTAAACTAAACATAAACATAATTTCCCAGCACTTAAGACCAAATGGAATTATGATTATGAAAATGCAGCTAGCCGCGAGCTCAGCTAAAGATAGGAAAACTTGTGTCAACCCCTCAGGCTGCAGGGGTGGAGCTAAGGCCGGGGGCGGGCGCGTGCCGAAATGAAAACGTCATGTTTTCGAATGAAATTTTTGAATTATGATGTTTGCTCTTGACGCCGCGACGCCATGACGCCGTGACGTCATGGCCATCATCTGCGCCCATCCGTTGGCATTAAATTAATTCAAAACGCTGCCAGGACACGCGCGCGCGCCAACCTTTTGTCTGATTGCCAAAATATGAGAGAAGCAACGAAAACGCAAACGAAAATTGATGAAAGCCCGATAGCAGCTACAAAATCGTGTAAAGGTAACAAAGAAAAGGAGAAATGATTGAGAAGAATAGGAAAACCCACAGAGCTCAAATGGACTGCCGCTGTCGACATGTTGCCGAAGTCCTTTGGGATCCTTGCGGCTTTGGGCGAACGCAACGGGGTGGCAGATACTTACTATACTTTCTTCTGTCGCATTTTCACTTGCTTTCAATGTCGTATTTATTATTATTACTATTGCTGCCAATATCCTGTATATAAATGAAAGAGAGGGTATATTTAACCAGGGTAGATTTTCAACAGGAACAGGCTTGGCGAAACATCACCTAAACACTTTTTAAAATAAAATATAAACTCAGGTACTTATCTAATTTATAGTTGAACTAAGCAAAAGGTTTCTTTAATAAATGTAATTTAGTTTTATACTAATCGGATTACCTACTAGGAAATATAGATTGAGAACTTTACTTATAATTTTCCTAACATAGTGAAAAGCGAGGAATCGGGTTCAAATCTCCGGCTAATATACGGATATAGCATTGTTTTAGCCGAAGGCCATGTTAGCAAAAGTAGAGTAGTTTGTAATAGAAGGATTATTATAAGAATAGTTCCTTAAAACAATTTCATCATCAATGGAGATTGTTAAAAAAGAGGAACCTGGTTCAAACTCCTGGCAAAGTCGTATAATGAGAGATCTTTTTATATTACTTAAATATAACCATATATTTAGCTATAAATTTGCAAATACCTCGTCTAAAGCAACTATTTTTTAGTCTGTGATTTGAGCCAGCGACCATCTAGTTTAGAGATTCGAATAAATGGATCGCTTAGACAATTCACTTTCTGCGACATCTATCATGTTATAATATAAACATTTATATGATATCATTTTATGCCCAGAAATAAGTTTTTCATCAAAAAAACGTATTCCCTTAATTATCTATCAGATATAATTACGATATGGGGTATTTGCTAGGCGAACCTTTGAGTAGAGCGTAGCCACTTATTTTAAATATTATTTGGTTAGCATGTCGCATTAATGGCAGTCAAATAAGCGTGTCCCTGCACCCTCTCCCCTGCCTGCTCACTGCTCGCGCCACGGTCCACAGTCAGACATTGTCTGCCCGCCCACCCTGCCTGCATTTGTCGTTTACAAATTGGTTTTCGTGTTCAACACACATCTATTTTGGCTGGCTGCATAATCACAGGACACACTGTACAGCGACAGGGGTGGAGGGATGGGTGGGTGAGTAGGAGAGTGGGAGAGTGGGGGATGTTTTTCTGGGCACTCGACGTGATCTGCGCTCGGTCTATTTTTATGTGGCATGTCCAAAGTTGGGTCCGACGCTTGTTTACTTTTGCTGATAAGGCACGTGGCCTCATTTATCAAGCGCGCCTCGCGACTAGTTGCAACAAGCGGCATGCAACTAAGTATAGATTCCCAATGCCAAATTGCTGCCAAGTATCGAGCCACTCGATGGCTCGTTGTACCTAGGCCAAGGGGTTGCTGTGCGCCGGCCTGTCTGCTGACGGGGCGTCCTGCACTTGGGACATAAATTCTATTTGTAGGAAACACGTAAGTTTCTCCCCCCACCGCCACCCCCTCAGCTGCCTTTCCCCCTGTTGCGTTGAGTGCGTGGCACGTAATTACAGTTATTATAATTTGTGTTGAGTGCCGGCCAGCAATTTGGCTTGCACTATAACCGACTACAGTTGCCCTTTCCTCTGGTCACCGACGTGACGTGCGCCTGTTCACGTGTGTCTGCTTGTTTTTTCAGTTGACTGATTCGCAACCCTATAAAAAGCCAGCCAGGTTGTCATGGCTGCCAAATCTTCAGAGCTCTTGTTATGAACATGAAAATGATACCTTGGCGATGTTTATCCCACGGTTTATATACACTGTTAACTAAGTGAAGAGGAGCATATTGGTTTTGTGTGTAGTCTATCTTGCTGTAGGTTCATCTCTCCACACAAATGTTAGCTAAAGACTTTTGTGTGAAACACAAACTTCTGATGAGCTTCTTTTAAGCAGAGACTGCCAGGCCCAACATGTCCCTTAAATGAACATGTCCCTAAAGCGGCACTATTTTTATATTACTTTGATTAACTTATATACTTCAGTTAGTTTTCATAGCATTATCTAAAATTCCATGTTAAGACATTACATCAAAGAATAAGTCTGGGTTCGAACCAGCGACTATCTTTTCTAGTTGTCACTGCTGAGGGGCTACACTCTTAGACTCAAGCAGAGTTTAGTCTAGTTTAATCTCTGCCCAACACTGTGTATACAGGATATTGCACAGTCGGTTGCACCCCACAGCAAACGTGGCAGGGGAGCTTGTTCCTCTTGCTCTTCAGCACAGATTATGTCATTGCACATAGAAAATGATGAGCTGTCCAATTTGGTGAGCTTAGTTCGCTTCAGTTGGTGATCAGCTTTCGTGTAGCTACTTGATGACCCCTGGCAACCACTTGAACTGCACGTAATTAATCATCATCTGGCATTTAGAATCAAACGGCTCCCCCGCCAAGCCATTCACAATTGGCTCCAACGAGCAGCAATTGTGACTTCGACTGCGACTACGACTGTGACTGGGCAAACAAATTGTGTTTGAGCGCACTTGAAAAAGATGCTTAAATAAATTCACAATTTGTCTCAAGTGCGTTTTTGTCATTTTCATGCCAGAGCTAGACTCGGGCAGACAGACAATTGAGCATCAAGACGTCGTTCATCATTGGAATGCTGCACTTATCCACAATGGAATCAGTAGTCATGATTGCAGTCGGGCATGGCGGCGGCATTGCCCCCTCTCCCTCTCTCTTTGTGTGGTCTTCAATGCAGTGGGAGGTCGTTGGGTCAGTTGATCTACCCACGCACAAGTGTTGCCAACTGTCGCTTGAAAAAAACTAGCTAAATCTAATAAAGTAGCTAAATATAGATGAATTAAATTATTTCATGGTATTAAGTGCACTGTGCTGGGGGACACAAACGGAGAGGCTACTGTCCTTAGGCTAATTTACTCTGAAGTATCTGTTATTTATCCGTATATATAGATACCACATAATGGAAAGAAATAAACTGAATACGAGCTATGATATGAAGCTAGTTGTGCTGCGCGTCGAACTCGCTAGCGGGCAGCCGCTGGTTCAACTCTAACAGCTATGTTTGTTAAAGTTTCCAACTGACGACCTCGAAAAATATCCGCATTTAGCTGAAAAATATCTGCACTGGCAAATATTTCACCCCACGTCCACATTTTGCGCCCCTGCATAATGCACTTTGGGTCATTCTCAATATGGACGCTGATTGATAAGGCAACAGTTCACATGTACGCATTTTGCATAATGTTAACCTCGCGCTCAACCCCCGCGATACGAACCCGTTTGGGAAACGGTTCCATTTGGTTGGCCCGCTAATCCTATGCGCCTGTCATAAACATTGACATTGATGTTGATGTTCTCTCCTGCTACTGCTACTGCTACTGCTGCTACTGCTACTGCTACTGACAAGTGGGCGTGGCGTGGCAAAAGCCCCTCTCGACTCAGCTCAGCGTTACGCTCCATGTAAAGCGTACTCATTCCGGCGTATGCCCTTTAACGAGTGTATTCGTCATTCGAGCAGACAGTTGACATTCATTTGAAACGTTTGCGCGCTTCATGAACCCGCTCGCCCGCTACCCTCAACCCTGTCCCTTGCCATAGAAAACCCACACGCTGAGCTCCTGGCTCTGGCTGTGGGTCTCTGGCTCTGGCTCTCTGTCCGCTGAGTCGTGACCGCAGCGGCAACTGCGGCGCATGTCAATCATTAAACTGTCATTTTCAGTCGATTTAACTAGCATTAAAAATCGTATACAATTGCCAGGATTTATGCGATGTGCGCAAACTGTCATAAATTTGCCAGAGTGCTCCCAGCTGTACGCCCACACGCCCAACTTCTTTTGCTATTTAAGCTGGACTAATTTTTTATGGCCTGCAAACTAATTTTTATTAATTTGCTTCGCCCTGCTCCCAGCTAAGCCGGCGACTAAGCGCGCAAATTTATTTTAATACATAGCCCAATGAAGAAAATATCTAAAATAAAATAAAATAAGCAAGGACCCGAACAGTAAGTGCGTAAATGCTTTAAAAACCGCAGCTTAAATACCCTAAGCGTTAAGCAATTGGGGTATATCAGAGAGTAATAATTGAATGAGAGGGGTAAATGTGGTAAGTGCAGTCACTACAACTAAAATAATAATATAATACGAAAAGCTAAAAAATAAAATTAATTATAGTTCCAAGAATATAAATAATAAGAAATGTTGTAAAATTGATGCCTTGGTCTATCCAATCTAAATTTTTTAAAATTTTAAATATCGATATACAGAACAGAAAATTTGTAATCGATTAATGGTAATCGCAATCGGAACTGATATAAAAAATCTGCATACTCTGCGCGGCTTTTAAGAAATATGCCCTCCATTTAGGCGGACAATCTTTAATTTTCATCTTTGGCAATCTCAGCTTCCCGTTTGAGCACACGATGCTCGGAAATGATTGCAGAGACGGGCGGAAATACTGCTGACAGCCTCGAAATGATGTTGGGGATTCGTTACGGGGCCGTAATATGCTGTTGTTGCCCGGCCTGCGCCTAGTTCCGGGCCTCTGCTCGGTGCGGTGCTTTATTTGCCTAGCAGGCAGTTTTGCTTACATTTTTTTTCGGCACTGGCCAAAAATTATGGAAATTTATTAATCACATAAATTTAAAGCGTAATGTCCTGGCTAGGCCGCGTCGTTAGTCCTCCGTCCCGCACTGGCGCTAATGTGTCCCATGTTGAAATTGTCCTCGTCGTGGAATATGCATAAAAATTGCGTTAGGGGCAAAAGTTTGTTTCCTGTGCAGAGACAGAGGCAGTTGGGAGGGTGTCTTCGCGCCTTAAATAAACTTTGCGGTCCTTTTTGATTTTTACAAGCAGAAACAATTTTAGACGCTGTTGACGCGTAGACAAATATTTTTTGTTCAAATTGTTTGAAAGTGATTTTTATTTTTTTTAGGGAGGCAAAAATTGAGGGAGAATGTACAAATTCATTTACAGGTGCCAGTGTGGGCGCAAGGTAAATTGTTATATTTTTTTGTTGATATCTTTGTGGCTTTGGTAGCTTTGCAGACGAGAAAGTTGGCGTGGACTTAGTTGCAAATAATAATAATAGAAGGAAGTAGGGAAAATGTATTAAAAATTTGATTAGAGCATGGCTCGAACCCACTTATTTTCTTCCCGTAGCTTAAACCAAATTAGTTGCCAAAACATCAACCGAAACTAAATCCGAATGAAGCCATGTTTTTGTTAAAAACTGGCAAGCCCAAAGCGCAAAATTCTTAAGAGAATATTTCACAATCAATCTCTTTTTATAAAACTCTTTGTCCTGACTGACTAGCCGGTGTACACCCTATCCTATATAAACATCCTATATAGACATTAGAAATTTCCCACTCCCATAACTCAGTCAAATCTCATCCGATTTCCACGAGGTTTGGCTCTTTTCACTTCGGTTAGCCTCTAGATAAATTTGGCATCAAAACCCGGCAACATGATTTTTGGTCAAAATTCATTTGAAAATCGTCAAATATCGTATATAAACATTGGTCGAAACTTTCCACCTCCATTACTCGGTCAAATCTCATCCGATTTTCATGAGGTTTGGCTCTTTTAACTTTGGTTAGCCTCTAGATCAATTTGGCATCAAAACCCGGCAACATGATTTTTGGTCAAAATTCATTTGAAAATGGTACCCTCAAAAATCGTCAAATATCGTATATAGACATTGGTCAGAACTTCCCACCTCCATAACTCGGTCAAATCTCATCCGATTTTCATGAGGTTTGGGTCTTTTCACTTGGGTTAGCCTCTAGATCAATTTGGCATCAAAACCCGGCAACATGATTTTTGGTCAAAATTCATTTGAAAATGGTGCCCTCATAAATCGTCAAATATCGTATATAGACATTGGTCAAAACTTCCCACCTCCATAACTCGGTCAAATCTCATCCGATTTTCATGAGGTTTGGGTCTTTTCACTTGGGTTAGCCTCTAGATCAATTTGGCATCAAAACCCGACAACATGATTTTTGGTCAAAATTCATTTGAAAATGGTGCCCTCAAAAATCCTCAAATATCGTATATACCCATTGGTCAAAACTTCCCACCTCCATAACTCGGTCAAATCTCATCCGATTTTCATGAGGTTTGGCTCTTTTCACTTGGGTTAGCCCCTAGATCAATTTGGCATCAAAACCCGACAACATGATTTTTGGTCAAAATTCATTTGAAAATGGTGCCCTCATAAATCGTCAAATATCGTATATAGACATTGGTCAAAACTTCCCACCTCCATAACTCGGTCAAATCTCATCCGATTTTCATGAGGTTTGGGTCTTTTCACTTGGGTTAGCCTCTAGATCAATTTGGCATCAAAACCCGACAACATGATTTTTGGTCAAAATTCATTTGAAAATGGTACCCTCAAAAATCGTCAAATATCGTATATAGACATTGGTCAAAACTTCCCACCTCCATAACTCGGTCAAATCTCATCCGATTTTCATGAGGTTTGGCTCTTTTCACTTGGGTTAGCCCCTAGATCAATTTGGCATCAAAACCCGACAACATGATTTTTGGTCAAAATTCATTTGAAAATCGTCAAATATCGTATATAGACATTGGTCAAAACTTCCCACCTCCATAACTCGGTCAAATCTCATCCGATTTTCATGAGGTTTGGCTCTTTTCACTTGGGTTAGCCCCTAGATCAATGTGGCATCAAAAACCGACAACATGATTTTTGGTCACAATTCATTTGAAAATGGTGCCCTCATAAATCGTCAAATATCGTATATAGACATTGGTCAAAACTTCCCACCTCCATAACTCGGTCAAATCTCATCCGATTTTCATGAGGTTTGGGTTTTTTCACTTGGGTTAGCCTCTAGATCAATTTGGCATCAAAACCCGGCAACATGATTTTTGGTCAAAATTCATTTGAAAATGGTACCCTCAT
This sequence comes from Drosophila virilis, assembly GCF_030788295.1. NCBI lineage: Eukaryota > Metazoa > Arthropoda > Insecta > Diptera > Drosophilidae > Drosophila > Drosophila virilis. The sequence goes on from NC_091545.1 coordinate 5,633,263, forward strand.
AAATCGTCAAATATCGTATATAGACATTGGTCAAAACTTTCCACCTCCATAACTCGGTCAAATCTCATCCGATTTTCATGAGGTTTGGCTCTTTTCACTTGGGTTAGCCCCTAGATCAATTTGGCATCAAAACCCGACAACATGATTTTTGGTCAAAATTCATTTGAAAATGGTGCCCTCATAAATCGTCAAATATCGTATATAGACATTGGTCAAAACTTCCCACCTCCATAACTCGGTCAAATCTCATCCGATTTTCATGAGGTTTGGCTCTTTTTACTTCGGTTAGCCTCTAGATCAATTTGGCATCAAAACCCGGCAACATGATTTTTGGTCAAAATTCATTTGAAAATGGTACCCTCAAAAATCGTCAAATATCGTATATAGACATTGGTCAAAACTTTCCACCTCCATAACTCGGTCAAATCTCATCCGATTTTCATGAGGTTTGGGTCTTTTCACTTGGGTTAGCCTCTAGATCAATTTGGCATCAAAACCCGGCAACATGATTTTTGGTCAAAATTCATTTGAAAATGGTACCCTCAAAAATCGTCAAATATCGTATATAGACATTGGTCAAAACTTCCCACCTCCATTACTCGGTCAAATCTCATCCGATTTTCATAAGGTTTGGCTCTTTTTACTTCGGTTAGCCTCTAGATCAATTTGGCATCAAAACCCGACAACATGATTTTTGGTCAAAATTCATTTGAAAATGGTACCCTCAAAAATCGTCAAATATCGTATATAGACATTGGTCAAAACTTCCCACCTCCATAACTCGGTCAAATCTCATCCGATTTTCATGAGGTTTGGCTCTTTTTACTTCGGTTAGCCTCTAGATCAATTTGGCATCAAAACCCGGCAACATGATTTTTGGTCAAAATTCATTTGAAAATGGTACCCTCAAAAATCGTCAAATATCGTATATAGACATTGGTCAGAACTTCCCACCTCCATAACTCGGTCAAATCTCATCCGATTTTCATGAGGTTTGGGTCTTTTCACTTGGGTTAGCCTCTAGATCAATTTGGCATCAAAACCCGGCAACATGATTTTTGGTCAAAATTCATTTGAAAATGGTGCCCTCATAAATCGTCAAATATCGTATATAGACATTGGTCAAAACTTCCCACCTCCATAACTCGGTCAAATCTCATCCGATTTTCATGAGGTTTGGGTCTTTTCACTTGGGTTAGCCTCTAGATCAATTTGGCATCAAAACCCGACAACATGATTTTTGGTCAAAATTCATTTGAAAATGGTACCCTCAAAAATCCTCAAATATCGTATATACCCATTGGTCAAAACTTCCCACCTCCATAACTCGGTCAAATCTCATCCGATTTTCATGAGGTTTGGCTCTTTTCACTTGGGTTAGCCCCTAGATCAATTTGGCATCAAAACCCGACAACATGATTTTTGGTCAAAATTCATTTGAAAATGGTGCCCTCATAAATCGTCAAATATCGTATATAGACATTGGTCAAAACTTCCCACCTCCATAACTCGGTCAAATCTCATCCGATTTTCATGAGGTTTGGGTCTTTTCACTTGGGTTAGCCTCTAGATCAATTTGGCATCAAAACCCGACAACATGATTTTTGGTCAAAATTCATTTGAAAATGGTACCCTCAAAAATCGTCAAATATCGTATATAGACATTGGTCAAAACTTCCCACCTCCATTACTCGGTCAAATCTCATCCGATTTTCATGAGGTTTGGCTCTTTTCACTTGGGTTAGCCCCTAGATCAATTTGGCATCAAAACCCGACAACATGATTTTTGGTCAAAATTCATTTGAAAATCGTCAGATATCGTATATAGACATTGGTCAAAACTTCCCACCTCCATAACTCGGTCAAATCTCATCCGATTTTCATGAGGTTTGGCTCTTTTCACTTGGGTTAGCCCCTAGATCAATGTGGCATCAAAAACCGACAACATGATTTTTGGTCACAATTCATTTGAAAATGGTGCCCTCATAAATCGTCAAATATCGTATATAGACATTGGTCAAAACTTCCCACCTCCATAACTCGGTCAAATCTCATCCGATTTTCATGAGGTTTGGGTTTTTTCACTTGGGTTAGCCTCTAGATCAATTTGGCATCAAAACCCGACAACATGATTTTTGGTCAAAATTCATTTGAAAATGGTGCCCTCATAAATCGTCAAATATCGTATATAGACATTGGTCAAAACTTCCCACCTCCATAACTCGGTCAAATCTCATCCGATTTTCATGAGGTTTGGCTCTTCTTACTTCGGTTAGCCTCTAGATCAATTTGGCATCAAAACCCGGCAACATGATTTTTGGTCAAAATTCATTTGAAAATGGTACCCTCAAAAATCGTCAAATATCGTATATAGACATTGGTCAAAAATTTGCCACCTCCATAACTCGGTCAAATCTCATCCGATTTTCATGAGGTTTGGGTCTTTTCACTTGGGTTAGCCTCTAGATCAATTTGGCATCAAAACCCGGCAACATGATTTTTGGTCAAAATTCATTTGAAAATGGTACCCTCAAAAATCGTCAAATATCGTATATAGACATTGGTCAAAACTTCCCACCTCCATTACTCGGTCAAATCTCATCCGATTTTCATAAGGTTTGGCTCTTTTTACTTCGGTTAGCCTCTAGATCAATTTGGCATCAAAACCCGACAACATGATTTTTGGTCAAAATTCATTTGAAAATGGTGCCCTCATAAATCGTCAAATATCGTATATAGACATTGGTCAAAACTTTCCACCTCCATAACTCGGTCAAATCTCATCCGATTTTCATGAGGTTTGGCTCTTTTTACTTCGGTTAGCCTCTAGATCAATTTGGCATCAAAACCCGGCAACATGATTTTTGGTCAAAATTCATTTGAAAATGGTACCCTCAAAAATCGTCAAATATCGTATATAGACATTGGTCAAAACTTTCCACCTCCATAACTCGGTCAAATCTCATCCGATTTTCATGAGGTTTGGGTCTTTTCACTTGGGTTAGCCTCTAGATCAATTTGGCATCAAAACCCGGCAACATGATTTTTGGCCAAAATTCATTTGAAAATGGTACCCTCAAAAATCGTCAAATATCGTATATAGACATTGGTCAAAACTTTCCACCTCCATAACTCGGTCAAATCTCATCCGATTTTCATGAGGTTTGGCTCTTTTCACTTGGGTTAGCCCCTAGATCAATTTGGCATCAAAACCCGACAACATGATTTTTGGTCAAAATTCATTTGAAAATGGTGCCCTCATAAATCGTCAAATATCGTATATAGACATTGGTCAAAACTTTCCACCTCCATAACTCGGTCAAATCTCATCCGATTTTCATGAGGTTTGGCTCTTTTAACTTTGGTTAGCCTCTAGATCAATTTGGCATCAAACCCCGCCAACATGATTTTTGGTCACAATTCATTTGAAAATGGTACCCTCAAAAATCGTCAAATATCGTATATAGACATTGGTCAAAACTTCCCACCTCCATAACTCGGTCAAATCTCATCCGATTTTCATGAGGTTTGGGTCTTTTCACTTGGGTTAGCCTCTAGATCAATTTGGCATCAAACCCCGACAACATGATTTTTGGTCAAAATTCATTTGAAAATGGTACCCTCAAAAATCGGTAAATATCGTATATAGACATTGGTCAAAACTTTCCACTTCCATAACTCGGTCAAATCTCATCCGATTTTCATGAGGTTTGGCTCTTTTCACTTGGGTTAGCCCCTAGATCAATTTGGCATCAAAAGCTGGCAACATGATTTTTGGTCAAAATTCATTTCAAAATGGTACCCTCAAAAAACGTCAAATATCGTATATAGACATTGGTCAAAACTTACCACCCTCATTTCGATTTTTTAAGAGGATAGGGGAGGATAAATAAAAAATTGGTTTTGAAAACACATAAGTAACTAAAAATTGAACAGAAGTGCTGGTTCAAACCGTCAACCAAATCAACGCCAAGTTCTTATTATTAATTTGTAGCCCCATATAAGAGTAGTTGCAGTCTGACAGATCCTCATTTTGTAAATATTTCATGTAATCTTACATAACCCATCCTGCCACCTCAAGCATAAGAAATGTGCTTAAAACAAGCGCTAAAATCGCCGCATGTGCATCGAAATCCCAACAAAGTGCCAACATGTGTTGCACTTAACCGATTGGGGCAAGCAGTGGCAAAAGGGAAGGGGAAAGGGCAAGGGGTAGGTAAACCAGCTACAGCTTCTCACATAATGCAGGAAAACACGCGTTGTCTAAGCCTTTCGACGACAGGGCATCCGGCCGGGCTAGGGGAACGCGCCCTAGGAAAAACTGAAACCCAAAAAAAAAGAAGAAATTTGCACTAGCAGCACGTGCGCAGGGGCGTAGCCTAGGTTGATGGAGGGGATGGGCGATGGGGAGGGGGGCAGCTGACATTTAAAGTAGCTGCCAGCACTGGAAGTGACAAAACTAAAGATAAGACTCAATCACGTGTAGCTGCCACTGACAATCACTGACGAGTCGAGAAAAATAAAATAGAACAGGAATCCACACGGCAAAATAGAAAATCAATTTCCACGTTTTTCACACTGGTTGTGGCTAGGTTGGAGTGGGGATGGGGGGTGAAAGACATGCAAGCAGTTGCTTTGAATTTCATATGACGGCGACAACATTACGACAGAGCTGAATGGGAGCAGGGGGCGTGGGGCGGGTGGCGGCGGGGTCACAGTGAATGAAGAGTGACATGCAGAGACAGGCAGACGGGACGGCTGGCTAACATGGAGACAAAGAAGGTGTCACTAACAGGATAAATGTGGAAAACGGCGACAGGAAAAAGAGCTGCCAGGCAAAAGTAGAACCAGGAGCAGGATAATATGGCGGGAACTGGAGGTTGGAGGCAGCAGCCGGCTGCATTAGCAGAAGCTTGAGAAAGAGAGACTATGTGGGGGGATGCTTAGCTTGTTTATCTTGTCACAGGATTGGCAGCATAAAGCAGCCTTGTCATTTGTACAGCAAAATAAATAAAACGCAGCAGCAGCAGAAGCAACTATTGCCACAGCAGCAGCAACTGTTGCAAGCTGAGCTGTTATCATGATAATACAAAGTAAAAGTCCCGTTGCCTTGGCAACTTCCTCCAACATTTAACGACTTTATTTGCTCAACTTGTGCATAGGTAAACGCAGCAGCCGCTTGCTTGCCTCTTGACAGACGGATAAACAGACAGACAAACGGTTAGACGCACAGACAGACAAATAAACAAACAACCGACCAAACACAACCGAAAACCAACTAAAAACAAACCACAACCAAATAGAACATTGCAGTCGGTTGCCACTGACTGGCGCAATACACTGTAACGCCTATGCAGCGACTTGCAGGGCAGTTAAAAAGGTAGTCGCTGGTTCAAATTTTAGGCTAGTCTGTCTTTGACGTAGTCTGCATTTGCAAAAGCCTTTCTATTTGTTATTTTACATGTTTTTGACTAAATAAAAGTTTATAATAAATATTATATGCAAAAACTGGCGGTTTTTAGGGGCGTGCTGGGCGTGGCCATGGCCCGAATATTAAAGAATTAGCTTGACTATTTGCACTTAACAAACTGAACCCTCTCTAACTGATGCGTTTAAAGAAGAGTATATTATGCAGGTTTGCCGTCTCCACCTACAGTTAAGAGCACAATACACAAAATGAATATACTCCTTTTCAATTTTTGTACAGTGTATAACCACAAAAAGATCTTAGTGCTTGGCCCGATAAGCGCAGTTCCAAGCAGGAGCTGCAAGTAGACAGTTTTCAGCTGATGGTAAACATCACGTGCAGCCCCTAAGCGAGTGTGTGTGTGTGCAGGTGTAACTGTGTCTATGTTGTCACTGCAAAAACAATGCAATACTTAACAAAAACAACAGCAACAAGAAGAAGCGCAGCCGCATCGACATGCATAAAATACATTTTCATTCGCATTTTGTTTGTTTTAAGCTGCGAGTTTACACAAAAGTCAACAAAGCGGCGGCGATTGTGTGTGCGCCGCGCACGTGTGTGTGTTTGTGTGTGTGTGTGTGTGTGTGTGTGTTTGTGAGCCGGATATGACCACGGATATCGAAAGTTTTTCCTGCACCCAGAGAGTACGTAAAAGTCATAAAACTGATATTGTTCCTAAAATGACAGCAGCTGGAAATTAAGTTCTTGACTTTTATGTGCGCCGCAGTTCCGAATTATTGATATGAGCTTCGTCCTGGAATTGAATTGGATTGCCATCAGGACCTGTTTGTGTGTTTGTCTGTGTGTTGTCTGTGCGTTTAAGCTGTTTGCAAGGTGAAAGCGTGGCAGGTAATGTGAGAGTTTAACAAGGTGCCTGCAATTCGAATGTCTTTCAATTTCGATTCTAAAATTGTCTTGTAAAATTGCTTTGTAAGTGTGTGAAAGAGGAAAACATAGCTGATAAATCTTAAGCGCCAAATCAATCTTGTGAATAAACCATTTTCATCGAATCTAATCAGTTTTGTTTTTCGAGGGAGAGTATTAGTAAAAACTCTGGAGCTGCTTGAATTTTGAATCGTTGAGCTATGTTTACCATAGGTAGCAAAAGAATCGAGTCTCCGATTGGTATTCAAAGGTATTTCTTTTATCTGCAAAGGCAATAGTATTCAATCTTTACTAGCAATTCAAGCAAACTTCAAATTAGAACCGGCGACCTTTCGCTTAATAGTTTGACGCTCAGACACCTCATTTCTCATTAAAAGAATAATAATAGTAGATCAGAAAAATTTAAATAATGTATTTCCATCTATATGCGTGCCCACATCTTTTGCCCCGCTTACACATCGTTCCCTTCTCATCTTTTGTTTTTCCATTTTACAACACTGCCACAAGTCCATCAACAGCTTTGGCAGCTAATTGGCATGCATCCGCTTACAGTTTGCACCACATTAGGGTGGCGTTATGCGTTGCCTTGTAATCGGCCCCATCAGTCGACACATTCGGCGCATTCGAAATGAGTTTTGACTCGGGTCGAGCAGCTCGTAATCCATATTTTTGGATAATGTCACACTTCAATTACTGTCAGCGAGCGTATTTTGTTATTAATTTGGAGACCAGTTGAGGGACAGCTGCCAGACATATGCGAACGTGTGCAAGTGCCTCTGACGTCTTTAGGCGCCCGTTGCCACACCCACTTATCGAATGTCGCACCACACGTTTTGCATTAGAAATGCCGTCAACTTGGCTGGGTAATATAGTATGGAAAAGTCAGCATGTGGTTTGCGTCAGTGCGTCTAGCATGAAGTTCGGGGTTCGCATACCACGAGGAGTCAAGCTGCGCGCCTGCGCCTAGCTGTATATACTTATATATATCTTTATGTATATATGTATAAATTTGTTTAGTTAAAGAACGACCTAATTCAGTTGGCGAGTTATGTGACACATATGGATTGTAGAGTCGAGTGGCAGGCGGTACCTGGTCGCAGCGGGTGGGCGTGACTGGCAAACGCCCTCGGCTGGAGACACTCGCTCGCGTGAATTCTAGTTAATTACACAGGCATTGCAGTTGCTTTTGAAGTGGCACCCGCAGAGCGTGTTTGTATTGCATTTGAATTGAAACTCGATTGCGAAACAATGCGCACAACAAAGGTCCAGGCACTCGAGTTGGCCTTTGTGTGTTCCAGTTGCCTTCTGCGAAGCAATAAGTAAATGGTTTTTCACCTTGCACACTCAGACACAAAGTCTGGTTTCTTTTTCGGGTATGAGAGTGTCGTGCCCGCCTGCCCGCCATTCATCAGCTGTTCGAGTTTTCGTTCCGTTAATCAAATTGCCACGCCTCCGCATGGCGCAACATTGTCCGGCCATATGCGGGCGCATTTTGTCTATAATTCCCAGCCAAGTGCTGCACAAACAATTAAAAGAATAAAAAACTTGGCGCTATGTTCAAAAATTTGATACGCTTCAGTAGATCCAAGGAAAAAGAATCGTCTGTGCCTGACTAGAAAATACCCTAAGCAAACGCTGCGCTGATGCTATAAGCATTCCAGCTTCCTTTCTTTCTTACTTCATTAATTTTTTGTCTCCTTCTTCTTCTCCTAGCCCCACTTTATTGGCAACGCATCGTTATAACTTCGGACTTTGTTATCCGATTTTTATCAAATTTATTATGTGTAAGGTGGGACGTATGCTACGAGTCTGCGCATGATTTACAGGGTCTTTTATACTTAATTTGATATCTTCAGCACTTATAAGCTTCGTTCGGCAAATAATCGGACTATCGATATCGATACTTATCGATTTCACCAAAAAGAGAACTAAACAAGCAAAGTTTCAATTGCCTAGCGTCTATACAGGTCAACATTCATAAGGGAAACAGGGTATAATCCAGAATTAAATATCTCATGCCCTCGGAAAATGCATATATAAAAGAACGACTCAATTAAGTTGCCTTCGCAGTTGCCAAGCGAAAAACTTAATTTAATGCTTAATTGCAGCATAAACAGCATCCCAATCCCGAGCGGGTCGCGCCCTTATGTTGTCAGCTTCAATTTAGACACCGTTTGATCCCTAAACCATATGCCAGCCAATTGATAAGCAATTTTCCAATTCGCCAACAATTTACATTTTAATAGAAAAAACTCTACACAAAAGAATAAAATGAAAAGAAAGCAAAAAAAAAAAAAAAATAGGCAAATAATAGGAAAAAATATGAAAAGCCGCTCATGTAATGCCCCGAAAAATTCAATATAAAAATTCAAATCATTCAATTATCTGCGGCTCAGCGCGGCTGTAGGCTGTCTTTTTTCGATAGCGCCGCGGGGGCGGGCCAACGTTAGGGCGTGATGTGCAAAAAAAAAGTGTGGCAAAAAGTTGAAATCAATTTGGCAATTGAATTTTACAGACGCAGGAAATATGCGACTTATATAAGTAAAATAAATGCCGTTTATTAGAAAACAAATCAAATTTCCGTTTGCAACTGAGAAATTTCAATTTATTACGCTAAATGGAATTTTGTTATTTTGTTTTTCTTACCGAGCTGAAGTGCAAAAGTATTACGAAAGTCGGGGGTGAGAAACCTGGTAAGCCCCGCTTAAAATGATATATGCAGACATTTATTTGATTAAATCGAACTAAAATGAAACTTTGTAAACATCAATTTATCAAACTGCAAACGCTTTTGTACGACAAAAATATTAGGTTTGATTGTCATTGTTGGGAGTGCTCGACTAGGGAATACCCTGATAGCTGTAAAATGAAAGATATTTGATTGGTGTGCTTTTTATAGAAGCTTCATGATAAACTTGCTGATTCTGGCTCTTAAGAGATTTGCTGAAGATGGGACAATAGGATAATGTTATCAATTATCGGAAACGAGCTTGTAATGCACGAGAACTAGGTGGATCTGAATTTCAATTTCTAGTTCTTATAGGTTCTATATAAATACGAATGGACGGACAAGCAAACAGATGTACGGGCAGACGGTGAAACGGACAGATCGACTCGGCCATTGATCCTGTACACGAATATATATATTTTATGAGGTCGGCTATGCTTACTTCTGCCTGTTAAACATATCTGCACAAAATCATGATACCCTTTTAACCCAATTCGTAAAGGGTTCAGGGTATAGAATTGATTTTTAACTAGCTTTCAATATTTAGCAGTTTATCTTGTATTCTTTTAAATATTTTCATTTAAGAACTTTCCTTGAATTCGATACACATTTCGGGCAAATTTATCCATTGCCTGGGCAACTAAATTGAATGTCAACTTTAGCCGCCGTTTCCATCAAAATAGACATTTCATCTGCTGCTTTGAAATCTTTTTGAAAACATTTTTCGCAATTTTCGCCAGCGAAAAATCCCAATTTCAATTTACGGCCATTAAATCAGAGCGCAACCTACGACAACAACAAACACAATTCGCCTTTAAACAATGCGCTAAATAAACAATAAAATGTATTGCAAATAAAAGAAAAATTGCACTCGACATTGAAATATAAAAACAAGCAAGAAAAGCTATCTACGGCACGCCGAAATTTAAATACCCTTTAATATATAAAACAGATGTGCGGCATATTGGAATACTTAAATATGTTGTTAGCTTAAAGAAGTTAAAGGTCAACAGTCAGATACTATAGAATGTTTTGTTTGTTTCCTATACTGAGAGAAACTGGGGAGGTATCCAATGTTTATGCCAGAAATTAGTACCTATTGGAGCTATATGGTATAATGTTAATTCCGATCAAAATGCTGTATAGTTTATGATAAAGGGAACGCCTCGTCCGTGGCAAATATATAAAACCCTCTGCAAGTGTGCACAAAAATCACGAAAAATGCTAACGTAAGATTTTATTAGTTTTTTTTTTTATGTGCGCGCACGTACGCGTATCTATGAGATACGATATCAATTTGGCATTGAGTTACACATGACTGACAGGTAAACATTAGTTGGGCAGCTACTGTATATCTCTGCCTGTGACTGTGTGTCGGTGTGTCTGTGTGGGCGTGTGTGTGTGCGTAATGAGCTACTCGTGCGCTTGGCAACTGAAGGAAAACAAAGCCGCCGCCTCGTTGCATCTAAGTACCTTTTGCATGTAAGTATCTTTTGCATGTAAGTATCTTTTACGTATTTAGCGCTTGGTTGACTCTTTTGAGGCCCAGTTAACGTTGCCGGGCAGCTGTTTGGCTTAAAGATGCCGACACGCCCACCAAACAACAGCAGCTCGAGTATATCTTGTGAATCTGTTGAGGTCTGTGCCATCGACTAATGCACTAAGCACCAAAGCAAACCGCAACGATGCAGCAACAGGCTGTGAAGTCCTGTGGGTGTGATGAGGGTGCGGCTGCATCTGAGCTGAGAGTATCTCTTGTATCTGTTGTATCTGCATAGCTATCACAGCCCGAGACTGAGTCTCAGCTTAATGCGCTTGCATAAACAATGTCCATGTAACTGTATCTGTATCTGCATCTGTAAATGTATCTATATCTGTCTACGTATCTGTTTCTCTAGCTGTGCACTAAGCGGATTTGCTGTAATGTCATTCGGTTGGCCAGCGATCCAGCTCAGCTGCTGAAAAGTATGCAATGCGTCACTAAACTGTGCCATAATTAGATAAACGCTGCGTCGACTAGGCATATGGCATTGAGTTTCCATGCTCACAGTTCAAAGGTTGCCAAAGGCAGCTCTAAATCAAAATACAATTTCATTAAATTTAAAGCAATTTGAAATGAAAACCTCTGGGGTCGAGCCAAATTACAAAGAAATCAAGTTGTCACGACAACGTCGTCCCAAAGTCAAAGCCGTCACATATGGCTGCCCATTGGGAACAGCAGCATGGACCTGCTGCCCATTTGTTGTTGTTGTTCTTGTTGTAATTGGCAACCACCAGTTGCATGGCCAAGTAAACAAAAGGCCAGCCTGGAAGACCGATTGCCATCCAGCGCATGCGTCCTGGTGGATGCCAAGTTTGGTGGCCAGCCACAGTCGCCAAGTTTCGCGTTTAGAGTCAACAAAATGCCTGAACACAAAACAGTTCCTTGCGCGCTTTCAACTGCAACGGTTGGCCAGGCTCCAGTACAAACAACATACAGTAGTAAAAAGTATCTCAAGCATTCGTTACGTATCTGAAGCGTGTTCGTATCTCATGTCTTTGGCGCGTGAAAGTGTCAGCAAACAGAAACTGAGCCCAGCCAAGATAAAACAATAAAAAACAATAAAATAAAAAAAAAAAAAAACCTAAAAATCTGGCAATTTGGCACAAAGCAGCTCGAACTGCTTAACTTTTAATGTGACGACGGGGCTAATTTTATGGCCAGCCTGCGACTGATAACAGCGATAAGACAAAATGTGGCAAATCAAATGACGCTCGTAAAAATGCCGCCCGCGCCTTTGGCCAAGTGTTCAAATTTATGCTCGCAATTGTAATTGAATTTTATGCGCAAAGTTGGCGGCATTTTGACCGATATCCAAAACAGAAAAAACATTAATATTTTGTGGCCCCGATAACGGCCGACACTTGCGCGCAGAGCCGGGCAACGGAGTCGCCAGACTCCGAAAAAAGAAATATAAAAGTAGAAGTGGAAAAATCAGTAAACTTTATCCAGGTAAATTGTCATATTTTTTTGTTGTGTGCTAGAAATTGATTAATATTTGTTAAGTTTAAAGACTTTTTAGAATGAATATTTTAAGCCTTTTGCAACCTCTGCAAACAGATACATTTTGGGCGATCTGCTTTTTATGTGTCAGAAATTTGTATATCTAGTTTATTTAAATAACAGATAATCTTAGGAATTCTGAGAGTTTTTCGAGATTTTTGTATATTTTAAACTAGAACTGCCATCCATTTAAAGGGTTTTTTAAAAAAGATCTTATCAAGGGACATTTTCTATATTTAATCGATTTGCCATATCTGCCAAGAGATATGTATACGGATTTTACAAACGTTCCTATAGCTTTTAATAGTTACACAAAACCTTTGCCAGTCTTTGCGCATAATAAATCTGTGTGCCCACTTATTTGACCAGCACCAACCCAAAGTAAAAAGAGTTTTTAAGTGAGTATTAGAGTAGGATCTTATTAAGACCTCTAACAGTGCCTGTTCATAGGTATTAAATGTTCCTAATCCTTTTGCAGCCCACACAAATGAAATAAGTTCACTGACCTTGACTTTATGCCATCCTCTCAAAGGGTTCTTCAAAGCCTGTTTATGCTCTTCTATCTGCTGCATCGCATTATGCAAACATGCCGACTCAGCTGCAGTTTGTTATACTTCTCGAATGAGAAGGGTGCTGGAATCTGCACCCCTCCCCCGTGCCCTCTGTCAGCTGCCTTGTCGTCACCTTGGCTGACACTCTGGTTGACATGTCGCGCAGCGCTTGCCGCATATTAAAACGCATCGAAATGCAACGCAAAGTTTGCAGCTGTGAAGAAACTCTAGAAAACTGTTTCAGTTGTTTCCCAAAGTTTACACCAGCCACTTCGGGGGAGCCCACTGTTGGTTAGCTGGAGAGGGGTGCGCAGGTTGCTAAAGGGTCCTTGTTAAGCTGTCAACATGTTTTGAGTAAACTGTTACATTTTGTCAGCGCGTTAAATATTTGTGCCTTATTTTATATGCAGCTGTGCTTGTGGCGAAAGTTAACTAACTTAAAGTAGAGTTTGGCAGCCGCAGAAGAAGAAGAATTAACTATTTTACTGAGATTTCCAATTTATATATTCAATTGAATTATGATCCTAAGACTGAAAGGAGAGCTTAAAATGTTCGCTTTTGTCTAAAGATGAATTCTTGCCATTGATTTATGTCCCGTTCGAAAGGCATTGTTTTAATTTATTTTTTATAATATATCAACATATACGCTTTGATATTTATATAAAGACTGAAAGATAAAAAGAAATAGGCAAGAAGAAGAAACATCTTGTGTACTTCGGTTATTACAGAAAAATCTCTTTCAAGCAAATTCCAAGCCAATTCAAATTCTGTGTGACACACAAAATGTTTTCGGTCAGCTTAAAATTTCTATTATTTTGTCAAAAGATTTGTTCAAAAGCAGCTCAGAAGCAAAGTTTTTATATATAACCAATGAATGATGCCTATAGAACATTAGTTTTTTCAGTATTCCGCACACCTTGCTTTCGGCCTTTAATTTGATTTAGTTAATTAAATTGTAGTCTTAAAAATTTGAGAAAATAACCAACAGAAAAGCATAGAATATTTAATCCTCAAAGTTCTGTGTCAAATGTACAAATATATTTCTCCCAAGACTAAAGCTCTTCATCGCGTCTTATTTAGAATTCTTAATGGGTAAAGAAGTACCATATGCTTCAATTTGGAGAATAGGTTTCCCTACTTGCAGTAACAGGTAACCGGTAACAGTATATCAACACGAGCCTGCCTGATTAAAGCTCTTCAATTTATAGTCAACAATGCCCAAATACCAAAGTTACAAAGCATATATAGATGGCTTGACTTGCAGGCAATATTTCGTTAAAGCATTTGTCAAATTGGCAACTCGAAGCTGCATATTGCAAGTAAATGATATTTGTAGACACGAGGCAACCGCAGAGGTTGGCAGCTGACTTTTGCAAGCGTCGTCAAGGCAAAACGTCAGCGGTGAGCCAAAGGAAATGTCAGCGCGGTTTGGCAACCGCAGCCGCAGCTGCGTGGGTGGGGGGAGGTTGAGGCGGCGGCAGGTGTTGCCTGTCAGCTGCATGAAAAAGCCAGCACGCCTTTCAGCTTGCCTGATTCCCCCAGGAAGTACAACTCAACCCACTTGGCCACCCCATCCAAATGGTGTCAAGTTAATCAGCGTGCGACAGTTTCTTTTTGTTTTGTTTCGTTTTTTTTCACTTACATTTATTTTTTTTTTGGTGTGTGGCTTGTGCAGCTTTTTAGCTTTTGAAAAGCAAAAATGTTCACGCCTGCCACACGGGCACTAACTCTGCCATAGAAACCGTTAATAAGGTGTAAAAAGCAGAAGGATGTAAGGTGGGCAGAAGCTAAACGAGAAACGAAAAAGTAAAAAGAAAAACAAAAGCGCTTCATAAAAATGGCGGCTGTTTGTTTAGCTCTGAGCTGCAGCCAGCCCAAACGTTCAACACTTTTATTTGCCAAGGTTTTTGTTGCTGCTGCTGCTGCTGCTGCTCTTGGCCATGACTTTGCTGTTGCTTTGAGCAGCCAACAACAACAAGAACAACCACAACAACAGTAGCAACAGCAATTCGAACGCCTGGCAACAATTTTGATACCCTGTACTAAATACCCAATAGGCAGAAGGAAGCATATGCAAGGCATCTAATTGGGCTCTCGTATGATGTATGGAGAATATTTAATAATAATAGATTGTTAATACAAAAAAAACTTGTCATATTTAGCCACATACGAATGCCTATTTATACCCTATCATAAAGATCGAACCATAAGAACGGAAGATCTTAAAGCATGTTTTAAGAATAGAAGTTGCTTCCTCGCCGGCTAAAGGATATCGTCTAGTCATGCTCTACCAACTAGATAAAGCAATTTTACTAGTTTGTTGTATTTTGGTTGTTTTTTGCGGCTCAAATGAAAATCTCGAATGAAGCTTTTAAGTAAGAGGCTTCACACACACTTACGTGCAATAATTCACACTGCTGTTGTGTAGCATTGGCAACAGTGAAACGTTTTTCAGCCTCCTGCCTCTTTTTTCACATCTATCTCTCTCTCCATTGGGAGCCCACCTGCTGCGCCCACTCGGGCTTAAACTGATGCTGCTGTTTGTTACTCCTTCAGCGTTGACATTTTCATTCATCGTCTTGGCAACCGTAATTAAAATCGTTTTAATTTACTCTCCCAGCACAAACACACATACATACTTACACGCACGCACATATGCAGGCAGTAACTCACACACACGCACGCACACACACACGCACTCTCTTGAGCCGCCGGCAAGTGTAGCATACTTATCTGGGCGCTGCTGCTATTCGCTTTCCGCCTGGCTTTATGTTTATCGACTTTTGTTAGTCGTCGTTCTTGTTCTTGCTGTTGTTGTTGCTGTTATTATTTCAGCCTCTCCCCTGCCTCATTATGTGGGCGTGCAAATTGCTGCATATTCATTTACCGTTATCTAGCAGTCGTCAAGTGAAACATATACAAATGCGCCCAGCATCAGCAGCAGCAGCAGCGGCAACAACAGCTGCCGCCCTTAGCCCCCCCCTGCCCCTGGCAACACAGCCACGCCCAGCCAGCTGCGCCTCTTAATAACATAAACTTCTTTCAGTTCGCCCTCGCCCAAGTTGAGTTAATGAAGAATTTCCATGACGATGTCGCCCCAGTTTGAGACAGAGTCCCTATGCTAAGCATCCTTTTTGATAAGACGGCTGCCCACCTGCCTGGGCTACAGCTCATTATGTTGCCGTTATTCTTGTTCTGCTTGAGTTGTTGTTGCCGCTCCTGTTGTTGTTGCTGGGGCAACGCTCAAGTGCGCATCAAATGATTGCCGATAAGATTTGATCTTTGTTTGCTCGACAGCTCCTTTTGCCGCAGCCACTCGTTAGACTGGCGGCTGCTCATTTGCCGTCGCTGCCAAAAGGATTTGCTTTGCGGATTCACCTCTGGCATTTTAATGAAAATTTCAACTCAGCCTGCGCCGCTAAGCAGCTTAAAATTGCCAACTGTTTGTCCCTCCGTCTGTCTGACAGACTGTCTCTCATATGGGCAAAGTATCTATATCATCAAATAGCGCTGGCAACATTTGAGTCTACCTGTCTGCCCGCCTGTCTGTCTCACATGTGGGTAAAGTATTTGAATATATCTGTAGCTAAGCAAACATCAACAAGAGTTGGCAACATGTTGCTGGAAACATTTCATTCTGCCTGCCTCACATCTTAAATATTTGTATATATCTGCAGCTAGGCACACATCAAAAACAGATGGCAACATAGTTGCGCAACATGTTGGTAAGGATATTCCATACTAACATCAACATGATGTTGCCTAAAACTTATACAAACGCACAGCCTCCAAATCGCGCACACACACACACACGCGAGTTAACGGGCTGTGTCTGTGTACGTTACACCCACACACGTTAAATAATTTACACCAGGCGCGCAGCAGCCGACAGCGAGCAGCTGCGCGTAACCCAACACAACGCAATACGCACCGCACACACACACATACACGCACAAACTAACCGGCACACATATACTTACACAGCAGCACATAAGCGTACACACTTACACACACACATATACGGCAAGAAACAGGCACGCAAAATCGTGCTGCAAGCGCCCAAAAAGATGCCGAGCGAATTGAGGCTGGATTTCTGTTCTCTTTTTTTTTTTTGTTGGTGCTAAAAGAGGACACAACAACAACAGCGAAAACGAGATAAACAAGGTGAAGCACACAGACACACACACACACACCAACACTAGCAAAGGGGCAGACATTGAAACAGTTTTGTTTTCGGTTTTTAGCTTTTGTTGTGCGCTGCCTGCAGTTGCGGCAAAGAAGAAGAAGCAGCAGAAGCAGCTGGCTGGGGCAAGCCGTGCAAGGGGGCGTGGGGGGGGTTCAGCTTTGGGCGAGCTGCGGGTGTTATTAAGGGAGTTGTCTGTTAATTTTGCAACTTTTTGGCGCGCATAATAAAGTTGATATGGCGAGACACTTTGAATATTTTTGTGTGTGGGTTGTGCCAAAAAATAAACCCAACAAGTAGGCAACGACTTTTCTTTGCAGCGCAATTATGTTGTGCGCGTGTGTGTGTGTGTGTGTGTGTGTGTGTGGGTGAGTTGATAAATAGGTGTATGTGTGTGCGAGTGTGTCGGCAACAAACAATGTAATGAATGCGGCAACAGCAAGTTGTAGTCTGGCCTGTTTTTTGTTTTTAGCCTGAAAAGCGTGTCAAATAACTAGAGCAGGGGAGCAGGCTCAAAAAGGGGGCTGAAACTGTGGGTTGCCGTGGATGGAGGTGCTGCGGTTGGCAGTACGCATATGTCTGCCTAAGCGCTGCCATAAAATAAATGAGCTTTCAACATGAGTTTGTCATTTGTTGCCAGATGCTGGCATAAAGTAAATTTTCAAAGCAGCAATTTATGAAAAACTAAAGCGAGCGAGTCAAGCATTAATTTGCATAAACTATGCGTTAAATTTCGTTAAATATAGTCAATATAAAATATAAAAGAGATAAGTTTGGTAAGGTGAGCAAAGAGTAGAGAAAAACTAACGAGAGCGAGAGATGGCAACGAGTGGAGAACGTTTTAAGATAAACATAAATTAAATTTATATATTATTGAAGAGACAGAGCTATATTTCTAACAGCGACTAGAGAAAACCCAACAAGTGTCAGCGCAACGAGTTGAGCAAAAGCAACGAGAGCGAGGAAAAAAGAGCGAGTAGAAGAAGGAGAGCAAAAACAATTTAAAAGTTCAGTGAGTGATAGAAACTGTGCAGAAAATTAAATTGCTTTACTAGGGAGAGGGAACTATATTTCTGAAAGCAACGAGCAAAAGTGAGCGAAAAGCAGCGAGAAAGGATACAACGAATAGCTTAAACCAACGAGAGGTAAAGAAAAAAACTCGTTCTAAGGGTAACGCAGAATAAGATGAGCACCAAAATTCTTTAAATTAAGTTACAAAAATAAAGAGAACATAAAATAGACTGAGCTCCATTAAAGGAAGCAACGAGTAGAGAAAATCCAACGAGATCGAAATGGTGCAAGTAAAGCATTAAGAGATATAAACTATGCTGCAAATTTCGTTGATTACAAAGAAAACAATGCATAAAGGAGACAGAGCTGGAGATATAGATGGGCCAACGTAGGCGAGAACAATAGTCTACGGCCATAAAATGGAAAATGTAATACAAAGTAAAAGGTCTAAGGATCTGGCGAGTATGCGCTCAACTGCAATTCGCACGTTGCCCGGCAGACCGAGACGCTTTTTATGGTCACAGTAATTAATGCATACCTCAAGGCTATTAAGGACAGACTGCACAGGACGCAAAAAAAAAACGAGAAATTAAAAATCCGAATAGAGACAATAAAAGCAGCAGCCAGTGACAATATAGATAAAGTGCAGGACTGCGGCGGGCTCCGAGAGAGGAGGCTGAGAGTCGGTTCCTTGATAGAGACGCAAATCAAAGTGACGCACACTTTGGGCAGGGTGTAAATTCGGGGCTTCGTCTACTGTGAAAAACACTGACAAAGACAGTTTTTCATCACAAAGCTTAAAGTGTGGCTGCACGAAAGTTATGCATTTGTTTAAAGCACTTTTGCATGCGAGCAAATAAATTGCTTTTTATTTCGGTGGCAACTGCCAAAAAGTCAACTCGGTCTTAAGGTCTTATGGTGCCTGCATACGCTCAGCCAACTCCAGTTGGACTAAACCAAACAACTTTTGGACTATTCGTATTTGTATTTGTATTCGTTTTGCCTTACGGACTGACTTGTGCACTTTGAATGCAGTTGAGTTGCCAACTATGTATCTCTGCGGCTCTCTGTCTCTCTCTCTTTGCCTTTTGGGGGCACGATAACAACAACAACAAGTATAACAAGAAAAACTGAAAATGTAACAACAAATTTAAGTCACATATTTGTTGTGGCCCGAGCCACTGACATGCGAGAGGCGTGCGCTGAACAGTATGCTATAGTTTTTTTTTTTACACTCTAGCGTGTGTAGCAGAGGGACGTATTAGCTTTCGTTGTCTTTTTGACTTTATTAAAGGGGCTATCGCATTGGGTTTAATTTATAAATATTATAAATATATTATTCTACAACCTGACCTTGAATTAATAAATATAAATTTGGTATATTCAACACCTGCTGTTTTTCTTATAAGATTGAAATTTGTTTACTGGAATATATCCCACTATTGTAATATTATTTGGATTCAGCTTATTTCATATATTCACAAGCTCAAGTAGAGTATCTGGCAGTTGGTCACTATGTTCTTACCCTTATTTTTCTTCATTCTGCGCTCGTCGTGTTTTAGTTGTCCTTCACGCCTCGCTGCGACGGCCTAAACTTTTGTTACAACTGACACTGCATAGCTCTTGTTACAGTCATTCGTATTGTTGTTGCAGAGTGTGTGAATGTGTGTATATGAGTATGTGGGTGTGTGGCAGCATGTGTGCTGTCCCACTGCCGCACGCTAGTTTAGCCACAGCGCGTTGGCCGCAGTGTGAAGTTCTTCATAATACTCTCTAATGCATGGGCATTAATCTAAGGTCCAACTTCGAGCCGCACAACAGACACACATACATAATCACACTACCACACACACACACACCTGCTGTTGTTCGTTTTTCATTTGATTGCCGTTTCAGTCACTCGGTTTGGCATTCATACGGCTCGTCGCGCTGGCACTTAAGTAATTTCAACTTGGCAAACAGCACAAATACATACGCACACACACACACGCACAGCACAAATGTCAAAGTAGTTGTTAACATTTCCGCTTGCTGCCTTTTGCTTTTCTTCTTTTCATATACCCTGTATCCTTAGGAATTGGGCGAGCGCGGAGTATTGCGTAAGATATGTCCGAACCTATAAAGTATAGACCATATAACCATGTTTGTCTGTCAATCTTAGAGACTATAAGAGCTAGAATGTAGCTCCTCTTGCTAACAGATAGTAAGTGTGTTTCGCTAAATCAATAGGAATAGATTATTGGATTGAGCTCTTTCGATAAAAGATAAAAACTGTGCTATGGATTTTTCATAAAGATCGGACTATAAGCACCGAAGTTTTTCCGTAATGCATGTATGTTTTATTAATACTAGCTCGGCGCCAGATGTTGGGTAACTGCTAGTCGTGCACTTGCGATTAGTCTATTCTTATTTGTTTTTTGCTGCACTTTACAAGCTGCGTTTTGGTGTCGTTTGTTGCGGGTGCTGCTGATGCTGCTGCTGCAACAAATGAAAACTTTGCCCGGCCAAATTGTAAGTCAGCAGCAGCAGCAATGCAGATGCAGTCAAGCGTAGCTGGATAAAAGTTGCTTGGCCAACACGCTCGACACTTTTAAATTACTGACTTAATTAGAAAACATGAAAGAAGTTGCCACTGCAAGTAATTTACATGAATAACTTGCCAGAGAATGGAACATGAAGTTAACAAATCGCCACAGTCATAAAGCTGCTTAAATGCCATTTAAGCGCTCGAGTTGAGCTAAAAAGCGGGTCAAATGCTGCCGGCAACGGCTTTTAGCCGCAAACTGTGCAACTGCCAATTGTTGACTGCGACCTCAACTTCAATTGTTGGCGCGGGTCTGGCTCATGGCTCTTAACTTAACTTCCAGCTGTTGCTTGGCTGCTTCTACAAGTTTTTCTCTTTCTTGCCTTTTTTTTCTGACTTGCTGTCAGTGCATGTTGACAAGTGCAACAGCCGCCAGCTGCAACTGGCCCTCCCTCCACTCGGTCCCTACACTGCGGTCGCCTATTGGTGTCAGCACACACACTTCACATGCACAAGGTCCACACTGGCGGAGTCCTGACTTCTGAGGCTCTTGCGGCACCTATAAGCTGCCTCTGACCCATGTGCAGCTGACATTTTTCAACATTTTGCCCATTTCATTTTCCCAAATATATATACATGGAGTACATCTACTGCAACTACACTGGCAGAAAACAAGAACTTGCTTAATTAACAAAATAATATTCAATGGCATTTCTTCTTGTCTTAAGTACAAAATAAGCTGACTTAGTAACTAGTTCAAATCATTTCAATTATGTCTCTAATTTCCCCCATTTTAGTTTGATTTTCACTTCTAAGACTTTCTTACTTGGTTAAAAAAAAAAAAAACTAGCTAACTTTACTTAATTAATGCTTCACAATTTCTTTCAGTGCAACAGCTCCTGGCTGCAGCTGAAGCGTTGCCAAAACATTGACTTTGACTTGTATTTGTGTTAATATTCAAGCTGCTCGTTTGCCAGCTGCCTTAACTAACTATTCCATTAAATTCTTTAAGCTCAGCGAAATGCCCCGCAGAACTTTCATCAACTTCCACAGCAATGAAACTCTGTTAACATAACTTTAAAAAAAAAGAAGAGATAACCCGTTTAAAATATTTGATCAAGTGATGCATTGCTAATGCGTTTATAAATATGCTGGTCCACCGTAACTAATGTTTATTAACTTGTCGCCTCTTTTGGCTTTCAACTATTTTAAGCTCGGCCGTTGCAAATTCTGCTGCTCGCTTGGCCTTTGGATACGCAGCAAATTGACCCTTTGCCCAGCGCTTGGCTCGTGCCCATGTCCCCAGCTGTGTGTGAGTGTGGGTGTGTGTGTGTGTAGGTAGTCTGAGGATTTGTTATGGGCTGCTAGACTTTGTGGGGCTGCTCAATTTGTCGCCTCTTTTGCAGCAGCTGACCCCCTCTCTGCCCCCTTCTAACTGACTATCATCCCCGCAGGACTAAACGGCAGCTCGGGCACTTTATCAACAGTGCCACGCCCACTCGTTTTAGGCAACCAACCGAAAGTGAATATTAATGCAGTGTATCCTGAGGCGGTTTTGATATTGAAATTAGTGTGTGTGTGCGCCGCCTTTGATAAGGCGTGTCCACTTGGCCTCTAATGAAATCCTTGATATCCTTAGCTCCAGCTCTGGCCCTGACTCTGGCATATTTGCATAAACGATTTGAGTACAAAGTGTCAATGACAAATATTTGCACTCTGGGCGGCATAATTGTTATTTGATGGATTTGTTGTAAAAAGGGTTGTTCCTGCAACAAACTGTTAACTAAGACATTTTGAGTAGGATGATTATTTTGGATATTACGCCCTTTCGTGGCATCCACCTATATGTATATGTATATTATAAATCTCTTAAAGTCAAATCTATGATTGTTCCGAGCTTAATATTTAACTTCTCAATTTATCTTTATATCTTTCTTAATTTTGGCTGGGAACCATCCATTCTTTCCGCTTTGCCGTAAAGCATAAGGATCCCATGGTCTGCCACGCACAGGGCTCTAGATTCTTGCGGAAATGGAAGGAGCCATCCCTAGTCATATATTTTTAATCTGTATGTACCATTAAAGAACCTACATGCCAATTTGAATGGCAGCTCTATTATTCTTCGATTTCAAGTTCCTAGCTCTTCGATCATGACGCGCTTTGACGAACAGACAGACAGACAAATGGGCATGCCTATATACTAGACTAAGCCTATCATCCAAATCAAAATGCTTGCCTCTATCGTAATAAAACTTCCCAAAAATCCTTGACACACCTATTTTTTTTTGCGTTCCCAATTGATTCTGGGTATAAATATGAATAAGTCTTTAAGATTTTAGCATTTGCAGCTGGTTAAGTGCCTTGTCAGTCCCATCGATGTCATCTCATCAACAACATGGCTCTTGGCCACATCCAATCAGCATAAGAAAACCCCCTTACGACTACCCCAGCACACACCCTTGCACCCTCCCCACTCCACGTCTTAACGCAGCCACAACAAAAAGCTTTCTGTGGGGGTGGCGGCACATTTTCAATTTCATGCCTAAGCCTGCTTAAAGGACGAAAGGACCGTTCGATATTAGTTTGCTTTGTCATTTTATTGAAGCAACAAAAATGATAATTTCGTCAATACCATGTCCTGCAGGCCGGACCATATCCTGCTGGAAATATATGCAGCCCCGCATCGACCGACCGGCAGACAACAATGGGGTCCAAACCCACAAAAATTCATTGAATGCGCATGAATTTCAATTTGGAGCCTGCTGACAGGATTTGCACTCGCTACCAGTTAATGATCAAATGTAAGGATTTGCCAGGACTCTCTGCACAATGTAAATATGCGCCTGCGGGCTTAACATGTTCTACCAGCTCCCCACCTCAGCACGCCCCCCTCAGCCCTAGAGCTATTGATACTTTGTGATTGCCTTTGGTTATTTAACTTTAACGTTAGACATGTGATATCCTTCTAGCAGCGAGCAGCAGCTCCTGTTTCCCTTCGTTTTTTTTTTTTTTGTGCTGTATTTGGCTCGTTGTTGTCCATTAGCGCCCCGCACGCAGCCCAAGGGGGTGGCACGCCCACTCGCCGCTTGTTTGCCATTGTTGAGTAATTGGATTAGATTACTTCTGCTGCCGCTGCTGCTGCTACCTGCCGTGTCCTGTGCCTCCTGTTTCGTTCCTGTTGCTACTCTCTGCTGTGTGTGCGCTCTGTTGATAAATTTTTCGTGGTTGCCACGCACCCCCCCACCCACCACGAACTGCCTGTCATGCGTGATTGATGGCAGCATGTCAATATGTTTTCGTCTATTTTTTCTAACATTTTCTGTCATTTTTTTTTTTTTTTTGCATCTCGAAAGTTTTCTATTTTTTATTAAATTTACTTTTAATGGCCACACGCCTGCAGCGACCAAATGTAGCCTGGCGTATAAAAATTGTGTAACAGCGAGATGTCCTTTTGCCTTTTGCAGGGTATCACTGCTAGCGGGTATATTCATTTAGACTTGAGATGTGTAACGCATGGTTGAAAATAACTTTAACTGCATACGGAACATAATATATAATTTTATTAAATTGTAGATAAGTTCCCTCTTTGCCTAGCATAACCACAACATCCTTTCAAGGCGGACTTCCATAGGAATAGTAAGAAATTATGCTCTGGTATAAACGAACTCTCATCCAGGATATTTAATTTTCGGCTAGCCGCTGAAATCGCGGCTTTCTTGTTCTATGTAGCGCATAGCTATAATAATTTTCTGCACCGCATCTGCAAGGCTATTAAATTCGTATAAAAATCGTGTTGTGTGCTACACATTTTCCCACGCACCCTTGCACCACCGCCCCCCCGACCCTTGCCGACTGGCTGCAGCCAATGGAAAATCATAAAAATTTATGACTGCAATAATCTGGCTTTGGCACGCAGAAGGAGGTAGTCGGCGTCAACTGCTGCCATTAAATTGACATGAAGTTATGAGTTGAAAGCGTTCACGAAAATATTTCGACAGCCGTACGTACTGAATAATTTCAGTGCAAAATTCACTTTGAGGCAACGCACAATGCGGCATATACGCAACATTTTCAGCTGAGCGCCATTTTAATGATGCCTGGGCCAATGCTTGTGGCTGGCGGCTGTTAAGCTGATTGACAAGCGCCCGGAGATAAGCGCGAATTGGCCAAACGATTATGACAAAATCGATAAAGCTACAGCTGTCAACTGTGGCCGAAGTACAGTGAAACAAATGACTGGGCGACAAGGAATCGCAAGTTGAAAATTGCAAGGGCAGTCCCAAAACACACGCACATACACATTTAGATTTGGCCAGACTTTGTTATTGCTGCCTTGGACTATCTAACCGGTCCGATCTGTGGCCACGTTATCGGACCTAATTTACTTGGGCGAAAAGGCAAAACAATGCCTTACACATTGGCCCAGTGCCAGGCCGAAGAAGCGTAAGTAGTTCTAGTTTAGCATGGCCATTTATCTGCCAAAATGTGAGTGTCTTTGTGTGTGCGTGTGTGTGTGTAGGTGTATGTGTGGTTAGCATCATAATGAGAGCTTTACACGCCATGTACCAGCTCCAGTCTATCCCGCGGAGCTCCACTCAACGCCACGCCTCGCCTGCGTCGAACGCATAAATTTCAAGGACGCTCTGGCAGGAGGCTTGTGCCAAGCCGTGACTGGAGCCGCGAGAAGCGAGCAGAGAATCAGCATAAATACAAAAAACCAGCAGGCGAAATGTGCGAGAAGCGCGCAAAATAAATTGACAGCCCGAAGGTATGCAACGCTTTTTGCTACACAAAAGTTTGACCTACATGTGAAATGGTGGGCGGCTGTTGGACTGGTGTGGGGTGTGGCTTATTGAGCAGCATAATGGCAGGCGGAGTTTGTTAACGAGCGTGTGTGAAGTGCTGCAGCGACTGCCAAATGACGAGAGGCGTCCAGCTGAGAGAGTCGATTAAAACTACAAATGAAACGTGTATTTACAGCGAAAAACCATTAAGATATTCAAATGTTGAATGACAGACAAGCTGAGGAATTATCAGAAATGTAGACGTGTACACCCTTCTGGATGATCGAAACATTCTAGAAACATGGACTAGAAATAATGAATCACATAAACACATTCAGACTGCTTGCGAGCTAAGAAACTGCAGAACACATTCTTGTTTGATTTGTCTAATCTGGTAGCAAATTATATATTCATTCTTTTATTGCTACTATTAATAATATAAAATCATCTGTACTTATCGCAAACTTTTGAAGTATCCAAATTTTGCATTTTTGCTTTAGGAATGCAACTTTTAATGAGAATCAGATATTAATCTGCTTATTGTCGTTAAATTTATTATAGGGAGTCAATTATAAATATATTTCTCACTTCTCTCAATCTGATTCTATTTGTAATATCCATATAAAATTGTATCTGACACCGGATTCCTTTGTTAAGGAAAGTCATGCTGAAGTTATAAATTGTTCCTGACGAAACTGTAATGTTTAAAATTGGATGAAAAAGCTCTTCTCAAGCAGCTACCTATAGTTTTTACCAAGGTATGCTCAAAATTTTCATATTTGCCAGAGAACAACTCAATATCGCATCTAAAGAGATCCCAAGCACACGTTCTAAAGACAGTGAGCTCGCAGAGCTTGCATTGCCAGCGTGATCAGTGGAAGCCGAAACCAGGAAGATAATGGGCACGTTGCTGCATTCCGCTCTATCCACTTGCGATAGTAGTACACATCGGCGTAAACGCCGGCGGAATTCAGTCGCCCACAACCGAAGCCAAAGGACACAACGCCCACCACTTTGCCTGCGCCAAATAGCGGTCCACCCGAATCACCCTGGCAAGCGTCCACTTCGAAATCCGTTGGGTTCGAGGAACATATCATGCCTCTTTGAAAACCGCTTAATAAATAGCAAAACTTATTTGAAAGGATAGTCAAATCGCCTCTGACTGCCTCGTCGGGTATTGGGCCACCCTAAGAATGAGAATCGGTTATTATTCTGCTAACTGCTGTTAAACTTATTATATGGAGTCAATTCACTCAATCGTATTATATTTGTAATATCCTTGCTCAGAATTTTCATATTTTCTAGTTAGATACTTACATCAAAAATAGCACCCCAACCAATGACTGTGCACTTCAATCCAGCAGGGGGATCCTCGTCAGCTATGGGTATAATGGCGACAAAAATTCCATCTGGTTGCACCTCGCCTTTAAGATGTAAAAGACCAATATCATCGTGTACTTCACCATCGATGTACTTTGGATGTGGTATGATTTTTTTTACTTTTATTTGTTGGGTGTTACTTGTCTTCAATAAGCGACGCGGTGTACCGGCAACTACCATTAATTCATTTCTAGACAGAGCTTTTTTGCTAAGAATGCCAGAATTAGATGTAAAATGCTCTTATTAACTGGGACGACATACTCAATAAACATACAATGGGCTGCTGTTAGAACCACTGTCTTAGATATTAAACTACCGCCGCAATGATGGTGCTGGCCAAAGAATTTATAATTTTCATTAATTTGTAGCGAAACTAAAAATTTAGCTAGGTCATCCTTTTCGAGACGATAGCCGCCGGTTACTAGAAAGTGGAATTCATCATTGTCCTCATCATAGGTGCTCGAGTTTTGGCTAAAGTTGTCACTCAGTGTCCGGGGTGCAGGCTCATCAGCTCGAACATGGACTTGAGACCTGTCCGAGGGTCTCACGGAAAAGCTGTTCACGCTCGCAGGTGAACGCCGCTGGTAGAGAGTATGGCAGTTCCCTTCTCTCGAATCAAACTTTAACTGATCACAGCCTGGGACTGACTGATCGACGAATAATAGTAAAACTAACAGATTATATACAAAAAATTTTGAAACTCCCATTTGTTCTATTTGTACTTAAAATTGTATAAAAATGATTGTAAAATCCTAGAGAGTCGTAACTTGAGCAGAAAGTGCATTTAAAATGTACAAATGCCTATAAATATCCACTAAATGTTGTAAAATTTGATCAGGATCAATTAGCAGAAGTTTTTAAGTCACGTCTGGGACAGACTGGACCAAGAGATATCAAGCTGTGAGTGGCAGAAAAGACACAACAGAACATAATGCACATGACTCTACGAAATGATTATCATAAAATAGCTAAGAATTTTCTACTGTTAACTCTAGATTTACAATTAGATTTCTTTTTAATTCTAGTTTTAGCTCACACTAAACTCTAACTCTAACTTGAACCTTTAGATTTCTGTTTAATTCTTTAATTTTATTTTTTGTAGTTTTCAGCTTCCATTAAGCTTTTTATCTGTACAATAAAAGCAAATATTTTTACAGTTCACTTAAAAATTCGCACTAGTTTTCCAACTGATTTTCAGTTTAGCAAAGTTTTAGATTAACAACTAAACATTTCCCTCTCCAACCATGTAATTGTAGCTTAATTAAAGTTAATATAAATGTTGCAAAACTTTATGCAACAATACGCTCTGTCAATTGTTCTTCAATTTACTTCAATAATTAATGTTAATTTATCAGAAATCTCTGACCTGAAATATACATATGCATAAATATCAGTTTGCACTCTGCACAGTTCGCATATCGCAAATGTCATTAATTGCACATGCATGAATCTTTGATGCACTCGAATGCAAAAATCAATTAAACGTGAAATGCATAAAATACACAATGAGCCCACAACAGCAACAACAGCAGCAACAACAACAACAATAAAAAAGCAGCAACAGTTACTATTTTAATAAAAATATTTATCTTTACACTGTTTTGTTTTTTCCTTTGTTTTTAATATTTTTTGTATAAATTACAAGGCAAACAGCTCGGCTGAGTGCACAATTTATTAATGCGCCGCGGCATTAAAATTAATAATTATTTTAAGCCAGAAAACGAAAAAGGTTTAAGCTTATATGCATGCGTTTTTATTAAACCAAATAAGAATTGAACCAAAGGGCATGAATAAACCAACAAATACAGAAATATTTGTTTAATAAACCAAAAAAATAGGGATATATATTTAAGTGAGGGGGGGGGGGGTGTTCGATCCCTTGACTCTCATTTAAACTTGGTTTATGAAGGCTTTCAGACAGTCGGGTAGTCGGCTTCAAGCTTTGACTTCAAGATTTGACATATTAGTATATGCAATTACACTTATACATACATATATTTTTTTAAATATTAAATGAAAAAATTCAGTTGAGTAAAGGGTTAATATATCATATTATTTACATTTGCATATTAATAAAAATATAATGCACAAATGAAAAGCTGTCAGTTTTTATCAATATTTGCGCGAGTGAAAAGCAAACATTTGTTCACAGAATACCTTTATATTTTTATTAACTTACCTTAATAACGATTTGTTTAGTTTATTTTAAATTTTTACTTTTGATGATTTATAGACTGGCAAACTCTGATATGAATGTCTTCTATGGAAAATAGTTGCTGGCCAGCGACGTGTGTGCAATTTCCGCTGCGGAAAATCGTCGACGTCGACGTCGCATGAGCGGGCTGGGAAGGGGCAAAAGGTGTGGGGTGCTGGCAACTGTGACGGGGTCATTCATCCTGCAAAGTGGCGACACGCCAAAGCGTTGGCCTGGCCAAATGACTAATGGCCCCGGGAAGAGGGTCGCTAGCGGGTAACACCAGAGGGAGCGACAGACTGAGTAGAGCGAGCCAAAAGTGCTGCAGAGGGGTGGAGAGTTGAGGAGGGGTAACTACTGACTGGCTACTGGCAATATGCAAAATTCGCAATTTGCCATGACGCCAGACGACGGACCCAGGACGACAGCCCAGGGGCAGTTGTTAGCTGCTCCGCCAGGCCAGCCCAGCCCAGACCTGGCATGTCCTAGTCTCCACACTTATTCGTTTCGACGTTCGACTATTTTTATGACCGAATTGCGTTTTATTGCTTCTCCCCGATTTCTAGCCGCCCGAATGTGGGACAAGCCGCTGCGCCGTGGGCCCGCACTGCGTATGAGCAACATCTCTACTGACTGCCTCTCTTCTTGTCAGCTCGTTGGCTGCAGTTGCTCGACATTCAAAATTAGTTGACATTTTCCGTTGCCCATTTTCCTCAATTCTTTTTTGTGGGCAACCCTTATCGATTTTTGGGCATAGCAAATCGCTGCCTTAAGCTGCCCAGGAATCAACTTATTCGTGCATTCGATTTATGTGTGCGCATTCCCCTTAGTCGTCTCCTTCGAGCCTGGGTGTGAGGCTTAGCAAAACGCTTCAATTGATTTTGAACATTTATTGCTTGGGGTAATGCCAGCCGGCAGGCCCAGACACCGTGGACTCCGTAGCTGGCTAGATCACGAGCTAGTCCAGCTCCATCAAGAAAAGGTAGTCACATTATTTTGTTGCTGTCGTCGCATATAAAATAGTTTTACTTTGTGCCACGTCTTCTTAAATTTGCCTGAGAACTTCGACTACTCTATTGACCTGTCGGTCAGCTCTTTCCTGCTGCTGCTGCCTTTGCTCCATTTTTGGCTGAGACAAATTTTATGGGGCCATAAAATTGCATAAGTTTTAATCAATAGTTTGCATGTTTCGTAAACACACACATATATCTTGTCTTGTTGTCCTATTTTACTCTTCAAATTTCTTAGTTGCTTAAGTTTTATTAAAGCAGATGCAGTTTGTTCACTTTGCTTAGTTGTTTCCTTAAAGACAATACTCAATTTTATTCATATATTGTTTTGATTGGTACGCAAATTGCATGTAAGGCTACCATTCATACAATTTAATATATGCATCATATTCAAGACCTTGCATAGCTTACAAGCTCTCATAACTTTGCCAAAATTTAACATATTTTGATGACTAAGGTCAAGTTTTGTCCCACCATTGTGTACTCAAAATCTTTTCGTATTCTCAAACAATAAAAGTTTAAATAACTTCGTGAACAATAGCCTATTGCAAATATGTGAGTATAGTGAATCTGGCAAATGCTGAGTTTGATGAAGAAATTCGAAAAGAGAATATTTTGCCAGACAAGAATCTGCTTTTTGACAACCTGGAATATATATATGACCCTTTGGGGTCAGAGATTCGCCATCTATGCCTTACATGTCCTGATGTGATCGTGATATGCATGTCACGAAATTACAATATCCTCTACAAGGATATGTAAAGACTATATTAAATAAGACCCTGAGAGACTATTTTTGGATTTATGGTTTTATGGTGCTTTGTCATTGATATGGCAGTTCCTAGTCTTTATATTGTTATTTATCCAGTCGAACACACTTTCGCGAGCAAAAAATTTAATTGTTATGTCAAGACTTTGTTTTAAATACATTTCAGGCCTGCTTCGACTGCTTAATGCAGAGCAATAATTGTTTTGTTTATTATCAACAAACAAGAAACGTGGCAAACGTTTGCATAATTAAACTGAGTACAAAAAAAAAACGTATTAAAATTCTTTTGTTTCACATTTTTTCTGCTGCCTTTCACTTAATGTTGGCGCTGGGTACATAACAAATGCGCATATTTAAAACATTTCATGCAATAGCTCGCAATTTTTTGTAATTTTGCTCGACACCTTTTCGTGGGGGTGGAACGAAAAAAAAAAACAACACGGGAATCACCCTCCGTCTTGGCTTCGACGTGCTGGCATTTTTGTTGCCGTTTTGCCCTGCAGTCAAACAATTTTCAAAGTACAAAAAAAAAAGAAGAAGAAAGTTCGCATAATGAACTACAGACTGGAAGGAGTGTGAGAAATTAAGTGGGAGGAAGTGTTGGCTCGCCGATAAGAGCTCAAAAAACATTGAGAAAAAAAAAAAAAACGAAAATCAACTGCAGCTACTGAAATAGCCTAAAATTCGCATGCCAGTTGGCAGTTTTGTTTGCCACTGAGCGAAAATAATTATTTGCCGTGAGAAGTGCACATAATTCATTCCAGACCACGGGCCACGGCCCACGGCTCGCGGGCAAGGATTGCGAGCAAAAGGCGTAACTACAACAACGACCAGAAATATGTTAAATAGCTGAGTAAAAGGCGCAGTCGAAAACGCGCTTGTAAAAGCAAAAGTGTTTCTTTATACCCTGTACACTGTTAACAATTGGGTATATTGTTCTTATACCAATGTACACAAAATCTCGAAATCAATAAATTGGTACGACATTGATACAAGTCGATATCAAATACCGATTTTATAATATCTATAAGCTTCCATACCTTCTTCCTTTTCTTCTTCTCCCCTTTTAAAATATCGACAAAAATCGACACTAATCCCCCTCTAGTTTTAAGTATATCTCGTAGGTCCTTTGAACTGAATACCAAGCGTTTAGTATGTAGTCTACACAATACCAGCACATTCCAATTAATCGTTAAGTCCGGTCCTCACAAACGAAAAGATCATTATAAGCGGCATTGAAACATTCGAAAACGACAACTACAGGATATCTCCTCAATGAACTTCTCGATTTAAGCACTCTCTACATGTCTTACATGTTTTTTTTTGTTAGCCTGTTCCAGGAAGTGCTGGCAGCTCCTTAATATATTCCAGCCTTTGTTTTTTATTCTGTTCTTTTTTTAATGTTTGTCATTTTGGCGACGCTTTGTTTCCGTTGTTCTCGTTGTTGTCGTTGTTGTTGTTGGTGATTTAGCTGCGTGTCGTGCTCGTTTTGCATGTAAATTTGTTGCCTAATTTTGGGCGCATGGCGATTTATGTGCCTCGCCCGCAGTCGCGTGTTGTTTTCTCCCTCGCTCTCTATATATTTAGCTGTTGCGTTGTAATTTACTAAATAGCCAGGCTTCATCAACATGCACTCACGTCTTCGGCTGCCGCGCCCATTCCAACTGCCTTCCTCCCATTGACATTATGAATGTTTTTCAATTTTATTTATGACATAAATTGTTAATAAATGCAGCTCTCCCGCTTTCTTGCACTCTCTTTCTCTCTCCTCTCTCTCTCTCTCTCTCTCTCTCTCTCTCTCTCTCTCTCTTACACTCTCCCTCTCTCTCTCTCTTACACTCTCCCTCTCTCTCTCTCTGTATCTGCTCGCTACGTGACGCCGTCGCATCGTCTTTGGCGTATGATTAATGCTTGGCATAAATGAAATGCATTGTAAATAAATTATTACGCATACGCCGCGTTGTTGGCATCTACTAATGAAGCTGCTGGCTATTTGAGCGCCTTAGACACACACACACACTCTCGCACACAAAGGGCTGGAAACTTTGCTCAGCTGGCGCTAAAAAGTATGCTATGAAAAAGTTGTGTGTGCAAAACTCTTTTTGGACTCGGTTTCGGCTTGATCAAAATTTCATTAACAAAAAGTTGCGGCATACTTTAAAGCAAGCTTGTGTGTGTGTGTGCGCGAAATCTGCGGTGACGCTGGTGTTCAGCTCTTCACACACACACATACACAATCAGCCTTACACACACACATGTGCTTTGGCACATAAAACGTTTTTGTTGTTGCTTTTCGCCTGCACGCTTTTCTTGCCTTTTTCCCGCTTTTCTCTGCTTTTTTTTGGCGCTGGCTTTTTGCGCTTGAACGCTTCGTTTGTTTGCCCACTGCCTGACGCCTGTTCAAGGATCTGCCGCCGCCGCAGCCTTTTTATCGTTGTGGCTGGGCGTGTGTGTGTGCATGTGTGTGAGTGCCTGTTAAATTGCTTGTTTATGTTTGGCCGCCAAACAGGCTGCGCAGCAAGTTTCGGTCGCGGCCGCGGCAATCACTTGAAAATGCTTATGTGATTTTGATTTGTTTTAATTTGGCTGGCAGGAAAAAAAAAAAGAACATCAAGCCCGCCCCGCCCACACACATCAGCCCCCTTCGCCTGTTTACTTTATGCGGCACAACAAGCGACTGTTTACTTTTTGTTAATGTTTTTGTTTAGGCTGTTGATTTTATTACAAAATGTTGTTGCCATCTTTCACTCCGTTAGCCAAACAAGCATATTTTGCATTTAATGAGCTCTTGTTGGGCTGGGAATTATGCGTACTTGGCAAATACTTGTCGAATTTATAAGATACGTTTACAAAGCCATAAATGATATCTGCAATGAGCAGGCATATCCTTAAGAAAAGAATTGTCGCAAGAAAAAGGGATTCGATTGCACCTATCGCAACTTGTTGAGAAGTGTAAGCAGCGAAATTTAACTCAAAGAAATACAAAATAAAGTGAAATAAAAAGTAAAACTAGAATATATTAACGATTAAGGAAAACTTAGCTCAAAGCAGATATAAAAATAAACTGCATTTATCTGAGTCTTTTAATTAAAAGTCTTCAAAGCAACTTCCACAATTTCTCCTTCAATATTTGTGGGAGTTCTAGATGCTATAACCCTTGGAGCTGCCGCACGTTTTCAAGATTTCGTGCTTCCTTTTTTTTATCGCTCATAATGCCAGTTAAATTTAATTGTTAACATTTTGATTTTTCACTCCTTCTTCTTCTTCTTCTATGCTCGCTCTTAACTTATCAACCTGTCACGTACAGCTTTTGGCGCTGGCCAGGAATCGACTTAACTACATGCCATAATTATAATGCCAACATCAGCGTTAATTTAACCCAAACCCCAAGCCCCAGCACAATCCGCTCTTCTCGTCGTCGGCGCTAATCCACTTCAGCCAGCGACTCATACCCAAAGGCATGTCAAACATTTAATTACTGGCCATCACAGGAGCTTAAAAATCGTGCTGCCGTTGTCCTGGCAAATCCACTTCGTTAAAATAATATTAAGCCAACGAAAGGATCCAACCCGAAGCGGAATTCATCAACATTTGCGCGCCTTTTGCCTGCCGTTTGCCTCTGTTCAAAATGTTACGCAAAATATTTTCATTAAAATGTCAAAAATATCTGCAAATATTTTGCGCAGACACGCAAAACTGGACGCAAAATAAAAACCAAAAGTAAAAGTTTAGTCGTTCAAAATGTACTGCGAAGAGATACCCTGTAAAGCGCGGCAAAGCTGCCGTTATAAACTTTCTAGGTTGCTTCTACTTCTTCTTCTTCCCTTATTGTCCGAATTTGAATAAAATTTTCAAGTCTTACAAATGACATTCACAAGCTTGCGCATCCAAAACTCAGAGCTGTAAATCAGGCAGACAGACTAAATCAGCTTAGCTCGATGATCTGTTCTAGAATATTTATAGACTGTCGGAAAAGGAAGCCTTCCACCTAAGCAGCATACCTCTTTTACCCATTTACAATGGTTACAGGGTATACAACGAAAAAAAAAATGTAAAAAGGCTCGCAAAGCTGGCAAATGGAAAAAGGTTTCTCTATTTGTTAAAGCGCTCAACGTGCAGCGGCCAGAATTTGGCCAGTAGCAGGCAGCCGGGCAAACAAGCCAGTGCCAGTGAATCGTCGAGAGAGTCGTTAAATTGTTTTCATTATCCTTGTAAGCCGGGCAGAGCCAGCGTCGAGCGACGAGCGCTCTGTGGCTGTGGCCAGCGCACTTTGCCCGCTTCGACCCGCTTTTGGGGTTGCCCTGGCAATTAAAACCGCAATGCAAATGAGCTGTGCTTAATGCGCCTGTCTCTGTGTGTGTGTGTGTGCGTGTGTGCGTATATACACTCTCCTAATAGTTTGCGGTGCGGGCATAGAAAAATTTTAATTGCGCTGTCGGGACGCATTTTTCTGTTGTTGTTGTTGTTGTTGTTTAGAAAAGCGCTTAGACAGCACTTCAAGTGCGTGGCCAAAGACGTGGCATGGGCCAAATTATGCCTCAATTTGATATGCTATATGCACACATAGACACACACGCACACATGCTTCGTTTGCTGTGCCGTGTTTCCGTTTCATTTGTAATTAATTAAATTACTTCCGCTTAAAGTGCGCTACCAACATGGCGCTGCGGTCCATGCCGAGACGTTGGCCGACCCAATCCCCAGATCCAATTCGCAGTCCACAGACCATCGACTTCTCAATTACGTTGCTGCAGTCAAACCCCCCACAGAGCCACCCTTCCTCTCTCTCTCTCTCTCTCTCTGTCGCCCTCTGCCTCTCTGCCGCTCTGTTCATTGCGTTGTAATTAAGAAGACATTTCACCCGGGCATCCTTTAATCTGTGCGTTTTATTTGCGTCCTTTTGGGTCGGCAGCCGGTTGCGACTTGTTGTTTACTTCGTCGCACGAGTGCACCCGATTCCGTGTGTTCCTTGTGCCCTAAGATTTGCTTTGGTCTTGCTGTAGTCCTGCCAGCGCTGTGGCTGCCGTTTTAATCTGTGGCAATGGCTGCTCTGTCTGTTGAGTTGAACTGGTTGTTATTTCTTGGCCAGGCGCACGCTTGATTAGACGCCTAATGAGGTGTTGACTATGGCCATCTAATGATTGCCACACACATTCACACATACACACACACACACATGCAGACAAGTGCCTTGCTTTAAAGTCAATTTTAATTAAATTTTTATAAAGCTTTTAACACATTTTTTTCGCTCCGTTTTATTGCAGCTGCAAACGTGGCCCACTGACTGCTCAATGAAAAGTTTGGTTGCCGTCGAACCAATGTGAGTATGCAAATGAACACACACACACACACACACACTCACACACACAAGTATGCTGCTTTTGTTAGCGCTTTGCATTTCACTTTCATTAGCTGCTGCCCCCAAAAAGTATGCTATGAAATTGTGAAACCAACTGCCAGCAGGCAAATGCTTTTGCGTATTTGATTCGTTTTCATTTGAAACACCAAATCGAATTAAATAAATAAAAGCTTACAACAAAAACACAGACCCAAATACATGTGTAAAACTAAAAAACAACACTTAACTCTCCCCCTCTCTCTTTGCTTTACCTTTTATTTACATGAAATTCGGACCTGCACACAATTAAAATTCAACTAAAATTGAAAATGAAATTCGCAAAAAAAAAAACATTACAAAAACACACGCAACAAACGGCATTCAAAAATTGGCAACTAATTGGCAAAAAATATTCAACTGTGAAATTGGCAAACTACAATAAAAAAAAAAAATAAAAATACTAATATAAAAATACCAACAAAAATACTGTGCTGCCCGCTTCAAACAACCACCCACAACAAAATCATATTAACAACAACAAACAAACAACAATAATCATCATCATCATCAACATGAACATCATCATCATCATCGCCATGAACATCCTGCAAAATCCTGCTATTTATGCGCTTTGTGACGTCATATTGCCGCGACCCCTGACCAACCAAATCGCTAACAACCCCTGTGGCCGTGCCCAACCCCTAACCTCGCCCCCCTTCCCATTGTTGTCGCTTGTATTTATGTGCATTTTTGTGGCTGCCAAAACCCCTCAACTCCCGCCACGATGGCAACCAAAAATTTTCATATGCGTTTTCATTTTCGCTTTCTATTTGCCGTTTTTATGCAACCATCTGCCCCGCCCCCTTGCGCACTGCGCCAATTTTTGTTTATGCTTCACGCTTTCGATTTTCATTTTCCTTCGTTGTTTTTTTTTTTTTTTTTTTTTTGTTGCTTTTCGTTGCCAATTTCCGCTTGAATTAATTCTGTGTTTAAATCTGCGTCTGGTTGTCCTCGACCGGCTCCTCATCCTCCTCCTCCTGCTACTTCTCATCGCCTGCAGTTTGCTGAAGTAGCGCACGACCCCTGCGGTTAGTGGCCCCCACTGTACAAAATTTAATAAAGCCCGCAGCTGCTCCCCTCCCTACCCCACCCCGCTACTTGTACGTGTGCGGGGGTGTGCTGTCCGGACTGGGATCACACGCAGCGCGACAAAAGCCGCCCGCAGCGCTTTTATATGCGCACATAATTCAAAAACACTGCAAAAGTTAATGCCCAAAAGCGACGGCGCAATGATAACCAACAATAATTTGGATTATGAGAAGAGCTGCCTGACAGCGGCCACAGCAGCAGCAGCAGCAGTAGCAGCAGACGCTGCGGCAACAATTGCCAGCAGCAACAGCAACAGCAACGGCAGCGCCAGCAGCAGCAACAACTCATCACCCACCGCCGACAACCAAAACAATTCCAATTCGAATTCGAGCTCTCATTCGATGAATTCCAATAACAGCCCGAGCTCATACTTTAATCGGTTCGATAATCGCATTGCCGCCAATCTGGCAGCGGTCATAACAGGCGCCCGTTTCCGCTCCTCCTCCTGCAGCAGTCGCCAGCAGCAGCAGCAGCAGCAGCCACCCAACAGCCACGCCCGGCAGGTAAACAATGGCTCGAGATCCTCTTACCACTACCTGAGCGCAACACGTGGTCGATCAACATTGAGCAATGCCACAGCCACGCCCCCATCGCCAGCCAGCCTGGGCAGGCGACGACCATTGCACCTTTTCACCCAGGCGAATCTCAAGTAAGTAATTAGCTACACTCAACAAAATTTGTAGACCTAAATTTAACAAAAGTTGCTTTAAAATTAATATTATGCCTTATTTGAGAAAGTATTTTTTAAATACATTTTAAAGCAATTTTTGTAAATTTGGTAACTAATTTTTTCGTCGAGTGTACTTAGCGTTTCCTTAGCAGCAACTGCGCCCTTAAATATCCCCATCCTCTAAGCTTAATCATGCTCATCGCACACTCAACCACCACAAAAATCACTTTACACTAATTTAACAAAAAATCCAGCTCAGATTTTGAAAATGATATATGCCTCTCTCTATAGCTGCAATGAGAACGAGAAGGTGGCGCAAACGCCCAGCTCCGATGAGGATAACTCGCCCACAGAGCTGAACAATTGCAAGCGCCTCACGGACAAGCCGCCACTGGTGAGTAAAAGGAGCCCAAATTAAAGCCACATTGTCAGCCCTATGAACCCGCAAGGAAACCCAAGCATGCTCAAGTAACCACCCAGTAACCCCAACTAACCCCCCAAAGAAACCTCAAGAAAAACCCAAACATGACGCTGAAACCCTTGAAAATGGTTATGCAAAAAAGAGCATAATAGTTTTGGGTAAATGTATGTGATAGGTAGAAGGAAGCATTTCCATCCATAAGTATATATATTCTGGATCAGATAAAGAGTTGAGTCGTTTAAATATATCGATATCAGCAACTACAAAATATAGACTAGAATTTTCAAATTTATATTAAATATAAAATTTTCTTTTTCATTTGTATCCTTCCATTTTCATCTCTTCGATCAAAATCAATTGTGCAATATCGAGACTTAAGCCTAAGTCAAAGATTATGAGAGCTAGATACATCATTTTTGATGGTCTACCCATAATAGACAGCTCCCTCAATTCCTCAGAAAATGTATAGAATATGTTCCTCAAAAGATGCTTGTGCTTGTTCAGATTGTTTTATGCCCTATTCAAGCCCTGATAAAGATCGGACTATAAGCACCAAAGTTAATCAAGAATGCATTTTCAATATATAAAGAGCCAAGGAGAAAAGAAGCGCAGTCGTTAATTGTGATTGCCTATGTATGGATACGAGTTTTTTTTTTTTTAAATATGTATAATTATTTAATAAATGAAGTCCGAATGTCTGTAACGGGTATCTCGTAGTCGTGTAATCTCCTCTAGAGCACACTTGCATATTTGTCCTTTTTTTGGTTACCAAATCGTCTTAAGTTTTCAATCGAAGTACTCAAACTCAACCCCAAGCCCCAAAACCACCACACCCCTCCCCTACCCCTCTCCGCCTTTCTTCTCGTATAGCCCTCAATCATTGCATATTTGATATGTTTGTGCTTTGACTTTGATAAGGGTGTCTTCAACCCCGTCAACTGCGGCCATTTATTGGTTTCTTGTCATACGCAATTTTGTGCGCAAATATTTCCAAAATTTATGAATTTTTCTGTTTTCTGTTGTTGTTGTTTTGTTTTGCTATTTTTGCTTTATTTATTCCGCTGCATTTGACGCTTTCTATGAATTATTGGCAAAATAAAGTGTGCGGCAGAGAAAACAAAAAACATCAAAAGCTTTTGGCTAAGCGCAGCTAAACCTGACGGCTTGGCTCCTTTTGGCTTCTTTTGGCCAGCCCCAGCCCTTTAGCCCCAAATCGCTATCAACTTTTTTTGAGTGTGGGAAAAGTAAAAAAAAGTTGGGTAACTTTTGAAGCAGAACCTAACCTGAACTCTCCCATTCCCTAGCAGACTTACAGACCATTTGCTGTCATTTATATACACTAAAGAAATGGGTAAGGTATGACAGGTTTTATGAAAGGTATGCAACGGTAGGGCAGCGGGTATTTGCAGCTAAAAAAAAGCTGACAATATGTAAAGTTGGTAATTCTAATTATTGCTTATAATTTTAAGAAATCGTTTTCGATACACTGAAGAGGGTTGTCTTAGTTGCTTAGCAAAATCATGACTAATTGGATTACAAGTTTATTGTTAAATTTCTTCGCTTAGCGCACTAATATCGATAATATCGATAAATATCGATTTGTAAGCTTAAGTCTCTAGATTTTGTAGCTTCGAAGATCAATTAGTTTACATAGACAGACGGAAATGGCTAGAAAGCCCCAGCTCTTTGTCCTGATCAAGAATATGTATATATTTCTATGCATACCACATGGGCTGAGAAACTTCCTTTTGCTTGTCAGACACTTATGCATATAAGTAAATTACCCTATTTAACCCTTGCAGCGTGAGTTTTCTAATAATTATATTTTCAGTCTAGCAGGCTTTGTGGTATAACTTCTAAAAGGGTATTCAAACTTTGCTGTGCTATAAGATAAGCGGTCTTTGTGATTGTTCGCCTACAACGCGTATTTTTGGCTATTGTCATAAGACGTACAGATGGAAGGAGAGTTGGAAAGATAGAGAGACAGAGAGACAGGGGAGAACGTTGAACTGTTTCACATGTGCAATGTTTATCAAATGTTTTGTCATTTCTTTTTTTCCTGTCACGTGTTTTTACTTGGAACAGGGCCAGCGTATAGAAACTTAGCAATGCACAACTTTGGCCTTCAGTTGGATGCTGATGCTGATGCCCCGTCTTCGACTTTGAGTTGAGGCACGTTGTTTTCATAAATTTTGCGCCTTAAATATTCATACCGAGCCGGGCCACACATAGAGAGACAGCTGTGCGCAGTCGAGCATAGTCTATGCGATAAGTACGTGCGAGTTTATTCATATGAGAAAGTCGGCGAGAGAGACACAGAAACTGTTAGAGAATCGTGTGTGCTGTATGTGCTGTCCGTGCACAGGGCGTATGCGTAATGTGTTTCTCTTATTTATGGCCCGATTGCTACTGGCGCGCATTATGATGATTACATTTTGAGCTAATGGCCCTTAAATGGAGCAAAAGTGCAGCCAAAATCAACAGTCGACAGCCAAACTCGATTCGCCTGTCACACTTGAAGCAATTGCCGCAAAAAAATTGAAATTCTGCAGCATGGTTAAAATCGAAAGCGAAAACCAATCAGTTGGCTCTAATGGCAAGCCATAAATATTTTCAGCATTCCCCGAATGTAAATACCAAAATGCTTGCCTCAAGGACATGAACGAGAAAGAAAAAAACGCAAAAACAAGAAGAAAAAATATATACAACACACACATATGTCGAAAAAAAAGGGTTCAGCTTTGGCATTTTTCATATTCGGTTTTTTACGTGCAGTTCACAAAGTGAAAGCGGGTATATTGGTTTTGTGCCGTGACCCTCTAGCTGACAAATCTAGAGCTTAAGCTCGAGCTGAAAACATAGGTCTAAGCATATTAACAATTTATTTTTTTTCTTGTACTCCGTAAACACGATAAGCCTACCCGGATCACCGAGTGCCTAGTCTGTTACCAAGCCTCTTAAACTTAAACTATCAGCGTGTCTTCTGAATCCCATTCCTACATCCAAAAACTTAGGTTTTGATTTCAATCTAGTTCGTTTTCCATTTTGAAAATGTTAATGAAACACTTGATTTGGGACAAAACTCATTATGTTCTGGCTTTTACTCAAAACTTTCTAGTTTATAGAAACAATTATGATCTGGCTCAGAGTTACCCAGCTCTTGTTTGGCAACTGGCTTGGCTTAAACATCAGTTTTACGTTAAATAAAACAATGACTTCGCTATTGATCGCATTCGTTTCCAGTTTGCAGCCAGAGTCATTTCCCACTGTGAACAGAGTATTGCGCAGTCGATAATTGCAGTCTGCTGCGTGCTGTTTTGTCAATAAATCAATTTCGTTAAAAACATAACACGCATACGCCACGTGGCAACCGGTTTTGCTATTGCTTGCTGCCTTATGCCTGTGCATAGTTTTTCGATATGCCTCCGACTCGGCTGGCGCTGTCAATAACATCATTCTGTGGCAGGGCGCGATAAGCAAATTAATTTTTGGCGCGCTCAGTTGATGGGGCCTCCTAGGGGAAGGGGCGTGGCAGCAGCGGCTACCCTAATTGTGCCCGTCGGCAAAGTTGCCATCGTCGTCGGCGTCATCGTCGTCGTCGTCGTCGTCGTCTGCTTGGCTGCCTGATTCAATTTCAGATAAGCAAAATAAAGCAGCAGGCAGCGGCAAGTTGCACATGCGACCAAAGACAAATGCGATGGGGCACATTATGCACTTCACCCGCATAACAAGAGCCATACATCGACACACTCACAGACACTCGCCAACATACTCTCTCTCTAGCCGGAAATGACGCGCTGTCTGCTGCTGGGTTTGATCCCGAGTTGCCCTCTGTTGCTGCTGCTGCTGCTGGCGTTGATGCATCGATGCTGTTGACTCGTTGCCGCTAAATGTTTGTTTAGCAACTGCAACACGACAACTCCAGCGAGAGCCCAGGCCAAATATATCGCTACGCCAGCCTCCATTTCCTGGCTGACATTGAGCGACAGCAGTCGACAGACAGCCACATGTGGCTGGGGCACGACACGCCTACTTCTGCTGGTATCATGCGGAGGACCAAATAATATTTTTGGCTCAACTGCCATAAATAATATTTTGTGGCCCGCACCCAGACACGCCCATAAAGGCCACAGAGCCGCCAGCCCTCAATCTGTTGCCTGATTTAAACGTGGCTGACTTTTACCAATTTTGTGGGGCTGTGCCCCTCAAGCAGCCCGGTGCTGACCCCCAAGCAAACAGTTTATTAAATTTGCATAAATGCTCGAATGGAAAATACTGCACGACCACATGCCTCATGCCGCATGCCACATGCGGCACACTGCACGTGCCACCTATTTGGGCAGCTTGCTGCCAGGCAACAGCTGCTGCCAATGTCCCGACTGCCAGTTCATTAAGCCAGCGTTCCAATTAGTCTGTCACACAGTTGCTTCATGGCGACGGCAGCAAATGTAAAATGTGTAAAAACCTTATGAAATTGAAATGAAATTCAATTTGAAACTTGCCAGGAAACATGTCAAAGACAAGCCAGCAAAAGTAAGTGAGAAAAAGCGTAGCAGTACACAAAGCCCTACACAAATATCTCAAAAAATAAAAACAAATACCGAGTTAATCAAAAAATAAGTAATGAAATATGCCCAGGTGCTCGACTTGCAGTGGGTACAGTAAGTACTGCAAAGTAGACTCCAATTTCTGGCTGGCAAAAATAGCACTCCATGATTTCCTATATTTTAGTATAATAATATCGTAAGAAGCTTCTAAGCTTTCCAAAATATTAATTAAATGAAAATTACGGCAACAAGTTTATTAACGTGAGTATAAAATCTAAAAGCTGATAAATGGGTTTCATGTAAGCACAGGATATTATGCCATTGCACAGATTTACTTTTTGAAAACTCGACTAATACTATGACATTAGCATTAATCACCAAACAATCTGCCGGGGCAATCAGCATAAATATTATTGTTCACATATAAAGATTCATATTTGCATATAAGCCCAAAAATGTGTGGAAAAAAAAATAAATCTACAAAAGCTACAGCAAACATATTCAGCTAAGCTTTTTGATGCTGTTTACATAGCCAAGTGTGTGGTGCTGTGTAAATTGTGTAAAAATGAGCTTCGCACTGTGTGAAATCAGTGTGCAATGCGCCGTGAAATATGCAAGGAATGTTTGCTTAAGCAGCCTAAAAGTATGCAGCGCTCGCGCCTGTTAAATTATGCAGCAATGAGCAAACAATTGCTGTCAGGCTTGCCAGGTAATAAAGGCAACCGCCAAATGAAAGCTGCACCGCCGCCGCCACCGCCACGTCTCATTGTCAATGTCGCCTTAAATTATGCCACACACACACAAACACACATACACGGACACGAAGCGCACAAAACTGTAGTCTACTTTCAGACGCAGCCATTGTGAACAACCAGACAGACTTTTCAAAGCCACTGACCCCAAAAAAAGGGAAATAAAAATAAACGAAAAAGAAATATAGCAGAAAAATTATTTTTTCGGGATGGCAAATACTAAATACCCTGGCAGATATAGACTACATAATATATATAAAATATATATAATAAAAATATTAATTGTTATTAAAATCTGTGTGACATTTTTATACATAAGTTCAACACCAAGTTTCCATTGAAAATCAAACTTAAATGTCTCCTTGGAAATAATATGTTAAGAAACTCTGAGCTCGTAAAGATATTTAGCCAAAAATAAGTATGTCTTTTAGGAGTATAAACATAGGACTTTGCTATAAGCAGGTAAATGCGAAGTTTGGTCAAGATATCTGAAAGAACAGAAATAGTGTTTTATATAAGCTCCTTTTAACAGGCCCTTCCTATGGCAGCTATATGATATAGTAGCCCTATTTGGATAAGATATGTAGGGAGAAATCAATGAATGTCTAGTTTGGTCAAGATATATCTTCACAAAACCAAAGAGTGATTCATAAAATAACTTTATCTTCGGCCAGTTGTTGCA
Organism: Drosophila virilis; assembly: GCF_030788295.1. Classification (NCBI taxonomy): domain Eukaryota; kingdom Metazoa; phylum Arthropoda; class Insecta; order Diptera; family Drosophilidae; genus Drosophila; species Drosophila virilis. Next base: position 5,677,351 of record NC_091545.1, read on the forward strand.
ATGGTAGCAACTTCGGCATAAGCCAAAAAACGGATTTTGTTTGGAAAAAGACTGATATGTCTATATAAACACAATGCTTCATGCGGATCAAGACAATACAAAGAGTTGATAACCTCAGCGCTGTTTTCTGCAATGCGTCGCACACTTCATGACAATTTGTGCATTCCCTTTTTGCGAGAGTATGGAAAGGCAGGCGTGGCGAACATGATCTCAACATGCGCGCACAAGTGCAGCTGAATTATCGCCGCCTGTTCTCAGTTTCCTTTATGCCCACATAGTTTTTTTTCGCTCTCTTTAGTTTTTTTTTCTCTCCTTTTTTTGCAGTTGTACTACTGTTAGTCCTGCGGCACATTTCCGCTTAGCACGCCACTTCCGCATCCGCCGCAACCGACGCCTTGTAACATTTTAAGCGTCCGTCGCGTGCAATGCGAGTCTGTGACTGCGACCCCCTCCCCCCCCCCCCCCCCCTCAACATCCGTTCCCCTTGAATCCTGTTCCTCCTCCTACTGCTGGTCGGCCTTCAATTTATGCGGCAGCCTTTTATGGCCAGCCCTTTTCTTTGGGTGCACTTCTCTCTGGTAATTCCTAGTCCAAGCATCCGCTTCCTGTTTAAGTGCAGGCGCAAAACTTTTTGTCTAGTTGCGGTTTTTGGTAATAAATTCTTGCGCTTTTTTTTCTCTATTCTTTTTTTTTGGAGCTTGTCTGCGGCACGCCCACGCCCGCCCGTTGCTCAGCTTACAAGGTGTTTAAATTGTAGTTAATTTTGTTGCCACTTGAACGCGCTCTGCCTTTGTATACAGATCCTTTACAGCTACGGCTATGGCTTTTTTTTCAGGTTAAGCGCCTGACCATGGGTCTGCTGCGCCACAACGAGGAGTCACGCCCGCTGGTGGCAAATGTCACCCCGCTGAGTGCAGCTGCATTGTTGAAAGGGGAGAACAGCCAGCCCATCTACTCGAACGGGTATATCAATGAGGACTCGTATATCGATAGCAAATTTGGCGACTCATGCCGCCAATCCCTGACAGCCATACCCATGCTGGACAATGTCAACCTGAACGACAACAGCGAATTCAACCTGAAGAAGCGCTATCTGCGCGAGACCAGCAGCGGTAGGTTTCGCAGAGAAGAAGATAGATCAAATTGCAATTGCAACCGTGTCATTTGCAGCCAACTCCAGTCCCAAGATCTTTGCCAATCGCCTGCGTGTGAACAATGCAGCAGCCGCCGCAGCAACTGCCGCAGCGGCCACGCTGGCAGCGAATCAACGCAGCAGCAGCTTGGCGAATACGCACAACCACGAACTGGAGGCGGAGGAGGAGTCGGATATGGAGCTGAAGGATGCCTGCTGGTATCAGGCGGGCATCTCGCGTGACATCGCCATCGAGGTGCTGCAGAGCAAGAGCCCCGGCGCATTCCTCGTGCGCAAGAGCAGCTCCAAGCCGGGCTGCTATGCGCTGACATTGCGCGTGCCCTCGCCGCCAGGACCCAAGATAGCTAACTATATAATACAGCGTTCGCCACGAGGCTACAAGATTAAGGTAAGTGGGCATTTGAAATTGTTTACGATTAGTTTTGCCCATGTTCGGCCGTTGTTTAGGGCTTTCGCAAGGAGTTCTCCAGCCTGAAGGCTCTGATAACCCACCATTCCGTAATGCCGGAACTGCTGCCTGTGCCGCTGGCCATGCCCAGGCCCACAAACATGTCCTCATCGCGCCGCAATCTGGACGACTTTGATACCTACGATTCGCTCCAAATGCTTCTCAAGTATCTGCGCGCCAAGAATCTCGAAACGGAGCAGTAGCCGTCGTCAGCGATTTATACTCAAGTCTATACGGAAATCGGATCTCATACTAATACAACTTTAGCACAAGATTGCATTTAAGTAAGCATGAAAAGCAAAATAATTTTGCCTAAAAATATTCTATACCAAAAATGTGATACTCTATGAAAAGAAAAAGGACACAAAGAACACACACACACGCTCATACACACACATCAAATACACTACCCAACACGAATAACTGCAAATGAAACGCCTAGCTGATAAATGGTGAAAATAATTCTAGTTTAGTTTGCTTTTTTTTGCAACATGGAAAAGGAAAATGGAAAAGGCTAGGCAGAGTGAAAATGTGAAAGACACTTCCCCACCCTCCTCTACTTCTATATATATAGAATTGTTTGTTTTAACTGACTGATTGATTGACGGACTGATTGACAGATTGACTGATTAACCAACTGGGCGACTGACTGACTGGCTGACTGACTGACTGACTGACTGATTGATTGAATGACGGACTGACAAACCGATTGATTAGCTGACTGACTGATTGACTGACTAATCGACTGATTGACTGAGTAATTGACTGACTGACGGATGGGCTGGCTAACTGACTGACTGGTCGACTGAATGACTGACATACTGGCTAACTGATTGACTAAATGAGTAACTAACTAACTGTGTGTTTGGCCTGACTAATTAATTGAATGGTTGACAGACTGACTGACTGAGTGATTGGTGAGCAACGCACAGCTTAAGGTCGAAGAGCTAGCTTACGTATGTGTGTTTTGCCAATTTTGGAAAGGCCATAAGCAAAAATGGGAGGAAAACTGTTGCATGCAAATTGTGTTAAATGTGGTTAACCGATTGCTTTTTGACTACGGACAGTTTAACTAAATTAAACTCGAACTCTTACCTTATTTGTTTTGATTCTCTGACTCCTTCCAATCCAATTATTCATTTCATAATTCAAACATTTTCCATTGCGCAAAACCTGGCAAAAAAAAAAAATAAAAAAACAAAAACAAATAAAAATTATACTAAATAATTAATATAATAATTAATTAAAAATGATATATATGTATTACAAATTATATGTTAAATGTTGTTGCTGCTTCAATTGTTAAGCGTAAATAAATGTACTAAGCAAAAATTGCATATTTTAAATTAAGATAAACAAATTGCAAACAAAAAAAACCTAAATATGTATATAATTCACTACCGTAACATTATTGAGTAAATAAAGTTATTTAATTTATATACAACCAAAAAAAATGAAATAAAATAAATAAAACATCCCACACATAAATGGAATACTCGAATTTTAATAATAGTAATCAATTTCTCATTATGCAAATTTTGTGCACGGCAGCTGCGCGGCCAAATAAATTTTCGCACGTTAATTATGGGCTGGCCTTTTAAGTGCGACATAATTTCTGATTTATATTTATGGCCATGTCATGCGTTACCCAATTCCGCATGGAATTTAAAAATTGTATTTTGTCGAAAACTAATTAAAGTTCTATTGGCCCAGGAAGCTATTTATAGCAGCTGTCCGTTCTGTCGCTAGCGAATGCATTAACTCGTTGCGAATTATAAGCGAAAAACGAAAAAGCGCTTAAGTGAGACTAGTTTTGGAAATATGTCGCGATTGTCACGATTATTATTATCATTCATCACTTTAAATGGCTTTCACATTTCCTTTCGATTTTGAGAGGAAGCTTTTTGCTTTTTACCTCAAACAAAGCTTGGTGAAGCTGGCATTCCATCTACACAAACTCAAGGCATGGTTTAAACATACTTCACTACTTATTATTTAATTCTCAATACCGAAGCTCCATACTATTATTAATTACAAATTTATGTAAGTAAAGATTTAATTAAATTAATACAAAATGTAATAACTATATTCCCCATGCTTACGAACAAAAGGTAAAACAATTGCAGCAACTGTCAGCCCCCGCTTTTGGCCATTTGTGTTGAACAATTTCCCGTCTGTTGTTGGCCTAATCACCGTCATTATACAATTTTAATTTGCTCAACTTTTAATCGAAAAGCGAAAGGGAGTGGCTCAACTCCGGTCCGGCTAAAATCAAAGTCTCGGCCTGGCCACGTAGTAATCCCTTTTTTAATTGCAACCTCGTCGACCAAAGACTTTTCCTCTTTCAGTTGTCGCAAAAGTTGTAGCAAATCTTTTGCGCCGGGTGAAACTTTTTAGCCAACAGCGATTTCTTTTTACTCCGATTTTATTTCTGTAGCTTTACTTTTTGCTGCTTTGCTTGTTTGGTGTCAAAGTGTTGGCGACTTTTTCTGCTTTGCTTTCATGTTTTTGTGCAGAAAAAAAAAAATACAGGAAAATAGAAAAGAAAAGTTGCGCTTTGTTGCAATTATCGGGCTCGCTACACACGAATGCGTGCGTAAATAAAATTCGAAAAAAAAGAAGGCAAAAAATATCCATTCCATTTAAATAATTGGCGGAATTGGCAGTTGGACAGCGGGAATTGCCCTACTAAGCAGCCTAAAGTATTCATGAGCCAAACTTTTCGTCTTCAATTTACGTTAGATTTGTCAATTGTTGCCGTGACAAACAGGAAAAGTGCGAGGGCCGTGAGTCTGGAATGAGGGTTCTGTCATTCACTTGGCTGTTTCTGACAACTTGCCATTAAATATTTAATAAGCCAAAGTGGCCAGGAAATAATAACAACAACAGCAACAAGAGTGCCTTGTTGGGGAAGCGCTGGACTAGCAGTTACCCTGTAATAACACACAGACGGAAACCTGGTCAGTTAGAGTATCTTATGCAGCGTGCTTTATTCTCTCCTTAGTTAGCGAAATGCATTCTTAAAAACTCCGTTCACTTAGTAGATTGGCTAGTTCCAATCCTTATGCTGTTTTGTATATACCAAAGCTCAAGGTTTCACCTTTGACAACCTTTGATCTAAGCTAATAATTCAAGTAGAAACGAAGGGAGATATTTAAAGAGCATATTATGTTCCTAGCTATTATAAATTGATGATTCTGCGAACTGAGGTCAAATTCTTCAGAGATAGCTCGGATGAGTATACATACAGTTCACGAATATATATACTTTATCCGATCGGAGATGCTTCCTTTTACTATTTACATACACATGCAAAACGATTATATTCTTCCTCGCCCATTTTCAATGTCTACAGGGTGTTAAAAAAAAACAACACAAACATTGAAAATCTATTATGAGCCACTGCCCGGTGCTGCTCCTGATGCAACGCCAGCTTCGAGTGGACTGCTTATAATTCTTAAGTGGTTTATGCATGTTCTTCAATAAGTATGAAGAGTGTTTTTTTTTTAATTGAACATTTTCCAATCGTCCCGTCGCCATTTACTTAATGAGTGCTGTTTGCTTGTGGGGCCGAAGGACAAAGGCAAATAAAGTAGCCTGCCTGGCCGTAAGCAGAAGCTGCGGCGCTTGGCTTCAAGCTGTTTGAGCCTGGGCGGGCATTGGGCTGGGCTTGAGGCTGCAGGGGGGAAGGGGTTGGAGAAGTGGGTTGATGTCCTTGCCAATGGCGATGTCTTTTCATATTTGTATTATTTACCAACATTATTTGGCGCTTCGTTCTGTCTCTCCCTCTTGCTCTCTCTCTCTCTCTCTCTCTCTCTTCATCCCTCTCCATTTATTGCATTTCTTTGTTTGCAACTCTCAGCTCTTAAAACACCCTCGCACACCCATCAGCCGCCCTTCCCTTCCTTCCTTCCTTCACTTATCCCCTCGCATTCAGTGCCTGCTGCAGCGGAACAATGGCGAAAATTATTGCTCGCGTTATTTGCGCTGCGTTTTCCTCATTTGTCAGCAGCCGTCGCCTTTTGTTGTCGCAGCTCTGAAAATTGCCAGCGTTTTTTTTTCTTGTATTTCATTTTTATTTTTTCACATTTTTGAACTTTTTCATTAGGCTAATTAAAAATGTTTGACTGTGGTTTGGGCTGCTTTTCCACTGTCTTGAAAGTTTTTCCACTTCTTTCAGCCATATTTTTTTTTTTAATTTTTGTGCTATCTGTAACACATGGCGTATGAGCGTTGAGTGTTTTATGACTGCGAGCTAAACGCGGCGACAGACAACAACTTTTTTGTAACTTTTATTTAAATGGATCTAAATGCCTGCAGCAACGCTTTGTTAACTGAAATGAGAGTCGAATACAGCTTAAGCTTGAAATGGAATTGGAAATCCGAATTGTGAGTGGAGGACACATCAAGTGGTTCTTTAAAAAATTATCGCATGATTACAGCATAAACCCATACTGATAAAAGTTATCTGATTAAAGTAAACTGCTTCCTTGAAAGCAAACGAGGTAGATAGCATATAGATAGAAAAAAATGACATGTAGGTTAGTAGACATTATATATTGATGCAGCCTTTCTGCTAAACACGGGCAAAGTCTCTTTAGGGACAAGGGACATTTTATACAAATTTGGTTGTTGTAAACGTACTTGTAATAAGTGTTTGCAATTATATTGGATGAATAGAGTAGGCTTTGGTTGTGCCACCTTTGTCGGTTTTTTCCTGACTAACGATGCACCGGGAACGAATTCTTTCGAGAATCGATATAAATGTTTGTTGATAATAGAAACAAGAGCTTCTTGAAATAGTTATGTCCCTCTTGATGTTCATACTTTCTTGCTATTAAATTATATGACCCACATTGACCCCGAGAACACGCGCACAGATAGATGGACAAGACTATATCCAAGGCTATATTAGGACATTGACCATCAATATATTCATAATTCATGGTAATATTAAAGCGAACCTTTCTGCAGCTGCATAAAGCGAATCAGCAACTAAACTGTTTTTAAACATTTCAAAACTGTCGCAACTTTTTAGTCATAACTTTCAGAATGCAACTGACGCGTTTGCAGTTTGCAATAGACTTAAATCCAACTAAAAACCACAGAGCTATACAACATTTTGTATTTTTGTGTCGCTTAACTTTGGCCGGCATAAAAGCAATAAAAAAAACTGAAAACTTTTGTCGAGCCCATAAAAGAAAAAAACGCTCACAAAAAGTTGCATACTTTGAGGCGTCGCGACGTCTTTGCTGAGATTAAGGCGACAATTTCGAGTGCTGCTCAGTTCGGAGGTTGTCATTAAAACTACAACAAAATAGCTGCCAACCAAAAAAAAAAAAAAAAATGAAAATTATATGAGAGCAAAACAATAAAAAGCAACAACCAAGAGTTTTTCTTCTTCGTTTTTCTCTTTACTTTTTTTGTGTGCGCTCACAGGAACTTTTTTGGCAAGGATATGCTTAAGTGGCAGTAACAGTTTTCATGCAAATATTGTCTGGGGAAATGTTGGACTGTCAAAAGAACGAAAGAAAAGTAAAACAAAAATATGAAAGAACAAGATAGAATGGATAAATATGGCACGTCGCAGAACAAATACTCTGCTAGACTTGTGAAACAGGAATACAATTATGGGAAGGCTTTATTCCTATAGGAGTTATATGAAAAGGTTAGCAGATTTGAAAGGACTTTGCGAGAGATTGTAAAAGCATTTTAAAAACTATAGGAGTTTTGAATAAACTTAGTTTTCGACTAATTCTTTCTATTTGATGTGGTGAGTCATAGTAAAACTTGTAAATGCCAAGTTTGCTCTAGGATTAAGGTTTTTCGCTATAATTGTTTACTTTTCTCTGCCATGGCAGCCATAATTTAGTGGCATATATATATAATTTATGGAAACATAGACAACTTCTTCTAAGCGTTACACATTGAATGTGAATATTTAAATACCCCCTGCTAGTGTATGGGAATAACGATGGAAAATACTAATCTCGTCTGGCGTTTGTCAGTCGCTGGCATGCTTAAAGTGCCAAACTGTAAAATCGAGTCCTTAAAGCCAATGCCAATCTGGCCAAATTGTTGGCTGGCTCTTTTGCATATCCCTTAACACTCCCCCCTCCTCCCACACCACTCCCCCACCCCATCAACAATTACCAGAGTGCAGCAACTGCAGCTGACAAGCGGACGCATTCTGGTGGGCGCTGTGATTATGCCTGGCTGGCCAAACAGGACACCTCATTAATTTGCCAGGCTGCGGCAATAACAATAACAGCTATTTGGCCATTCGGGCTCATTGACTGCCTGATTTTATGGCCCTGCCATTGCGGCACATCGTCTCATGTCCAAAATCAACATCAACATCAACATTGACCCAGCAGCAGTTTGTGGTATTGGTAGCTACTGCTGCTGCTGCTACTGCTGCTGCTTCTGCTGCTGCTACTGCTGCTACAGCTGCAGCATTGCCAAATATGTTTTTGTGGCATTTTTGGCCAATTGGCAGAGTTTGCCCCATGCCCGAGGCCAATCGCATGCGGCAGACAAAGATGTGAACGTGGCCCCGGCTACGTTTGCTCCCGCCCGTTCTTGCGGCTCGGTCCTCACATCTCCCTGATTATGCCGCAATGTTTGCCAGTTTCGAAGCTGGCTTCAACCAGGCCACGCTGTTGACTTGTTTGCCTAACCCAAATTGCATGCTATTGACCAAAATTCAACATTTCCTCGTGATATGGCAGACGGCTACAGAGGCCAGCGGCTGGCTGTGTGCTGCAGTCAGCAGTCAGCCAAGGATCGCCAGTTGGCGTCACATTCGCAATTTTGCATTAACTTTTCCACTTCGATGGCACTTGAAAGTTTCCCAAACACTCGCCGCCAGCCGGTTCGATCAACTTTAAGTGTAGCACCAAAGAGAATTCCACAACTGGTGGCAAGAAAACAATAAAAACAAAAACAATGCGAATGCAACAAAACATTTTTGCAATTTCTCACTCGGTCGAGAGGCGGCTGCTCTTAATGGAAGGAGGGCTTGCCTCAAGACGTATTTAAGATGTGCAATCAGAGCGATTGATGCAGACCTTTCAATATGTCAGCAAAATATCTATTGAGTGATTGCAAAATTTGAAAAAATTTAACATATCTAGTGCCCATTTAAAATGAGTTAGGTAAGTGCAATAGACAAGGGCAGTTAACCCTCGACCAAGAGTAATCCACCCGATTTCTCCAGAAACAACGGAACAGTTTATGTGACACTTTCTCCTTAACCAGGACACTGCTACAGTAAAAAATGCTAAAATGCTTTTGGGTCCTTGCTTGACTTGATCGATCCAAAACGAAATAGACGCCAAGGGAAGGATCTAATTTTTAAAATAGCTAGAAAGTCCCTTACCTGACTGGGCATGCTCATCTACCTGTCTTTCCATAACAAACGTGAATGTAAGACACAATATATATTTGAAATTGTGATTCATTAGCTATTATATTATTCTCATTGACAACCGGATTGCTCATAAACAGTCAAAAATTGAATTAGTCAACACATAAATTTGGGTGTATCCAACGCTAATGATTTTTGAATTATACCCTATAAACCATATCTGAAAATCGATTCTTATCGATACTATCATAAAAATGTAAGCATATATCGAAAAACCACGATAAGCTAGCAATGCATATGGTTGAGGGGAATATAAATATACAAATTTAAAGTCTTCCAACTTTTCTAGATCTGAGCTCGACAAAAGCGGTCAGCCAGGTGAACAATGCTCATAGCCAATAGACTCTTTTATCACTTTGAACTGGAATTATAATATCTGTTGCCATTACAATGCATTATCTATGATTGAACCAGTCGAATAGGGCAATCGGTTCAATCAGTAAATGCGTCAAAGTGCTGCAGGGAGTGCAAAAAAAAAAAAAATAATAACGCTGAGCTATATTCATATGCCGCATACTCAACACATACTCACACACAGCGGGCGGCATTAATGCACTGCGTTTGCTAATGCAACAAAAACAACAACAAAAACAGCAACAACAAAAACTGCAACAACATCAAGAGGCTGTGGGAGCTGTGGGAGCAGCTGTTGACAGAGTGGGGCGACTGCAAACAAAAGCCAGTTAAAGCAACAGTAGCTGCCTTCTTAGCAGCCACACACTCACACACACACACACACATGCTGACATAGTCATATAGAAACAGTAGCTTACACACACACACACTCGCGCGCGAACTAGCATTCATTTTTGCTCTTCGCCATTGTTGCAGCTGCTCGTGACGTGGCCCATTGTTGCTAATGTCGTTGTTGTTGCTGCTGCTGTACTCTAGTTATTGTTGTTGTGCCAACACACACTCACACATATACACACACACACACACTCACCTATACATTGCCACACACATTTACATACTCATACAAAGCTAGCCGGGCTTTTTGTTTAATTCGTTTTTCTATTGTTCACAGGCAAGAACTTTAGTCCGCAGGCTTTGGCAACATTGTTAAAATGTTGCTATCTCTATTCAGTCGCACTCTTGTTACTTCTATCTCCATCTCTCTTTCTCACTCTCTCTCTCTCTCTCTCTCTTTCTATCGTTTGATGTCATGCAGATTTTGTATTTCCATGGCACAAAAGTTGAAAGCGAGGACATTATTGAATATGCGTTGCCGTTGTCCCATTGTTGGCACACACATACACACACACACAGGCACACACACGCACTGACACACCCTCTAGGCCAGGCACTGCAAACAAAGGTGCAGCTTAGCGCGCATTTTGACCATTGAAATTTATACGCCGCTTTCACACATTGTCGAGCCGCACATTAAAGCCAAAGAGCCGCAGCTACAGAGTGTGTATCTGTGTGTGTGTGTGTGTGTGTGATAGAGCGCTGCCAACTTTACTCGATTTCAAGAATGTTAAGGTCAGACACTGGCAACTGCTTCACCCATTCGTTTATTTATGTTTTTCTGGCGTTTTGTTTGCCGCTCGCTCTAATAAATTAGCAGCTTTACCTTTGAGCCCCCCAGCCCCGCCCCTAAACACAGGAAACCAATAGCAATTTATCGCAGCAGCAAAGAAAGGCACGTACCGACAACTCCGGCTGCTGCCTGTAGGGGCCGTGGTCGGGATGGGTGGGGGCTTTCGAATGTGCACACCTTATCGCCCGGCTTAAGCGACACGCACATCCAGCGGGAGACAGTCGAGGATTTGGCAAAATAGTTCTCTCTCCCGGACACTCGCCTGACTAACGAGGCGACAATAAAAATTGCCCTGGCAATTGGCACATTGCGGTGGCAAGTTAAAAGGGATTTGCCATTTTAAATTATGGTATCATATGGAACGAGGTGCATAAAGTGGAGAGCGGTAACAATGGGAGAACTAAGCACATGTGGCCTGGAGATGGACAATGTTTCGGTTCATGAGGAACTTTCATTTAAGTTTAATGCAATAATAAATTCAAAGAGAATTATCCGATAGAAAGTGATGCATAAAAAAGTAATTGCTTAATGTAAAAACAATTATCGAAATTTTATAATTTTGTCAGATTTGAACTAGCAACTTCTCACATGCTTATTCCAACCTTAGATTTATTATCTGTTATTCTATTTGTTTCTATTCTATTCTATATTTGCTTGAAAATAGACCTGGAATGAATTAAAAAATTTTCAAAAATTCAAATACTTTTAAAAGCTTACAATAAAAACATACAAATTTCTGTAATGAATATCTATTAGAAGCTCATGCATTAAATTCTATACCCCTATCTTAAATATTCCCCAACTAAAAACTCATTCTTTTCATGTTTAAATAAAGCCCCACAGGACAAAGTTTCGTAATTATGCTGCTAATTTGGAAGCCTACAGACTGCCAACTTCATTTCCCTGGCCCAAGGTTGAATATGCCTTAGCTTTAAACTTGAGAAATTGAAAACTCTTGGCTCGCAGCATGGCACACGCTCAGGTGTAAGCAAAACAAGAAGTTCAAACAAAAGATGTATTTCAATAGCGTGCCGCTTGAGATTCTCAGGTCTTAGATTGCGGGCAACGGAAACGCTGGCCAAGATTTATCGTGCGTCCATTACAAGCGGAAATTAAGCGCGGCAGGTCGCCAGGCGACGCTTCAAGGCGAGCGTGCGTGAAAGCGTTTTCCCGTTGTCCCGGCAGCCCGCACAAACCAACCCAACCCGACAACCCAACCCGATCCGACTACTCCAGTAGTCCTGGCCATAAAGCAACTGCGGAACGGACACACCAACCCAAATTCCAACTGGCCAAAGCAAAGCTATTGTTTCTCAACCGTGCTCTCGTCTATTCCAGTCACGTGGCACGCAACGACAACTTGGGATTTGTTAAGTGGCGTGGCGTTTTGATGTGCGGAATGTGCAACACCATGCTGCCCACGCTCAAGCCCCACCAAATATATATATATATATATGTTTATATATATATAGATATATATGTAACTAAATGTAAGTAAGCAGCAAATGCGCATATACATATTTTACTTTTTTTATACCCTATAACCGTAGAATGTGCGGAAAGAGAATGAATCAGTCAAAAATTAAATAAAAATAAATAAAAGTGCTTTTAAAAGCTTTTCCTTTGCTCAATTTTAGATTAAAGAAAGAATAAAATATCATTGAATGTTCTCTCTTTCTCGGGCAGATCTGAAAATGTTATTTTTAACTGAGACAAGCTCCCGAAAAAATAGTCAAAGGATCGGTTAAAGTCTCCAACCAGGTTTTAGGATCTGTATCTGTATATTTGTATATAATTTGTACTTAATTTATAGCATACTTTCATGCTTTAGTTCCTATTCCTAATTTGGTTTGCTTTGGTTCTTGCCAAATTTCGGGCTCGAACCGGTTCGATTCAAACCCGTTTTAAGGGCCTGATTAATTAATTAATATACAAAGTCGCATTTTTGAATCTCAAAGCATTTAAAAACACTTTTAGCCGTATTACAGGGTATCTGCTAGTCTCGTCTTTCAAACAATGTATGTGCTGGCTCGTTTTTGATTTCTGGAACGCTTCGCTGGCCTGTCACGTGTCCCGGACATTTTGCACATAACTTGTTTTAACATTTATTGCCAACTTCCTTTTGCATGTTTTGGCCTGGTTTCTCTTTTGTTTTAGCGTTCACCTTTTGCGGTTAGTTTCCACCTATTCGAGGTGGCAGAGGAGGACATCAGTCAGCCGTGGCTGATTCGATTTGGGCGATGTGTACCTTTGCTTTTAGTGATTGAAATCGCACATTTTTAAGTGAAAAAGCGCACAGAGAAGTGCACTCAATCACTCGTCACGTGATTCTCAGCCAGCTACCAACGAGCACAAATGATGGCTGCATAAGTGATGGGGCGGAGCGGGGCGAGTGAAGGGGGCGAGTGCCAGGCAAGTGCTGCTGGACAGCAGTTGGAAAAGTGTTGGAGCGCGACTGTGTTTATATAAAAGATTACGTCATTGTGCTAGAGCAGAGCGTGGGAAAGAGGGGTTGGAAAAGCGCTGAAAAGCGGCAAAAACAAGAACAGCATCCGCAATGGAAAGGAGTCGCTTTGGGCTATCGCCGGCTTTTGTAAGCGATGCGATAATGGCACGTAAATGTTGTGAATGCGAAATCAATAGGAAAACAGCTTTAATGGAAAATCTCAACAAAATCGAAGAAAAAAAAATACCAATTGCCATAAAATTGTAAAACCGAACAGCGAAAAACTTTGCCCAAACTTTTCTAATTTTCGCATTATGAAAATTATCTGCATAGCCACATCCAGAAAAAAAAATCCAACAAAGGCTACGGTTCGGCAAATGTAATTTTGCAGGGCTGCCCTTTAACGTTTCGGGTGTCTTGAGCCTACGCGAAAGGCGACAAAAATGCCACAAAGCGAAAAGAAAGAAAGAAGGGAAAATAAAAATAGAATGTGGCAACGAGTAAAGCCGTGAAAACTTTTCCATTAAGAAAATTAACTGAGATTAAGTGTGGCGCATGTTTTAACTGAGTGAAAGTTTTTTCTTGTCCCTTCTGTTCTTTTTTTTTTGCCTTTTTTAGGAGGAGGGTTCCTTCGAAATTACAACAATTTCAAGGCATTTAAGCATTTGTCGCACACGCACACACAGAGGCAGTTTCTGTGTAGGCCGCAGGCCGGATATGAACCCTCCTCATCCTACCCCACACACACAGCTTGAGCGGATGTGGATGCTCCAAGTGGCTCCCACGCACACATGAGGGCACGGGATGGGGGTTATTTGTTGCCTGGCTGACTGCCTGACACACTTTGCTTGTTTGCTGCCGTCGATACTAATCTAATTTTATTGATATTGACACAATTTCTGCAGATTTCCGCATAAACATAAAAACAGAGGCGGGCGAATGCACAGGAAGAAAAGCTAAGCTTCAAGCAACAACAACAACAACAAGAAAGTCGATTGAAGCACGCAAACAAATGAAAACCAATAAAATTGGCCATAGAGCAAGGTTTGGGGAATGGGGCATAAATAAGTTCATTGAAGTCGCCAAAATTGCGATGTAGTTCAACAGTCTGCCAAGATTAGATTCAACTATTTGTTAGGCCATAACTTTAAAAAGCAAATAAAAGTATTTAAAGGTTTTTCGGATTTTCGTTTTCGTAAAATATAGTTGAATTTCTAGCTCGAATCAGTTCGATTTCAAAACGATTTACAGTCCTTTTATGCATTTATGAATAAACATAATCACATATGTGGAACTCATTTCGTTTTAGAGGTACATCAGGCTACATCAGTAAAAAACAATATTACATGGGAATTTAAGGTCTCAAGTACCATTCAATTAAACAAATATAAACATTCGATTGCTCGTGTCGGCAAATACTTGAAATATATATATTTCGAGATTGTCTGCTACACCGTCTGATATAAGCGTTACTCAATTATACCCGGAACCAAAGCAATGTAAACAGACAATAGGCTCTCAAACCCATTGATAAGTTCCCCGCGATATCATTCATTAAACAAAAACTCATGTGTATAATATAATGCGTTTATGATTGGCGCAAAAACTTTTTATGGCATACAAAGCAAATAAAATAAATTAAAATAAACAATAAACAAAGCGTTGATAAATGATGTCAAAACCACCACCAAATCAGGGGTTAAAGCATGCAATTGAAAGCCGTCTCAATGAGCCGTCGTGTAATTAAGGCAACTGCAGCAAAGACAAGTTCTATTCAAAACGCATGGAAACGCTGCTGTTGAGGGTTACAAACATATAGTTAATACCCTGTTTCAATTGAAAATGGGTAGAAGATATGAAACATATTCGGAAGGTATTTGTAGATATCTTTCTAGCTTTATATTTTTTGGGATTTAAGCTCTGAGAATTTTGATTAGGATTCGAAATTCTGGTTTTTATATCAGATGTTTATGGTAAAGGTCAAATTGTGTACGAAACATATGTAAAGAGAGCTCGAAGCTGTGTGCAGGGTATCTACCTCGGCTAGAGCACTCCGATCTGCCTTTCGTTGTAGTTAAAGACGAAGGCCTAAGCAACATAATCGCTGAAACGTGTGGCAATTACATGAAACTGGCTAAAATTGAATGCCAAACAGCTGCTGATTTTCTGTGTGTTTCGGCGTGTAATTCGCAAATTCAATTAACCAAGAGGAGCCCGGACACGTGCCGCATCTATAAAAACAACAAACTACTCGAGTGTAGAGCACACACTCAGCAGCAGCATTGAGATGCTTTATCCACACGCCTGGCTGCTCTGTCTGGCCGTCCTGGGCCTGGCGCAGGCGTGGAGCACTAAACACGATGTCAGCCCAGAACAGCAGGAGGAGCTCATGTCCATACGCTGGCAGCTGGGCTACGAGCGCTGGCAGCGTCTGTGCGAGAAGTATAAACTAAATGGGGAGCAACAGCAGCCAGCGGTGAGCACACGCATCGCACGCGGCGAACTGGCCGAGCCGGGCATGTTTCCCTACCAGGCGGGACTCCTTCTACAGCTGCGCCAGGGCGATGGCCGGCAATGCGGCGGCTCACTCATCAGTCTGGAGTTTGTGTTGACCGCAGCGCACTGCCTGCTTGATGCGGAGAGTGCGAACGTTTATCTGGGCAGCAATACATATGCAGATGAAGCAGCCTCTGCGCAGGTGTTTGAGGTGCAACAGCCGCAGTTCAAGGTTTATCCCGGCTATCCGGGCTTTGGTGGCTACCATGATCTGGCACTGATACGCCTGCCCCGGCCGGCCAGGCCCAGTGTGTACGTGCAGCCGATTGCTTTGGCGCTGGAGTTTATGCAGCCGCCGCTGTTGGAGGGTCAGTTGGTGAGCAGCTCCGGCTGGGGCGCCCTGGGGGATGATGATGAGCTGAACAATCAGTCACCGTTCGAGGGGGAGTCCAATTTGCTGCACTATGTCGATGTGGCGGTCCTAGAGCAAGACATATACATTTGTAACTTTCTGCCCGGCTTGGTTAGCACGCGACGTCACATTTGCACCGACGGACGAAATGGACGTGGCGGTTGCCAGGGCGATTCCGGTGGCCCGTTGGTCTATCAGTGGCGCAACATCAGCTATTTGATTGGAGTAACCGCATTTGGCAGCACAACGGGCTGTGAGCTGGGCGCCCCGACTGTTTACACGCGCGTAGCCTCCTATTTGGACTGGATACTGGGCGAAACGGGAATGGTTGTGGATGTGGCAAGCCATGAGAGCAACAGTCAACAGTCAACTAAATGCAATTAACGCCTAATTGTTGGCCATTAATTGCTTAACAATATAGCCAGCCAGTACGCTGGCTGGCTGGCATGTCCTGACAATAAAACCAATTAGTTTAACACTAACAATGAAATCGACTCTACGGACGAGTTTTACTTTGCCTTGGGGTGCCATTTTATGGGCTCTTTGCTGCCAAATGGAAATTGTCAGCTATAAATAACAATCAGAAAACATTAAAACAAACAATGAAATGGCAGCCAAATACTTGACAACATTGCTATAAAAATGGTACCAAAACAAAAACATGTAAAGCCAATCGAACTTTTTTGCTTTTCAATCGCAGCTAATTTTGCAATTTTGCTGCCTCCTCTGTTGACTTTTTTTTTCAATATTCTGCACATTTGCTAATCGCCTTTAATTGAGCATTTTCAATTGCCAATCAACCGCACTCGTATTTGCCAGTTCAAACCCCCTGAATTCGTGTGCCAACTTCGTAGAAAAAAAAAAAAAAACAAATCAAAGTCTCAACTCACGCAATCACGCGGCGAGCGTTGATAAATGCAAGTAACCGAAAACAATTGTTGTGGTCAGCTTAGCGCAACTGTGGTTTATTTTTATAAATAATATCAATTGCGGACAGACACACTTTTGATACCAGTTAATGCGACGTGAAGTCTCGCTGATTTCTGTTCTGAAAGAACGAAAATAATGAGTGCATTTGCACTATGAAGGATACGGGTTGAAATGCCCGCTTACATATTGTATGCATGCTGTAATACCGTAGCTGTAAGCTGTCTAAATTGAGGGGTCCAAAATGCCTGTTCTATAAAGTGTATTGCAGGGTTCGAGCCGCTGAAGTTCAAGCCTAGATTGCTGCCGTGAGCTATAGAGCTTGAAATTAGTTAATTAAATCGAGAAAATAAAAATAGTTTCACATAAGCTTTAATAACCTGCTAGACATTTGCCATCTTATTTTTATACTATTAACTAAATGCTGAGTTTAGACAAACAGAAAAGTTCTCCATTGAAGAACCTACTTTTTGACCGATCATTCATATAGCAGGTATATAGATATATAGATCTGATTCGGCCAGCAAGTGACAAAGAAACCAAGCCTTGAATGCCCAGAAAGTGCATATATCTTAGCTCTCTGAAGTCTCCAAGTATTGAATATAACTTATACGCAATAGTAATTTATAATTTTTATATCTCAATGCTCAAAAAACTTAACATTTTGAGGCGCACTGACCGATAAAACGTAGTTAAGACTATTAGAATAGCAGAGATCTTACAAAATACTTGTTGTCGATCTTACAAGTCCAGCGGAACCGCCAGCTCAACTCTTTAGCTGATAAAAATCGATCGATAAGATAGATGGGAATTAAATTTGATACCTTTTAATGCACATCATTGAAAGTATAGTGAACACTCGCGAGCAGCACCAACTCTTTTTTTGCTACAAAACGAATTAATTAGCGAGTATTTGTTTTCTTGAGAGGGAAACTGGATCATATCGGGCAAAAGTCAACAACAAAAAAACCCAATCGATTAATTTTCAAAAACATAATTTCTTAAATTTATAAATAAAACCCAAGAGATTTTTGATTATACCAGCAGCTGCCTGTTAATATTTTTGTCGCAAATAAACTGTATCTGTCGATCAGGCAGCTCGGAAAAACAAATTGGTGCAGAAAATTTAGATAAGACTAGACTTCGACTTGGACGTCGTGACCAGATGTGACGTGTGCCCAAGTCGGGCATATCTTATCTAGCCTAATGCCTGAAACGTAGCCTAATCTTGGCCAGCAATTTTTGGTGAATTGCTATATAAACGGCACTGTGGTCGGCTATACAACCAGTTGAGTTCCAAGTAACTAAAACAACATGAAGTTCCTGATCGTTCTTGCTTTGGCCGTGGCCGTTACGGCTTTCCCCGAAAGCGAGCTGGTGCACCGCAGCCGTGTGATGCCCGTCGTGTCGGACGAGATTGAGGGTCGCATCACCAATGGCAACAAGGCCTCCGTTGGCCAGTTCCCCTACCAGGTGGGTCTATCCCTCAAGGTTAGCGCTCTGTCCTCTGCCTGGTGCGGCGGCTCCCTGATCAGCAGCACCTGGGTGCTCACCGCTGCTCACTGTACCGATGGGTAAGTGCATCTTCTATATGGTTCTGGCGGCAGCTCAGCTAATTTGATTTCGCTTACAGTATTCAGTCTGTGACCGTCTATTTGGGCGCCACCGTGCGCACCTCACCCGAGGTTAGCCACACCGTTGCCAGCTCCAACATCATCATCCACTCCGGCTGGAACAGCAACACCCTGAAGAACGACATCTCTCTGATCAAGATCCCAGCTGTCGCCTTCTCCAGCAAGATCCAGGTCGCCAAGCTGCCCGCCATCGCTAGCTCCTACTCGACTTATGCCGGTTCGACCGTCGTTGCCTCCGGCTGGGGCCGCACCAGCGACTCCGCCAGCTCCGTTGCTTCCGATCTGATGTATGTCGATCTGACCGTCATCACCAACAGCGTCTGCGCTTCGACCTACGGCTCAAGCATTGTCACCTCCAGCAACATTTGCGTGTCCACCCCCAACGGCAAGTCCACTTGCAACGGTGACTCCGGCGGCCCATTGGTGCTGAAGGACAACAGTGTCCAGGTTGGTCTGACCTCATTCGGTGCTGCCGCTGGCTGCGAGAAGGGCTACCCAGCTGCCTTCACACGTGTGACCAGCTACTTGGACTGGATCAAGTCCAACACTGGCGTCTCCTACTAAACATCAGGAACTTCAACTTAAAACCAATAAAAGCTTTAACTAAATATTTATACTGTTATAAATTATTTAATTTTCTTATGGTTGAGTTTCTCAAATGGTGAAAGCGCATAAGGTGTCACGGGGAAAGCTGGAGATGATAGCAAAGTCTCTTCATTTTTTTTTACAAAAACTCTGCTCAGGATAAGGCTGTAAGCTATAAACTGGCTGCCAAGGCCTTCATCTAAGACCAGGCACTCGAACCTCAACTTATTCCGCAAAATATTCAAACCGCTTTCACTTATTTTTCCCCTCGCGCAATGAATTCACAAAATGTCGGCGTTCGCATCAAAAGTTTAAATTGACATTAAACGACAATTGCAAGTGTTTTGGGCATGCAAAGCGGGGGGCGGTGGAAAGTGGGCGCGGCACAACAGCTGTTACGAGCGCTCAGCACATAAGTTTTCATTAAAATTCATTAAATTTACGCGGCGACACAATAAAAGAAGCAAAATAAAATAAAAAAAAAACACTCGAGAAAAATGGCAGCAACAACAGCGAAAAAAGTTATTCATTCAAGTGAAAGTGGGCGTTTGCTTTGTAGGCGTGGCGTGCTGACAATATGTCAACATTTAAATTATTACAACGCATTTAAATAATGGCAAAAGTTTTCGTTGTTTTTTTATGTTTCGTTGAGTTTCCACTTTTATGATTGTTTTATTTTTTTCTGAGCATTTATTTTCTGTATAAAGTTTTCTCATTGAGCTGGAAAATTGCAGGGCACATTTTGTAAAGCACATCTCAGAAGTTTTCCACACAAACGCTTTAAGTAGTGAGTTTCATTCAAATTAAGTACAATATATATATATATATATGTATATATTTTTATACGAATATTCAAATTTCGCAATCTCATGCATGTTCATAAAATCGCGCATGAATATGCAAAGAAAACACTGTCCAACAATGAAGTGGAGCTCACACACACACACATACAAGGAGCTGGAACTGGCAAGCGCACATGCTGCTGCGGTTTGCATAGAAACCATTTGTTCAAAAATGTCCAACTTTGAGTTTGGTCGTGCTCCGTGCTTCGTGACACGAAGAACAAACGATGCAACACGACTTTTATGTTATCATAATCAAAGAATGATTGAAAATGACATTCATTTTCATTAACAAAGAATTATTTTTAGTAGCATTTTTTAGTATATTTTGCTGGTATTTTTCTTCAACTGTTTGCTTTCGTGACACGAACAGGCACGACTCACAAAATATCACAAAATTATAGACTCCCGATATCAAAACTATAATGTAAAATTGTTTGTATACCCTCCCATTCTACCATTTACCCATTCACGTCTCTTTGAAAGCGGGAAATTACGTCTGATATGATTGTACACAAAGATCTTTGAATATAGTTTGGGATGAAAAATGTATATTTTTCAATTATATTCCTGTTTGTGCCGTGCCGTGTCGAGACACGCGCCCATCTCTATGTCCAAGCGAAGCAGCTGAACTTGAGAGCGTGAATACTGAGCGGAGCTGGCAGCACTCGGGGACTGGTAACTTTAAATATCAAAAGCAGCGAATGCTCTGCTAACTGGCTGCGTATCCAGTCGGGCTGATAAATGTTTGCATTCCACAAATTTATGACAGCAGCAAAAAGTTGCGCTCATATTTTTGTGGCTTAGAGATATGACAAAATAGTGCACATACAATCAGAAAGTTACAATATGCGCAGTTCTTTTTTTTTATATACCACACTTGTGTGTGTGAGTGTGTGTGAAAAGTTAGTTAAAATGTCAAAGCAGCCGAGTTGACGGAACATATTCTCAATTGGTTGCACATACGACGCGTGGGTCGAGCGTTTATTGCCAAAGTTTTTTTCGTATTTAAATTCCACTTTGGAATTTCGAATTTCAGCATTTTTAGTTTTGGTCCACAGAAAACTTGTCTAGCTTGACTACTGAACAAGTTCATTTGAATTTTCTTCTGACAGTTTGGTTGTGGCTGTGCTTTGGCTTAGCCAACTTAGAGACTTGAACATAATACTATTTGGCCTGGTCCTGGCAATTCAATTTATTTATGCACAAGCACGCACACATACATAGACAGTCTGTCTGTCACCTGTGGGATCCGTAGCATTCGGGTCAGCACATTTGACACACAAAAATCAAAATGTAAATTGTTTCGAATGCCAAGCCAATCAATTATTTAGTCAGCTAATAAAACCAATTTGGATTCGTTATAAAGTTGTTGCCGCACAGCAAAATCAATTAACAAAGAGGCAGCTCATCAATTAAAGCAGCCTGCCATATGTGTGTGAATGTTTATATATGTGTGTGTGTGTGTGTGTTAGTCTGTATACATATGCGTGTGTGTGTGTGTTTGAAAACTTTTTGACTCAAGAGTCAATGCAATGCCGGCTAATAAATCGCAAGCGATTCAAAGCAATCAAGTTAATTAACGATTTTTGGTTGGCCAACTAGTCGGCTACATAATTAATTAAGTCGGGCAAAGGCAAAAAAAATCACCCAAGCTGGGGGATATGTATGTACGAGCGAGAAGAAAGTTGAAAGGACAGCTCATGTTAACACACAAATACTTTCACACACACCAACACACACATATAGACACAGAGAATTAGAAGCAAGCATTGCTAATTAGATTCAGTGGCGGGTAGGCAAAAGGGTGCGAATAATTCGTCTTCTGTAAATCTCTTATTTTGTATAAATTTCAAGAAATGAAGAGCCGGTTCATGATTTTTGAGCATAGCTAATAAGTTTTATATGGCTTTAAACGTATACATTTAAGGTCAGCTCAAATTTTTCATGATTTTCCACGAACAAGGTACATAAGTCACCTAATTTCCATCCAGGGTGGGGGATTTTAAAACAGGTGTAAGGTTTAGCAACACATTTTGAATATTTTATAATCTACAGCTTAAAATAAGAGCTTAAAACTAATTAGCCGATGATATATTATAACTAGTATAATAACTTATTTTCCGCGCAGCAGAGTGGATTTCACATTAGGTGCAAAAAGGCGCTCTGCTTCTATTACCAATAAGTAAGTAAATTTCGTCTGGCTGTCCATCATGGAATATAAAATTAAAGTTCCCTTAATTTCCATTGCTTAAGAATGACTTAAATTTATGCTGACCCCCCTTCAGCCGCGCCACTGTGCATCCGCAGCCGTAGCTCTTGGCATGTCCAACGCAATCTGAATTTTAATAATGATTATGATAATGATATTGACGCCACATGATTGGCAACTTTAACTGGACAACTTGCTTATCATAAAGCAACCGTTAAATGATTAATCAAGTGCAATGACTGGCCGAAAACTAAACAAGAGAAAACTATTGAGAGAATGACCAAACAAAGTTTTGACTGAAAAGCTATGCAAAAGTATCTGACTTTTTGCCTGTGACACATTGAGCGATGTTTGGGTAATTAACTACCACACAAAAAGCAAATAGCAGAAAGAGAGAGAGTTCGTATGTGAGTGAGTAGGGGGGTTGGTTAGCTGGAGACTCACTTAGCCAAGAGCACTTACCCTCAAGTTCTGTGTATATTTAACGGGCTGTCACTTGCGCTGACAGCCAACACAGAAAGTGTTTCTAACAAAGTCCTTACACACACTAATACATAACTAACACACACACACACACGCTTAGAGTATCGCACACTTAATTCATTTAACTCAAACATTTTCATTTATTTATCGCATTATACTGACTTTACCCGAGCGTAACCATTGCACAGCATTTTTCTCTTTTTTTGGCTAATGACTTCCTGCTTTTGCCAACGCGCTCAGCTTCCGGCTGCCACACACACACACACAGATATATACACACATGTGGCACTCGTGACACCCACATGACGGCGCATCAGGCTCATTGAATGTTTTTGGCATGTTGCCCGGCTCGACACCATTATTTCTGGTAACAAGATAATTGTATAATGAAATCCAAACAACACTTTGGCTTGACTTGTCTGCGGCAGCCTGGTTGGTTGCCTTCCAGGCTTGGGTCGTCTCTCCCCCAATCCCCACCTTTTCCCATGCTCTCTCCCTCACTTTTTCTCTGCTGCGCCACTTCAACTTCTACAACAATGACTTGACGGCAAAGTTCGCTGCTTTTTCCCAACAGTTCACACAAAGACAAAGACTTTTCTTGTTGTTATTTTGGTTTGTGTTGTTGCTGATTGAGTGGTAATACTTTTTGGTCTTTGTGGATATCTCGCCTTTGGTTTTATGCCCTACAGCGGCAGACAGCGATTGCAGCTAAAGCTTTGAGTGAAAGGCAAGCGTGAAAGCAGAATACAAAGGCTTACAATTTTAATGAGAATCGCATAGAAAGGCCGCATAATTAACAAAATTAACTTATGACCACACAATCAACGAATGAAAGGAAAGTGCATACATTAATTGGCATAAAATTCTATGAGAATCTCATAGAAAGGCAGCATTTTAAAAATAGTGATATGTGGTATATATATGTGTGGTATTCAGCCTAGGGCCACAAAAAAATTAAAAATTTATTGGGTCTTTTGGACTTACTATAATTAACATAGGGCATTTTGTAGTCTTAGCCCCCCATATTTGCAAACTAATTCAACTGATTGCAATTTCTGCGCTTCCATTTTTATATTCATTCGCCTCCCCAAATGTCTTGTCATGCTCCTCCTGCTTCTTCTTCTTCATGTTGTGCTCCGTGTTTTTGTTATGTTTGTTGCGAGTGACAATTGATTGACAGCAAAAATTAATGGCTTAAGTGCTCTGACGCAGAACTACAGAGTAAACTTTAACTATATTCAAGAATCTATATTAAATTTGGCAGTACTTGGACAATAATTGAAACATTTTTGGTAGCTATATTCAAAAGTTGCCACTTATCAGAGAGCGTATTAAGCTGAAGGGACACAAATACATCTGCATATACAAAGCCGCTCAACGAGCTCTTACACACACACACACACACACCCATCCTTACAATACCATTACTCCCCCGAATGGCAGCCATCATTCAACAAAAACAAAAAAAAAAATAACTGCAACAAACAAGAAAGTACAGAAAAGAACCGATAAGAGCGCTGCACTGAAGGTTGAATACCCTATATAATGTTTAACCACAAAATAGAGAGGGTTGTATTAAAACTTTATTTTCGACTGAGCCTATGCACTAGGTAAGAGTTTGTAGATGTTGACCTCTAAGGGGCTTCAAATTGTGAACTAAATTTGTATAAAGAACATCAAAAACAAGAACGCAATAAATGTTTTTTAAGAATATGTTCAGTATCTGTGTCTTAGAAGTTTGAGCGCCGAACTAACAAGCGAGTGGTGGCCGGTTCAAATCTAGTAGCAATTTTTATATTTGTTTATTAAACTTATTATTTTATCTTATCTTCTAAGAAATAATACAGGCATATGCTCTGTTGATGTATTGCACATATGATAACGAAATTTTAGTATGCCCCTGAAAGAGTATAAAAAATAATACATGTACGCTCTTGACTCCTCTAGCATGGCACAAAATAAAGACATAAAGCAAACAAATGCCTTGCCAAGCAAAACTGAAGTTGAGAAGTGGTTCGAGTAGATGCGGCAGGGGCGCATGCAAGGTACTGTTTTGGTTGACTGGCATTCGAGTAGCTTTTAGTGCGTTCAGGCAGAAAAATATATAGAAAACAATAAACCGAAATTACAACAAAAGCAAACACACGAAAGCCAAGAAAAATATTGGCAAACAAAATGTTCATAAGCCATAAAGCATTTGCCCTGACGCAGATGCCAAAAAGAAGAGTACATATACAATATATATTTGCATGCTAAAATTTGATGAGTAGTTATATTTTATGGAACAGCCTTCTGTTGAGAATATGTATTAAAAAAATGCAGGCACATTAATAAAGTCGTAACAAAGGTTTCATTTCTCATATGGTTAGAGTAATATGAATAAAGTCAGAGCTAAAAACGCCGAGTAGCTCTTTGATAATATTTAATATTAACTATTTGCACGGGCTCTCTGCCAGAGAGCCAGCTAAACAGCCGAAAGTCTAGACGAAAAAAATTGCAATTTTGCTGCTGGCCCAAAAAGAAAAGATGACAGCAAAAAGCACAATCGCAGCCATTGATACGCTCCATCGCAATCATTTTGCATGCGCCAATAAGCCTGAGCAGTGTCTCAGACTGGGACACGTATTTGTCTCGCTATTTCCTCGAAATCGATGCCAACAAATCCTTCAATTTCGCATTGCTATGGCACAAGGCGCTGCTCCAAAATCCAATTGTCGAGTAGACAAAAAGCTCTAGCACAATAAAAAAATACAAAAATATACAAGCAAAAAAATAAGCAGCCGAAAGGCAAACCAACCTATCGAAAGGGATTTGTTTGTGCGCCTGCAATTTATATATACATATACATATATATATTTATATTTATACGACGAGAACTTTTTCATATGCAAAAAGTCAGCTTATTGATACCAAATAGAAGAGGCCAACAATAAAATAGAAAAAAAAAAAAAAACAGTTTTTCGTGAATTCCTCTCAAATATTTGCTGGCAACGCGCTGTGCCAAAGCCTGGCTATATGGAATATTACATAGTTTGATCCCTGCCCATAAAATTTAATGCCAGCCACTTGTGTTTGTCGTCTGTGTTCAACGGATTTGTGTCAAAATATTGGCAGTTATTCAGCGGCGCCTTATTGCAAGCCAGCAGGCGACAACAGAACGTATGTGTAACACGGCACGAGGTTCAAGTAGCAGCAAGAAGCTGAGCAAGAAGCAAAGCAATAAGCATTGCAAATATTTGCAAATGTATTATTCAGCTACTGCTTGAATGGTAAAGAAGAACAAATTTTATAGAGAAGGAATGCAGTTTAAAAAGCAACGAGAGAAGCGAAATGAGAAGCTAAGAAAAGAAGAGGGAAAGTGAGAAAAAAGGAAAAGAACTGTTAGGTATAAAGTTAAAAGAAATAAAGAAATAGAAATAACAAAAAAATAGGACAAGCTTATGTAACAGCAGAAAAAGAAACGAAGGGAGAAGCAAAGACAGTGAAGAAGTTATAGAAAATAAGTGACTAGCAGAAAGTGTCGCAAGGTAAGAACCGAACAGGAATGATAATGGTTAAGTGGAAGGAAGAAGAGTTAAGTAAAGTGAGAAGCAATTACGGAATCGCAGAGAAATTTAAATGAAAAGATAAATAAGAAGTGATGAAAGAAGGAAAGTACAAGGCAAAAATTGAAACGTAAAAGGCTAAAAAGGAAGAAGAAAAAGAAACCAGAGTCGAAGTGATAAGCATGTAAACTTAGTATCTTAGTATATTCCATGCTTAATCGCTACTTCTATTCACTTCTAATGGAGTCTTTTTTTTTTAATTGGGTTACACTTGCATTATCTTTTAATCCTTGTATTATAAACCTAGTTTGGTAAAAGCAATAAATCTACCCGCACTCACGCTCAAGTGTTGAGCAAATCGCTTCTTGCGGATTCTCAATTGCCAGAGCTTAAGCATGTGAAACGCGTCTTTAACAGGAAAATGCTTGCATCAATTTATTGACAACGCCAGCTAATGAAAATTGCGTTCAGGTATTATGCTTTAGAGTTTGAGCCAGCTGTGCCAATAAAACTTTTTCAATACGTTGGCGCATTAAAAACCGAGTTGAAAATTGCGACACAAACTTTGACCAGTTGCACAGACTGAGAGCCATGTGCATGCCAGATCGGCTCAGAGATAGATGTACATGTGCATGTATAAGTTTGTGTGTGTGTGTGTGTGTTTGGGTAAATCATGTGCGACAAGAAATTGCTGTTGAAAAGTTTTAACAATGCATTTGCTTCGGCTACAAGAAGGGCAACAACTTGAGACAAGCTGCAGAGGATGGTAGCAGGTCCTGGCGACGTTGACAAACGCATTACCCATACGACTAGTTGTACACACATAATGATTAATGAAACGGCTGGCGTTGACAAGCGAAAAGAGAAGGCGTCACAGAAATTTTGAATTATAGCCGGAAATGGGACTAGCTATTTAATGTGTGGCAATGTGATAAGCCATCAACGAAAATGCCAGACAGGTCAGCTGCTGTTACTGCCTTTGCTGCTGCTGCTGCTGCTGTTCCAGACAGTTGTCATTAATTTTCGGCCAACAAGCAGCAGCTGACCACAGCGCAGCGCCAACGATTTCATGACAATTTAACGCAACTGTGTGCAAAGTTTCCCATTTGCCAGCTAACAATGGACCCAGCAAATAAATGTAATGAAAAAGCAGCCCGAAAAAAAAAACGGGCATCTCCTTCGTCCGGAGAGCAGCGTAATCGATGCGGCTCACATTAGGTTTGCCGAGCGAGAGTTGTCCTTTTGGCCAGCCACCAGCATTTCGAGTGCGCCTTTGACTTGGCCAAGACTGCTCCACTTTATCGTGTGTGTGTGTGCTGCTTCGTTTATCATTTGTTGTTCACTTGTCGAAATTTTATTGCTGCAATCTTGTTTGTCGTCGTCAAAGGAGCTGCTGCTGCTGGGGGACACTTCGAATACCACTCGTACATATACATTTATATATATATATACATATATATCATGGCAAGGATACTTGAGCTGCGACTGGACATTGTTGTTAGAGCTGCCATTGCTGCAGGATATGCGTCTAATAAGCGTGTGTGAGTATGTTCCCGCTGAGTGAGTGGGTAAGTAGTAAGCGCATTACGTATACGTAATATAAGAAATGCTGCCTGGCAATTTAAAGTGCCGCTGCGAAAATTGATGCGCCGCCTTCATACTTTAAGCAGTTAGCTATATTCAAGGCAAATATTTCCAGAAAATTACTTTCTTTTGTTTCACAAACTGATGACAGACGGAAAGAGAACTGCAAAGAGGATAAACAGCAGCACGAAAAAACGCAGATATAAGCAGCAATCAGGCAGCGGAAAAACAGCGCTGCTAGAAAAATAACTATATAAAAAAAAGCTATTCGTTGAGATGTTGAGATATTAAATACCCTCGTATTCATATGAAAGATTTCAGATGAATTAATACTCCCAAGCAAACAATACAGAAAATATATGATAATATGTGATAATGGGAAGCTAGTGCTTGCTGAGCTAGGTCAAATTATCTTGAAAAATGAAAAAACTATAAAATAAAAGCTTATTTTTTTGATGGGTATATTCTATTTATCTATATGATCCAAGAATCAGATTAAAGATCAAAAAGTTGTATACTTATGCATTCTTATTTAACAACCAATTTAAAGCTGATCAGAAAGTTATCCTAGAAGTCGAGTAAGAGGCGACCCTATCAAGATATGTCGCACAATCCGACAACCCTCTGTCAGAGTATTTAGCATGTAAACAAGTCGTGAATAAATTTCAAATAAGAGACCTCTACATTAATGAGCTAATAAGCGAAGCGAGTGGCTGTCAAACTGAGGCGCTGTCTTAAAGCCGAAAATGTCGCCAGGCCGTAAACTATTTGAATTTAGCCAGCTCACGCACACACACACACACACACACGCACACACACAAACTGTCGGAGTCGGCATTTATGAGCCAGCCAGATTCAGAGACAACAACTTACATGTGTCAGCAGCATTGGCAATGAATTGTTTTTATGTGCTAATGCACAGCTTGGCAGCAGACCGCTTTTCGCTTCCCAAGATGCCCCTATCCAAACCAGTCCCTGTTCCTGTTTGTGAACCCAATCCCAGTTGATTTGTTTGCATGCTTAGCACGTAAAGCGATTTGATTTCAATTTTCCAGATTCAGCTGACCAGCTGACCAGCGCCCAGGCGTCTACTTTGCCGGAATGACTTGGCAACATTTGGGAGAACGTTGCGTATGCGGAATATGTTTTAAGGGTCTTGCCTAATCGCCGGGAATATCCCACACTTGAATTGCTTAGCGCTAGGCTATGATTTTAGCTAGCGATAAAAATTATGTACAGAAACATAATCAATTATCGTTTAATCAAATTCATAAGTATTTCGATTTATTTTGTGTTCAATGGACGCGAAGGGTATATATTTGAGTAGTGCAAAGTTATAGATGGAAGAAGGTAGAGATGCCTTCGTATAAACTATAAACAAATAGGGATTATTTAATTTATGCAAAGGCTTGTAGAAACTATATATATTTTTCCTCCGAGATATCTATCTGTCTGTAAGATGCCTTCTAGTATAGTTAAGCAGATATGCATCTTGGAGGAAGCTTATAAAAAGTTTATTCGTAGGCATCTGTATATATACCACCATCTGAAAGTATAAGGGCTAAAGTCGTCAAATTTGTTTTTTTGGCTTTCGTATATAGCTTATAACTTCTTTAAGACTATCTATAACATTGCCTTTTCCCCAAAATCCATAATTTAAATATAAATAAAAAATTATTAACTTCATTTTAGGTTTATCCACTTTGACCTAAAAACATTTTTCAATTATCGAACAATTGGAGAGCACATTAATAAGATAAAGTCGAGAGCAAAAGAAACACAGCTGCTATTAAAAATGATTTACCTGCAGAGCATCTGCCAGTCGAGTATCATAAAAAAGAGTACTCTAACTTTTTTTCTTTACTTATGAAATTTCTGCCAAAAATATCATATCAGCAGGCAGCTAAAGTTCAAGTGATACAAAAATCCGTTTGTGCTTTAATAGAATATGTTTTCTTTATCTAGAAATGCGTTTGGAATTTTAGCTGAAACTTTTAAACATTTTACTAATTAAAATCTATAAAAATACCAAAAATTTGTGAGCATATTTCGATAACATTTGGCAGCTATGCCTAGATAGCAAAGATTATGTTGGCTAAAGTTTGCCAGTACGAGCCAGCGTATTTCTTCAACGAAGAATTTTTTTTTAATTAAAATAAATCAAAAAGTACGACAATGATTCTGAGCTAAAGACAAGTCTTAACTATCTTTAGAAAAAATATAGATAGAAATCTTGCAGTGCAATTGCCGTCATAAGTAGAAATCACTTTCATATATTCAAGTGTCGCACGTGTGTCCCGCCCGGCCCGCAGCTCAAGTGTCTTTGATTGCTGGCCTGTGGTTTATAATGTCAATAATTTAATAGATAAGCATAGATAAGGAACATGTTTTGGCCAAAGCGCTTCAGTTGA